>NC_143014.1:337560242-337860242 GCF_055824585.1 Amblyomma mixtum | reverse complement strand
GGTCTTTTCTTTCGAATGATAAAAGTCTGTTTATAGACGGTGCAGATGGGAAATGTCTATCATCTTCCAGTTCCTCTTCGAACAAATTCATGCAGAATTGAAAGGCTTTGTCGGTGCCAAAAGAAAACATGTCGTTTGGTTACGTGCGAGGAATGTGCTCACTGCTCGTGTAGACTGCTTGGTGCAGGAGAGGGTACAAAGATATGGACAATGATGCAGGCCCAGCTACGAAGCCAGGGAACCGGTCGCTCGGCGCCGAGCGAGGGAAATTCCGGCTTGGTGAGTTGAAGGTCTTGTACTTTGGTTGTTCAAACTCTCCCTCTGAAAGTTGAACGAGGACCCCAGTTAGGTGTGCTCCAACATTTACACACCTCTGTTCTTCTTCTCTTTAAACTTTTTGTTACTGAAGATGCGATGGGTTCGTCCACGCAGTCTGTACTGCTCCCGTCGAAGACAACGTGGGCACGTCGAAGTTCGCGTAGGCCCCAACTTCCGACCGAAGGGGCGCTTTATTGCATCTTGTACGCGATGCCATCAACGCGTGGCGCTAGAGAAAAGAAAAGCATGTTTGGCGTGCTAAATTGGGCTGAAAATAATCTGGATGCTCATAACAGCCTAGCGACGGTGCCTTGTGTAGTTACGTTTACAGCGCGGGTGGACCTGTCTAACGAACAGTCCCAAAACATAGATGTGTCGATGCTTATTTAAATTCAGGAGAATAAAAATCTTTCTTTTTTTACATTGATGATGATGTCACCGAGTGGGGCATTAGTTAGGAAGGCTCGGATTTTATAAGCGGCCGCATTTCGGCGTCGGCTTTTCGGCGGCATTTACAGGTGGAAAGGAGACGTATCTGAACTTCAGGCTGAATTTAATGGAGATTCGGGACGCTCAAAACATTCTGCCTCGCAACCGAGTAAAGAAAGCATCTTTTAGCACTGCTAAATATGAATACGTTCTGCTTAAGAAAGCTAGACTGTCAAGGAAATAAAGACAGCGTTGTCAGTCAAGGACTTAGGGGTACGCTTTCACCCTTCATCTGATAGTTTCAGCTACCTGCTTAATGATTAGTGCATCTTGAGAAAAGGAACTTGTTCGGTTAAAACCGCGCTTAACGGGATTTCTCACCGCACTACTTCGTTGTGGTCCACAAAGAAAAACGAACATTTAGTTGAAGGAGAGGTTAAATTGAGAGGTTTAATGCCCCGAAGAGAGACGCGGGTGAAAAAAGGCCGCATTGGAGGGCTGCAGATTAATTTAGAACACCTGGGATCCTTTAAAAGGGCTGAAATTTGACCGCACCCAAGCATTATTGTATTTATTCTTCAAGAAAAGTCAGCCGACGAAGCAGGGATCGAACCCGCGATCTTGGGGTCAGCAGCTGAACGCGAAAGCCATTGAGCCACGACGGTGGTTGGAACGGGTAGGGTTTATAATTTAATATAGGGCTTAAGTGTTTCTTTATAGCTAACTATAGACCTCTGATGTCCGCAACCATTTTAAATGCTGAATACTAACTGAAATTTAGGTCACACGACAGAGGAGTGCCACTATTGCATCATGGCTTAAGTTATTTTGCTTGAACGCCTTGCTAAAATGTGCTCCATGCAGGTGTTTGTAGCAATGTTGCTCTGCAGAATCACCCATATATATGTATGGTTTAAGTCTGAGAATGCCTTGTTCTCGAACAATATGTAAACATTTCGCAATCTTTGTTTCTTTTCAGATCCCAATGAAAGTAAGTAGTCACTTCTATTTTTTGTTCAACGCCGAATTCTACTTTCTGATTTGTTTTATTCGCATTTGTTGAAATGGAGAACTTGAATTTCAAGTCAAACAACAGGGCAATTCTACAACTGCATGGTACTTAAGGGTTAGGTGGCGCTGAAAGACTCTTCATTTTCGCTCTTTAAAAGTATTTCGAGCACTGTTTCTCGAAAAGTATCCTACGCTTTTCTGTGGGTGTAGTGTATTCACGGCGCTCGCCTCAACAAGTGCGAATATTTTTTTTATGTTTTCTGGTACGTGCGCAAGTAAGTGATTTTGATTTTATTGTTTAAACGGCGCATTCTGCTTTTGAGTAAGCTCATTCGTGATTTTTTAGCGGCACAGCTTAACTGTACTGAACTACAAAAGGAGATAATCAATATACGCATATACATACGAGGTCTGTTAGAAAAGTATCCGACTTTATTTTTTTTTGCGGACACCTGATGGATATGAAACAAGCGCGCTTACAGCAGCCGACCTTGAACCCTCGTGCGCATGCACGAATTATTTTCCGCCTGCCGATAGCGTCAGTCGCTGGGAAGCAGCGTTTGAGTAAGGCAGTGCGCAGTGCTCTCGTCGGTTTTTTGTTGCAAGGAAAATGGCGGAGCGAGAGGAGCAGCGCTGCTACCTCAACTTTTGCCAGAAACTTGGCGATAGCCAAGTGGAAACCAATCGAAATGTTCAGACGGCTTTCGCTGATGATGCTATGAGCAGCACACAGATTAAAGGGAAACTGCATAGGTTTTAGAAATCAACGAGCTTAGGTGGATCGAATGTATGAAACTTGCAGGTAAAGCATGCGAAGTCTTTTTGGGCTAGCACTTGAAATAGTGAAGTAATCGCCGATTAAAATCTGGACGGCCTTCAAGCTTCTCCGCAACGCACAACGCCAAGTGGGGGACGCATGATGACGTCATCGAAGGTATCAGTACATTTCCAACGCACAAACGGCTGCTTTGAAGGAAAAATACCAACGCCACCGAAGGCGAACCCTGCCGAGTGTTGTTTGGCAGCGTCTAACGAGTCAGGGCAGGGTGTGGCTGACGACAGCTGTAATTCGAAATCATACCTTCCGTTACGTCACGCAGAGTTTTCCTGCACTCCTCCGGTGCATTGAGAAGAAACGCAAAATTCAATCGTCGATTACGTCACTATTTTAAATGCTAGTGCAAAAACACTTGGCATGCTTTACCCACAGCCTATATACATGTAAATCCTTGAATATCGCGAAATTCTCAAAAAAGTGCTGCAGCTGCCCATTAAGCAGTGGTGCAACTGGTTTAAAGACGGCCGCACATCTGTGGAGAGAGACCCACGCTCCGGTCGGCCGTCAACATGCCGAAATGGCTAGGTAATTGCCGAAGTTAACGCTGTGGTGATGCGGGACTGTTGTGTGACTATCCGAGAAATTGCGGAAGAGGTGGACATCACCAATTTTTCTGCACATTCCATTATCACCGAAGATTTGGCCATGGAGAGAGTAGCGGCGAAATTCGTGCCGAAGCTGCTGACGGTGCTGGATTCCACAAACAGTTACCCTGACTTCACCGACGCCGTAATCACTAGTGACGAGTCTTGGGTGTACGGGTACGACCCGGAAACCAAATCCCAGTCGTCACAGAGGACGCATTCCACGTCACCAAGACCAAAGAAGGCCCGCCAAGTGCGCAGCAATGTCAAAGTGATGCTGACTGCTTTTTTGACTCCCTCTGTGTGGCACACCACGAGTATGCACCCCACAGGATTAAAGAATGACTAAAGAGTACTACAGGGATGTCCTCCATCGCCTACGTGGTGCTGTGTGGTGCAAGAGACCGGAATTGAGGTCAGCAAGAAATTGGCGCATCCCTCGCGGCATTGCTCCTGCACATTCCTCGCATTTGAATCACACTTTTCTGACGAAAAACCAGACTCCTGTAGTTCAACAGGCTCCTTACTCTCCTGATATGTCCCCCTACGACTTCTGGCTGTTTCCTAAAATCAAGAGGACATTGAAAGGAGCGCGATTTCAGAAAAGAAAGGACATTATGGCTGCAACGACTGCAGAGCTAAATTCCATTCCGAAAAGGGCCTTTTCGGAATACTTCCAACAATGGCAGCCCCGCTGGGAGATGTATATGGAGTCCCAAGAAGACTACTTTGAACGTGATTAGGTTTCTAACGCTCCAGTTATGCCAGTTTTCTTTCTTCGACCAAAGGTCGGATACTTTTCTAACAGACCTCGTATACCAGGTATTTCAGAGAAGGCGAACCAATTTTGTTTTAAGATAGGATCTTCAGGCATGAAGGCGGCTTGTGCGGCACAATAATACCTGCGTTGACGGACCTCAGAAAACATGTGAAGAGTGTTCGCTAGTTTGCCGCTTAATTTATTTCTGATAATTCTTTTTTACTATAACAGGCTACTGGTTGAAAATTGGAGCTTGTACCCTGTCGTTAGGAATGTTCACATCAGTTTCTCGAATTTTGAAAACACCAATATCTTCGCCGATGTGGCTCGACAATATTTGGCGGCATCGTGAGAAAATACATGCGCTTTCGAAAGCATGCAGGCAAAGCAACCCCTCCAGTGCACGTAACTAGTCGAGAAAGCCATATTTTGCGGAGCCGCAGTGGCTACGGTACCCGTATTTTTGCAATTCTAAATAAAGGCTAATATGGCTACTACTAACAACCGGCTACAAGTCCGTAATTACAACCAGTAGCCTATTTGTTTGCGTTAAAAAGGTATTTTTCAGAAATTAGTTAAGCTGCTAAGTATTCAACATTATGGCAGCCGGTCCCATTCGAATAACAAGTTTTAACAACAGAAGTCAGTCTTTTGTCTATCTACTCATGACAAGTTGCAGCAAGCGCCCCTCCATAGCTGTTTTCCTAAATAGCAGGAGCAGTGGATCAACTATCAAAAATGTTCTATTTATCCGGATTAATGGCTAAATGCGCATAATGGAAGGAGAACCGCATTTAAATTCCTTCGGATTCCGTGTCTCTCTTTTTTCAAATAAGGGAGTAATTACTCAATGCTATCATTCCCAAACACTGCCATACGGTGAACTTGTGAATGCTTGAAACAAAGGTGAAGAGATTATTTCCATCAACATCATCGTTAGTACTAAGACGCAGTTTATTCCTGCACGTTCTCATTCGCTTTTTTAGGATCCGGCCGACCTCTTGTCACGGAAGCCGTAAGTCCTTGTTTCGTTTTACTCTCGTACTGGCTCAGCCTTCGGGGCTATACATTGCGGTCTTGGCTTGCCTAGGCTTGCGCTGACCTGTTTGCATTTTGGCAAGAAGTGGATGCACTAATCGCGCCAGCACAATTAGCTCAGCGGAGAATTCTATTCCAACGAACGTCGCGGTAGATATACAGTGGGTCTCTTCAATTATCCACTTCTAGTTGCCTGCGCCCTGCCCGTGGGTTGCCAAGGCGCAGAACTAGACGCTCGTTTTTCCCGCGTTGCTACGCGCACCTCCAGTGGCTGCACAGAACCGGTTTGTTTTTCTCTGGCTGAGCAGTTTCGGGCTGCCCGCGCGCAGCCAAACTTGTTAGGACGCATGCTTCAGCTAGTGTGCATCCCATTTGGAAGAACAGCGTGAAATAGACAAGGACGGAAGGAAGACACGCGCAGAACGGCGCTGACTTTCAACTATAGGTGTATTGCTTGGGACGGGGAAACAAATAGATCAGGCTCCAAACAACACTAAAATAACATAGAGGTGAGACTGTAGTGCCGGACGTCTTCCAAGGCGCTGCGTCGCGAACGGCTAGCGGTACAGTCCCGGTACAGACCACCGGCTGCGATCTGTCGAGCACACGCACGAGCATCGGCACTGTTTTCATTGTCGTCGTCTTCTTCCTTAAGCGCCAGCCGCTGAGGGTTCGGGAGCCGAAGGCCTGTCTTACAATACACTCTTCTCCATGCACGCGACAAAATCGAAATTATCAAGCAGCATACTTCCCTCTAGGTAGAAATTCTAATTATTTGGCTGACAACGCTAAGAAGGCACTGCTGACACATGCGTTATTCAACCGGGGGATTTGAGCAGCTTAAATTATTTCTCGAGTTAGCGTTTTTGGGTGCCTACTCAACACTTTTGTTTGTTGATAGTATGACTGGCCAGTTTTGCTTTCACAATCTCGGCAGTTGTTACCGAGATAACATTTAACAGTACTCTGAACACAGTTATTTTTCTCTCTCAGGCGTTTTTTCAGGCATGGGGCCGTCTGGCCAAGGTACTGTTTTCCGTACGAAAGTGGAATGAAGTAGATGACGCTGCCTTTGCATGCAACAATTGTAAACACTAATATTGTGTTCTCTCAGGCGTTTGTTCAGGCATATGGCCGTCTGCCTGACGTACTGTTTTCCGCAAAAAAGGTGATGGAGTAGATAACGCCCTTTTTGCATGCAACGAAATGGTTCTGATGCTTTACAATTTTCAAGCCCTGCAGCAAGAGATTGAAGATATTTTTGTTCAGTGCCTTCATCCACTCACGTTGATTCTTAAGCTGAAAATGACATGATAAGATTTCTTTATCTCAGACTCAGCTTTACGCCAAATCATACCAGCTGGTCTCATGAATCGTTAAGCAACAAGCCTCTGCCTCCATTCGCATCGTCGCATTCCACGCTGATTAAGCGGATGGAAGCTAGGTCTTGCTACAACAACGCTCGAAATAAGTCATGCATTCATTCCCATCAAGGTAGTCTCAGCCAACAGACTGACCGCCTTGCTAAGGCAGGATATCCTAAGCAGCTGCTCGTGTCCGTATCTGAATCGATGCTCGCAAGTTAAAGCAAAAAAAAAAAAAAAACAACGAATTCACGGAATCCGCCAAGGGAAAAGAAAAGACAACAGTTGTTCCGTACATTCGCAAATTTTCCTTTAATCTAAATGAGATAGGCAACCGAGCTCACGTAAGAGTTGTGTTTTCGGCTCCCGAATAGCTTGGAAAAAATTGTGCAAACAAGTTGACGACGAATTCACACCCCCAATTTGTACCATAAAGCATGAGAATCGTTTTGTTGCATGCCAAGAAGGCGTAATCTGCTTCATTCCACTTTCGTGCGGAAACCAACACGTCGGTCAGAAGGGCAGAGGCCTGAACGAGCGCTTGAAAGAACACAATAACAATGTTCAGAATACAATTAAAGGGCATTTGGGTATACACTGCCGAGATTGTGAAAGCAAAATTTGCAAGCCATACTTCAAAGAAAAAAAAAGTGTTTAGTAGACACCCAAACACGATAACTCGAGAAAATATTGGAGCTGCTCAAACCACCTGGTCAAAGGAGGCATGTGTCAGGAGCCGCTCCTTAGAGTTGTATACCAAACAATTAGAATTTCGATCTGAAGGAATGTAATGCTGCTGTACCATTGCGTTTTTTTTAGTGCAGATGGACAAATGTGTATTACCCCTCTGTTTTCTTATTCTTACTTGGAGCCTGATCTATCCATTTCCACGTTCCAAGATATAAACCTCTAGTTGCAAGTCAGCGCCTGTCTGTGTTTGTCTGTCTCAGTCCTCGACTATTTTCTGTTCTACAAAACAGTCGCACTTGTTAGGATGATTTTGTGCTGGCAGCGCTCGGCGCGAAGCCGTTTTTAGATGGGCTTGAAAGACCGGTGTATTTCATGCGAAGTTTTGTAGGATATTAAGCGTGACGAACTCGCTAATTTCGACAAGGCTGCGGTGCATATCGTACGTGTCGCCTGCAATGGCACCTGCAAAGGCACCGCAAACAATCAGTTCGCGCTCTTTGTTTATTTGTTTTGCTGTTTGTTTATTTACTGTGCGTTCATGTGTTTGTGGGTGTGTGCGTGTGTGCGTTTGCGTGCGTTTGGTGCATTTGTGTGGATGCGTGTGTAATCGATCGTATCTGGATCCTGTAGCTACCTCGCAAATACAAGCGCTCGGTTTGTATTATGGGCGTATGCTTCGAATTCACGAAATACTTCGCCTGTTAGGTTGGTTCGCCCGGCTATATTAACATTTTGATTGAGGCCTTTCTCAAGAGCCGCCGAAAATTCCGCTACGAGTACGCGATCTGAGACGCGCCTGTACTCATGTATGCATACGGTCTAAGTGTAAAGCCCGGAAGGAGCGCGTAGTCTTCCTTGTTTTCTGCGCAGTACACGAAAAGGCACATCTACTTTTTATTTTTTTTATTTATATCAAATACTGTGGTCTTGAACAACAAGACCATGGCAGGTGGGTACATAATTTGTATAACACGAAAGGACAAAAAGAAAAAGAAAAACAAAAACAGCAGATAAGGCGTCACGAGCAGCGAAATTACTACACCACACTGTATCGTTTCACAGCATTAGAATACATACACTATATTAATCGATCCAAGCATATAATAGGTTATAATTAAACACTTTGAGTAAAACAGCACAAAGTACTGACACTGAGACACTGAGAATTACTGAGACCTGCTGAAAAATATTTGAGAATTAACACATGCATACATCTCTGCGCATTTGATTCATTTAAGAGAAAAACTTGAGAATGCAGATCATCGAGCAAGCACAAGCAAAAATGAGGCGGCGACACACAAGGTCACACTGCAACGCCTTTTAATCGAGTGTTGACTCCCTTCGATGTTGCGAAGAGATTCGATAGGCAGCTAAATTTCTAGACTGCACGCGTTTCCTCAAGCAAAACGTTCAACCAGCTGATATGAGCTTATATCGACATTATGCCCGCTCCCTTGCCAGCAGGAGCTGCTGGTGGTCGAGTGACTGCCGTTGGAGGGAACGCACCTTTATTTATATAAGTAAAACAGCGCTAGACACGGGACGAAGGAAGAACAACACAGCACAAGGCACTCTTTATTCTTTTGCACTTAAAACCCACAGCAAGTAGCTGACGTACGTACAAATACCCGCGCCCACGTCAGATGTCAATCACCATGTAGGATCCATTGTCTCCGGTCATATAAATGCGTGTTTACCCAACTCGCAATAATCCGAGAGCACGGCATGTCGTTTGATTAGGCGAGCACGGGTATTTATTTCATCAGACGTGGTGTGTAATAGGTGGGTTAGAATGCGGCTGCTGGTCGCGTGATATTGACGATTTTTCCAAGTTTCATGGGAGCACTCAACGCATCGAAAGCCACACGTTTGACCCTTACACGCTGACCACACGCTGACCCTAAGGACGTGGGTTGATATCCCGGCCACAGCAGCCGCATTTAGATGAAGGCGAACGTCCAGAGGCCCATGTACTGTGAAAAACTTTGTTAAAGAACCCGAGGTGATTGAAATTTCGAGAGCCCTTTAATACGGCGTCTCTCATTGCCTGCTCTGAGACGTTTAACCCCCATAAATTTAAACCATGAATATAAATCTAAACTTGGGCTCTCATCTTATGAATTCGCTTATTCCTGCAGAAGACTGCCTGTTCTTCTTTATTACCAAAGTGGACGCCCTGCCTACATAATACAATAAAAATAAATGAAATATTTGCACATGATATCGCATTCATCAAGAATGCTTTTAGTCGCGCAAGTGCAACCGCATTGGAAGTTCCTGTTTTGCCGTTAACCTTTTCTTGTTCACTTGGCTCCACAGCGTAACAAAGTTCGCTGGATTTTCGGCGCATGGAACTTAAGATAACCATCGAAATTTGAGGAACGAAGCTGCCGTGGCAAATAGAGGCATTATCATTGTATCCATGCGGAGGAAAGCATCCACATACCAATAGTTCAGGTTGCTCGTCAACATCTGCTGCTTAAACTAAGAACCGTAACAGAGAATACTCTCAGTAACTGTCTCATCATGTGACATCGAAGATGACACAGCGAACTCCGAATGCTCTCTTAACTGCATTTACTCGCCACATTGACGATGAACCAAGTTGCGCCCATGAAGCGATGTAGAGGACGAACACACTTTTAACTAAAGACCCACGTAATTTTTTCATGCACCCCCAAAGGCTCCTTAACAGGAACCGTTTGGTGTTTGTAGTCATTCTATGCAAACCAGCTGGCGCACAAGTGAAGAAAAAAGGGGCGGCTTTTCGAGGTAAACCTGTGTGGCTTCCTATTTAGTGCGGTGCATGGGAGCTGAAATGCGGTTCCTAAGAAAACAGTGACAAAAATATTGTAGACAGAAACAAGCCTGAGAGCGTAAGGTGTTACTTACTTCTTAAAAATTCTCTCCTCGAGAGGTAATCGCAGTGGGATATAATCAAATACATTGCGCTGGTAGTTAGTGTCCGTGTGCGTACATTTTTTCTATCAGTTATTTTTTATTCATTTATTTATTATACCCCCGGGGCCATTACGGCATCACAGAGGGGAATGGTTACAAAAAATGAAATTTAACAAACAGGAGTGGAGCAGGCAAAGTGCAAACATGACTTCTACACATACATTATTAGCTAAGGCATTCAGTGAAGAAAAAAAAACAGAAAAAGGAAAAAAAAACAATAATACAGTTTAAAATACATCCTAGTTAAACAATGTTAGCTATCACATTCTTGAATAAATGATGATCGATGATGGTGGCCGTCGAAGAAGGAAGGTGATTCACTCATTCGATGTGCGTGGTACGAATGACTGAAAAAAAAGTTTTTGTTCTGCAGAAAGAGATGCCAACCTTATGACCTTATGAATGTGTTCTAGTCTTGGTGATACGTACTGAGGTGGTGAGATAAGTTGGGCATGAAACTGCGGGTGATAGAATAACTTGTGAAAAAGGCACAGGCGAAAAATTTTGCGACGTGATGATAAGGATGGTAAGTTAAGGCTAGATTTCATGGCATTGATGCTTGCTGTTCTGGTATAGTTAGAAATAATGAAGCGAGTAGAATTATTTTGATCCATTTCCAAAGCTTGTGTTAGGTTTGTTAGGCCGGGATCCCAAATTGACGCGGCGTATTCAAGTTTGGGCCATACTAGAGTTTTGTCAAGGAGTAATTTTAAAGAGGATGGTGCTTTAGAAAAATTGCGTCGTAAGTAGCCAAGCATTCGATTAGCATTGGATATTATATGCGTGATGTGAACGGCCCATGTTAGATTAGAGGTGATGTGAAGTCCAAGATACTTGTAAGTAGTTACCGGATCTAATGGTGCGTTATTAAAAGAATACACAGGAAGTTCGTTAGCATTTCTTGACACACGCATAATTGTACACTTGTTAACATTTAATTCCATTAACCATCACTTACACATGCAGAAACAGCGTTAAGGTCTGATTGTAGCCTGGTTACATCGGCATCACAAGTTATTTCGGTGAAAATTACACAAGCATCAGCAAAAAGGTGATTGTTGGAGGAGACGCAGGAAGGTAAGTCGTTAATATAAATGAGAAATAAAAGGGGCCCAAGCACAGAGCCTTGAGGTACACCCGAATGAACTGGACAGTGCTCCGAGGTTACGTCATTAACTTAGACAAACTCTGAGCGGTTAGTAAGGAAAACCTCAAGCCAGTACAGAATTCTGGTATCAAGGTTTAGTTGATGCAATTCATAGATTAATAAACTATGACACACCTTATCAAATGCTTGGGAAAACTTGTAACGGCCTTTATTGACAGTTCTTAAGGCCGGTTAGAGCGGGCAAGGACAGGACCGGTCCCAGAACAGTTCACGCTCTCCTATCGCGCCGCGCGTCCGCTCTGCTGCTTCAGCTGCCGATCGTCGTCTTCTCGTCTCGCGCCTCGCGTCGGTTCCGCTGCTCCGTCTTCTGGTCATCTTCCTCTTTACAAAATCTAAAAATATTAAGTCAGCTGCTGAAGAGTGATCAAGTATTAGGTGCAGTTTATGCGTGAACGAGACTAGTTGGGTTTCACATGAGTATGTTTTGCGAAAGCCGTGCTGAAATTGTGAAAAAAATGAGTTCGCTTCTAAAAAGTTGGCAATCTGAGAAAAGAGGATATGTTCAAAAATTATGCATGTTATACTGGTTAAGGAAATGGGCCGATAGTTAAGTCGGCAATGTTTCGTACCTGATTTGTGGAGTGGAATTACCTTCCCAACGTTCCATTCAGCAGGCAGTGAACCTTTGTCAAGTGATTGCTGAAAAATCTTTCGAAGTATAACGGAACAATATGAGTTAGTGTTTTTCAGAAACTTTGGATTAATTAGGTCACAGCCAGGAGCAGATGGAAGTTTCAGTGATGTGATTACTTTTTCTACGCCGACTGGTTCAATGGATAAAGGGTACATTACAGCAAAGTCATAAGAGTGTGTAGTGGGATGTGTGGCATGGGTGGCATGGGTGGGTTTCGAAAAGTTGCGTGTAAAAAGCTCATTAAAATGGATGCAGAATCGGTAGGTGGGATGGCTTTTTCAGCGTCATCAACAAGAGTTATTATGTCGTCATTCTTTGGGTTAATGGTGCGCCAAAACTTTTTCGTGTCAGTAGATATCATAGATGGCAGTGTGTTTTTTTAAAAAGTATTGGATAAGAGATCTAAGAGATGGTGGAAATTCAAGCATACACTATCCTTACCGCCTTCATTGGTTCTAAGGTTATATAAATTGAGTCTTAAAACACGCACATATTATTTAGCTTCTATGATATCTTGCAAGACGTTTAGAACGCAGGTGTTAAGTACCGCTCTAAAGCCCCTTCTTGTGCTTGTTTCTTCCGTGCGCATTTCCCTGGCTAAAGCATCATCAATAAGTTCGGATGCTATCACATTGCCAAGACATAATAGAATTGGATATCCCCGAGGTTTTTCTGGCTTTCACTTTGGGACGAATCTCGCCGTTTTACTTGAATGCGGCTACCTCCTTATGCAAGGCGCAAGAAAAAAAGCATGATTCGTGCTTGTAGCATCTGGAACTTGGAGATTAATCAACAGGGCTCAAATTGAATTGAGAAAAATGCAGCGAATTATGGAAGGGGACATGACAGGGGTAACGTTAAGAGGTCACGTAGGATTTTACTTTAGACCACGTAGGATTATTTAACGTGCACTGAAATCGCACAGCACACCGGTGTTTTTTTTACGCTTCGCCTCCATAGAAACGCAACCGCCACTGACTTCGTGGAGACTGCATAGAAAGTCAAAGGCGGAAATAACGATGGCATGAACAATGCAGCTGCCTTTGAAATAGCGCTCGTTGTGATTGGAACAAATGTGAAATTCGAAGGGATTCGTGAAAACTGCAAAGACGCACGTTCGCCAACAGTGTCCTATGCCTGTGATGTGGGTTAGATCTTACGCTTACAATTACAAGTACACCCGACGTTGTAGTCTTTAGCAGAGATGATACTAGGACAGATCAATGTAGGAGATCAGGAAATGTTCAACGTGTAAAGCACGCGAGAAAAGCACTATTCGGTATGAAAAATGGCTGAGGTAAATGGTGTGGAAGCGACAGGCAGCATGTGTTTTCATGTGTAGATGTACAGAAGAAGAAAAACTATTATGGAAGCTCTACAGAAAGTAGCAGATGCCACATAAGATGCCACCGGAAGAAAATAGTACACTGTTGCTCGAACATTACTCGACGGTTAAAAATGAATTTTGAATTCGGTATTCGATCAAACGCTTGAATTTTCTGGTTTAGGCTGGATGTTGAGGGCTGGAAGTTACCGGCACAAATGACACGCCACATACGTTGTTTGAAGTTGCGTTGTTCAATACAATGAAACGAAAGGACATAACAATACGCAATCTGAGGACCTGCAGCCCTGGTATAGGAGGCCGCCGATCAGGTCGCAGGTGGTTTTTAACATGGAAAAACTGTCAGAATGAAGCTAATTGGACAGAATACATTTTAAATACGGCAGATCTCTCGCGGAAATAAAGATTCAAACCCGACCTCTTCGGTGTCGTGTTATAGACGGCAAATATCTCCGGACAACCTGAAATGCAAGCAGTTTATTATTTCCGTAGTACATTGTTGAGCAGCAGATGAATGTGAGAAATTTTTTTTCTTGGTCATCACTGCAGACGAATCGTGCTTGCGAATCACTGCGGCAAGTGCAAGTAACCACAAAACCAGCAACAGACAGCACACAACGACAGGTAGTATGCAATGCAAATGGCAGCGCTTTCTTTCAGCATGCTTTTATGTGCCTCTTCTTCAGCGACGCAACTGCTCAGAGTGCAATTATCAGAGCAAGCATGTCTTATGCAGCGAGTTCGTGGACAGAACACTTTCCGCGAAGAAGTCGTGCGGAATTCGATACCGGGAAAGGGGCTCGCCGACAGGACGAGCCAAGTTCAAGGAGCCGAAAAAGGCGAGGGCCGACGCAGCCTTGATAAAGGTGAGATATGCCACTGGCTGGAAATATCTGTTGTGCATTCGCACAAAGGGGATCTCTCCCCACCTTCGTTTCATTTTTTGTATAGTAATTGCTATGGTGCACTGGGGGGACGCTGAGTCGGTAATGAAAGCGTTGTTTAGACGATCTGTAATAAGTGTTTAATCGGTACAAGCAAATAAAGTACAGTAATGCATAAAGTATGAATAAAAAAAGCCTCGGCCTGCAAAACTTGCGTATAAGAGTCCCAACAATTAAATAAAAAAGTGCAGATGCAGTGAGAGCAAGACTTGAATATACGTGTCTGTCAGAAGCTATTTACATTATCTGGATCGGTACAGGTCGCAAAATTGTACCTCACGCCCCCCCCCCCCCCCCCCAAAAAAAAAAAAAATCTGAATCGGTGCTCTCGGCATGCGCAGTTGATACACTCGCTGCTTACTGAAGGATTTACGAAAATACAATCAGCTCTGAAAGGAAAGCCCCAGCGAATGGATTTCAGAAGAGGATAGGCTAAAGCAGCAAAAACACGACGAGATAAACGAGCTGTGCCAACAGCAAATATGCTAAAATCATTGATCGTGCTTTTGCAGCCACTAATGCTTTTGTGTTCTAATTTTGCTATTGGCATGTACATAAAGGAAAAATTCGCTTGTTCTTTCGAATCAGCGTGCGAAAATGAGGCGGCAGACCAAGAAGGAAAAAAGCAGTGCCCCTACAGCCATCCACCTTTGCAGAATGAGTATAAACAGTGGGCTTATCGTAAAATGAATCAATATTTTAGAAAAATTGCGCACTGTAGCTGGGAGAAGCCAACGACGTACTGTTCTTCGTTCGGCGGCAGTGCTCAGATTATTTTCTTAATTCATCTTGATGGGCTACTGACCTTTGGTTTGAACAATTCAGACAGACAAGCACAGTTCATATATGAGGCACCAAAGATCATCCCTGCAAAAGACTAGAAACATGCGCACCCCGAAAAGCAGTAAAAATTGAAAATCAAAGCTCGATCACTCTTCCTTTGGAGAAGCCCACCTCCGCCACCGCTACGCTGGCATCCAAGCCTAGCTGATGACGTCATACCACAAACCTTCGCCAAAGACATTCCATTGGTCTGTTTTTCTGACAGTTGAAAGGCGGGCGTATCCGATGCGTCGCAGCTGCCTGCTCGTTCCGCGCGAGCAACGCGCAGATAATTTTGTGGACATAGAAGCCAACAAAAACAATGTTTTTATTTTCCTGTCCTAGTTCATATATGATTAGGCGTGGTCTGTGCACTGTGCGGTGCCGTACAGCCCTCCCCTCGTTCGCAAACTCGACCACTCCACACACGTGGTGATTCTCTCTCGACCTTCTCCGTTGAATGCCACGCACATAGAAACATAGAAAAGACACAAACGCACAGAAGAAACACCCCAACACACAGAAGGGAACAGGTTTCAGTTATTTATCTGCCTTTTGATATCCCCCATGTAATGCGTGAGTTGACGGCAGCTGGCATTGAATCATTGGAGCTCCATCATTGGATATGTAATGGCACGAGGTAACTATGTTGCGGGCCATATACTCACGCGGCAAATAATGCTGAAGAGACATCGACTCCCTTGATCCACATTATCGACGACAGACACGTCAATGTCAGAATAAAGACTTCGATAGAGGTAGAGAGAGACTCACTGCTACGTTTGCACGCGGGTGGCGTCCTCTAGATTCAGTAGAAGATTTATCAAATTGCTGAATTCGGAATGTCCAGGCTGCCGAATACTTGAAAGATCTATGGTTGCTACTCCCCCCCCCCCCCCTTTCTTCCTCCTCTCACTTTCAGTTGCCGGCGAAAAAGTGCTAGGACGTCTCACTGAACTGAACAGCCACTATTAATTTTGAAGGCGCTCAGATGCCGCTTTCTGGAATTCACTTTGTTAGCTGCCTGAAAATATATTTTGGTATCCAAACGTAACCCGAGTATGCCGCTCAGAATTTTGCGGAGTTTAACGGTCAAGGCTATATTTTTTTTTAAAGCTTGTTCCGACAGACTTCTGTGCCGCGGTTTTGAGAGAATACGTGTAATTTCGCACTTTCAAATTATTCTCTTATCGGCGTCCATGGGCTACGAGGGGCCGTCAAACTCGCCATGGAATGGCTATGATTTATTTTCTTTTAGCTACAGTTTCTCTCGCATTTCGTGAAACCTTATCCCAAGTCCTTTAGGAAAAATGTATCCAGACGATAACTCTTCACTAGTGTTGGGCAAAGAACATAATACGCGCAAGTTGCAACAGGGGGAGAAATTTCGAAAATACATATAAACTGCTGCAGTTCGGTTACATTGAGAGTTTTCTACGGCTTGTGGGCTCTTAGAACTCAATTGAGGTACGGATGTTGCTTAAGATTAGCCGGTAAATTTGCGAAATTATATTTCTTTCAGTTTTTCTGAGTGCTATATTGCCACGTATCATTGTAGCGTCCGTTCGTTCGCGCAAGGCCGCAGATAAGGGGTGTTTTCATTTTTGTTCGTGACGCGAGAAGCGACCAGACTTATCTCGATGTTTCCTTACCGGCTTTAAATTGAACGATGCCGCGAGCAGCGGGCATTCGTAGTTCGATGACCGACGAGCACGCTTGTTGCTTACGCCGTCGCCGAGTGATTTAGTTTTTTTGCGGGCGCAAGTCAGCCCAAATAAAGAGCTTCGTTTGCAAGGCTTGTTGCTTTTTTTCTGACTGCTGGACTGCCGTCACTACAACGTGACATCTGGTGGAGGTGCTGGGTAGCCTTCCAGGTACCGGACAACCCCTGCAAGTTGTGACGCCAGCCATTTGAGTTATTCGCCGGAAGACCTGACTCCAGTCTACCACGCAGCCTCTGGAGCCTCCAGCCATGACTTACGCCGCAGCAGTGCGCCGTCCTGTACCTCGACGACGGGACCCACGCCCCTATCGCCCTTAGCCAGCTGCGTTGGAGCGCCGCCCTCTCGCCCCAACTCGCCCGTCCTACGAGCGTCGTACACGGCCAAGGAAATGCGTCCAGTGGAGAACACCCGACCAGCGCCGCCCACAATGCTTCCACTGCAGAGAAGCCGGTCGCATTCTCCGGTACTGCCCATACAGGAGAATGGACATCCGAGGGTTCCCTTACGACGCCCAACGACCCCGATCCGGCCAGTGACCAGCCGAAATCGAGGTTGTTTTGCGTCGGGAAGGATACTCATCGCCGAGCCGCCTATCGCATTCTCCGTCGCCATCGTCGCCGCGCTAAGTATTTCCTAGCCGAGGCTACGCAGTGCGTGGACACTTCCCCAGCCCCCGAAGGTTAAACTGAATAAAGCAGCCTCTGGAGGTGAGGTTGCTTTTGAGCGCGAGAACTAAGATCCTCCATCGACGAAAACAGAAGACCATGCCCCCTACGACGACGACGAACCCTACGACAACGACGACCCCTACGACGACGGCGATCCCTACGACGGCGACGATCCCCACGACGACGGCGATCTCTACGACGACGGCGATCCCTACGATGACGGCGATCCCTACGACGACGGCGATCCCTACGACGACGACGAACACTACGACGACGACGATCCCTACGACGACGACGATCCCCACGACGACGACGATCCCTACGACAACGGTGATCCCTACGACGACGGCGATCCCTACGACGACGGCGATCCCTACGACGACGGCGATCCCTACGACGACGACGATCCCTACGACGACGACGATCCCTACGACGACGACGACTACTACGACAACGACAAATACGACTGCGATCCCAACGACGACGACGATCCCTACGACGACGACGACTACTAGGACGACAAATACGACCACAAAAAAATACGACAACACCAACGACAACACTGACGACGACGACGACACGGCCAGACTTGAAGCTTTTACCGCTGCCCTTACACCTTATTAGGAACGCTAAAGAACTCGTTCTCGAAGCATTCTCCGTGCTTAATTTCATTTTAAAGCATCGAGTTTATTCTTTTTAGGAAGGTGGGTAATGCCTCGTATGATTGTAGCGTCCGTTCGTTCGCGCAAGGCCGCAGAAAAGGGGTGTTATCATTTTTGTTCGTGACGCGAGAAGCGACCAGACTTATCTCGAAGTTTCTGTGCCGGCTTTAAATTGAACGATGCCGCGAGCAGCGGGCATTCGTAGTTCGACGACCGACGAGAACGCTTGTTGCTTACGCCGTCGCCGAGTGATTTAGTTCTTTTGCGGGCGCAAGTCAGCCCAAATAAAGAGCTTCGTTTGCAAGGCTTGTTGCTGTTTTCCTGACTGCTGGACTGCCGTCACTACAACGTGACAATATGTGTCTACAATCAACGTCAAAAGCCACTTTTCAAAATAAGAAAAAAATTAACCTCCAATCAGAGAGCTGAGATTTGGAAAAAAATAAAACAGAAAAGTCACTGAAATGCTGCAACCCACCTCTTAGATGCTTTTTTTTGTATGATGTGTGTATAGTCAAGTCCCACAGAGACAGGAAAATCTGTTAAAGAGTGTAACACAAAAGATATCTCGCGACCGCCCAAGAAACGCAATAAGTGTTTTAAAAAAAGACAGTAAGAGGTCTCGTTTAAAACTTCGGTGCCTTGAGCATCTCAAAGCCATAATTTAATGAGCCATTCCTGCAAACTCTCTACCATTCTAAAAGCTTCTGGGCCATATCGTCTTTTAATATATCACACGAAGTTTTATTACACTTTTCAGTGTGCAAATATTGCTCACACTGTGTACTAGTTGCAGGGAACAGGAACAAAGAGCTCTTTCGTTAATAGGTTTTGGCTATTTTTCAGTGAAATTGAGGAGGTTTGTTTTAGACCTCTCCTGAACAGTGGAGTCTATTTCTTTGCAGAGTATCATTACGAACCTGCCACTCAGTGCGAAAACATCGGGAGAATTGCACTATCGAGAGGGCTATAGAGTTTTATGTTCCATGGCATCCATATGTCTCCGCTAGGTGCCAGACGTCTTGATAGCGTAAAACAGCCTGAACACGAGAGATCGACAGAAGCGTAAGCCGGCTGCCGAAGTGGTTCCTCGTATAGTTTCTTTGCAAC
This sequence comes from Amblyomma mixtum, assembly GCF_055824585.1. NCBI lineage: Eukaryota > Metazoa > Arthropoda > Arachnida > Ixodida > Ixodidae > Amblyomma > Amblyomma mixtum. The sequence goes on along the minus strand of NC_143014.1, from coordinate 337,841,172 downwards.
ATGCTTGTAAAGTGCCGCTTCAGAATGTCCTCACAGGTATGCTGTTTACAACCCCGCTAGAACAAGGCTTCATAAGTTACCTGAACTGTTTCAGTTTGAACGTTTTTGCGGATATCCGTCAATCAGCGTAAAGTGCCGCAAGAATAAGCAGCATGCAAACATGTAACGTAACCAGGTTTAGACTGTAAAGGATGTTGGAGGCACTACTTTGCCGTAATATACGACGTGCATAATAAAACTCCCGTTATTTAACCTGTCAACTTGTACACAACGTTAGGGAAGTAGACGCATTCGTATTAGATCTCTACAGCCGGCCATATCTGTAGCTAGCTTGCGCAACAGCCGCTGTTTCTGCGCTCCTCTGCTTTATGACGTAGCACGGGCATCGCACGAACTTAGTGAGCTTAGGCACGGGCTGAGTGAGCCTGTGCTTAGATTTGATAGTTTCTCAAGTTTGCTCTGTCATAATTTGCAGGAGCACGGAAAGCACGGCCGTGACGTACGCCAGCTCAAGATTTGGCCGGCTGTACAAAAACGTAGGAACGGCTGATACGCTGAAGGCACAGCACCCATGCCTTGTCTGTTCTGTTCAATACGGGTCCTTTTCGTTTGAGAACTGCGACGTTATTTTGAATTTTACTTATATAGCCATGTTATAGATGCAGTCATGTGTTCACACAAAAGCTCGGTTTTTTGCCCGTAATCAGAGAGTACGGGCACAAACTAGCATCGCCTAGTGCGAGCCTTCAGTGTTATTCGAAGGGGTCCTCCCTCCTACCAGAATGTCCGGATCAAACAATATTTCAACTAATGCCTGCATTGCAGTATCAACGCCGCTCGAATATGCATTTTACTCGTCACTGAAAGTGTGCCCCTTAGTCACCATTTAGCCCTGATGGGACTAACCGCAAAGCAGCAATGCTCTTTAAATGCCCTAAACACACGTAGTTACGAGAAATATCTGCCTTTTCTCAACAACCTGGCTTGTGTTCTATGTTGCCTCATCTGCAGAGCTTGGATAGGCAAACAGAAACAAATTTATTTATTTATTTATTTTTATTTATTTATTTATTTATTTATTTATTTATTTATTTATTTCATTCATTACCCTCAGGGCCAGAGGGCATTACAGAGGGGAGTGGATTACACACGAAAGTGAAACAAAAAATACAGCTGTAAATACACTTAATAATCAGACATAAATGCAGCTCACAGAAAAAAAACGAAGAAACAGGTTACGTCAAAACAAGTAAGAAATTAGCAGCGCATATCGCAGAATGAAAACAACAACAAAAAGCAACAGCATACAATAAAAACAAACGACAAGAGAAATCACATTAAAAGGCAGTAACATGCGCGCATATAAAACAAGTGGAACAACCATACAAAGAAAAATAATGATGACAGTGTTAAGGATTTTTTACTACTCGCCGTTTGTTAACCTTTCTTACATTGCAAGAGAGACCGTGGAGACTGGTTTCCCCTGCATTGTTTCTCTCCTAAACAGCTTCCCTACAAAAACCATCTGTATTTATTTATAAATGTGCTTTCCTTAACACACATTCTGTGAGGGATATTCGATTTGTAGCTTTCAGTCTATGCGATCCCAACCATCTGTGCAATTATCAGAACGGGAGTATGAATCATATTGCCCTAGAAAAGCATTATTTCCTGAGAGGGAAGTGAACAAAACTAAAACTAAGTGTAAAAGCATATCGCATTTTAGCTGAATGAAAACAATGTTGTCGCAGTGAACATGGCGGGTCAGGTGCAACTCATGGTGGAGGGTTAAATGATGATATGGATCAGGCAGCAAACTAGACTGAACCACGAGAAAAGACGCAGGGACTGCAATTGCAAGCAGTGTTTCATTTTGAGAGGTGACAGGGTAAGTATATCGTCGTGATGATTACATTTACTCTGTTTACTATGAGAGATGTTAGGTAACAGAAAGTATAAAAGACTTGGCCCGTTTATGTCTGAACGTTTTTGATGATGATGATGAAAACTTTATTAGGAACAAGGGAGTTTTGGACACAAACTTCAATAGGCCTGGTGTGCTTGAAATTTCCATTGTCCAGTCAAAAACTGACATAAATGAATTCAATAAATAACCGCATGTTCCATCATAAATATGCTTAAAATTAGGAGAAACTTGTTGAATTGACCTGGCAGATAACTATGAAAGAACACTTCAAAATTCTGCACTAGTATGCCAGTGCACCTGATGCTAGAACTTCTGTTCGCGGAACCCAGCAAAAGAAAAGGTTTGTGAAGTGGTTGACTTAGGTGGGCTATGTCTACGCATCTTCCCGTCATTAAGTTTTGCAATCATACTCTGATGTCTGCATTGTCAGCTTATCTTGTTGGTCTCCTGTGACGCCATCGGCCATATGACGCCATTAGAAATTAGACAAAAAATCAGAAATGAAATCTGTGTCCTAAGTGGGAATCGAACTGGTGCCGCCAGCGTGACGTAAAACTTAGAGTTATGACGTCACACCCGAGCTGAATAACAATCCCTGTCACGTGCAGCTAGCAAAAATGATGACAAGAGAGATGCGTTGCCAAATCGCACCCACTGAAGGGACGACGGTTGTTTGAGCAAGATATAAGTTAAGACCAAATCCGAGCTTTGTCATTACTAGTTGACCTCCCCGTTGTGGCAGTATTCGCGAGTGCAATCACAAATTTTGAGCAACCGTTAGTTCTACAGCCTTGTCGGTGCTGTCATAGCATTTATCCATGCATACAGCGTGCATACTTTCGCGAAGTTAGAGGCTATATTGCGACAGGGGTGCGGACCAATGACATATGGATCTCCAGTAGCATGCTTTTTGAGACTACATCTTACCTTAAAGTGTCCACAGAGATGTCGAGATGTGAAGTTGAAGCTAGCTTCCGGCAGGGTTTTGGACCGATGAGATATGAACCTTCAGTTGCATGCATTAAGGCGCCGTTGAGGTATCCATCAGGATGTAGAGGTTTTAGAGCTACTGCGCCCTTTCCTCTCCTCAAGAACCTTTCTTTTCCTCAAAACACTTGCTATCGCATTCCTCAATGCGAGCAGAATTGTGCCCTCAGAATCGTTACTTTGGTCACTTGAATCTTCAATCTATGTTGGCTTCTTTTTACCGTGACGTGAAGCAATTAGTTAAAAGTGCTTGTCGATTTGCTTTTCCACTGTGAACAATGTATCCACAGTCTTATTTTCTTTTTGCAACAAACGTTATTTTTATCAATCCCTGCCGCAAGACCAGGGAAGCTACGGCGGCCTGTGGTTAATTTAGCATTAATGGTGCATTTTTTTAACGGAGGTGGAAGTCAAAACCACCAATTAATATAACCCCTACGGCTGGATCAATGTTATTCGGCTCTCCAACAACGAAGATGCTTGAAGCCGCGCTCTTTTCTTACGAATGATAAATGTCCGTTTTCACACGGTGCAGATGGGAAATCTATCATCTTCCAGTTTCTCTTCGAACAAATTATTGCAGAATTGAAAGGTTTTGTCTGTGCGAAAAGCAAACATGTCGTTTGGTTACGTGCGAGGAATTTCCTCACTGCACTTGTAGACTGGTGCTGGAGAAGGTACGAAGCTGATATCGACAATGTTGCAGGCTCAAACACAAAGGCGGACCAGGGATCGTACTGCGCCGGGCGAGTGAAATTCCACCGCGATGAGTTGAAGGTCTTCTACATTGGTTGTTCCAGCTCCCGCTCTGAAGGTTGAACGAGAGCCCCATTTAGGTGTGCTCCAACATTTATACACCTATGTTCTTCTTCTCTTTAAGCTTTTTCTTACTGAAGACGAGCTGGGTTCGTCCACGCAGTCTGTACTGCTCCCCTCGAAGACGACGTGGACACGTCGAAGTTCGCGTAGGCCACAACTTCCTACCGAAGGGGCGCTTTATTGCATCTTGTATGCGATGCCATGAAAGCGTGGCGGTAGAGAAAAATAAAGCTTGTTTGGAGTGCAAAATTGGGCCGAAAATAATCTGGATGCTCATAGCAGCCCAGCTACGGCGCCTTGTGCAGTTACGTTTACAGCGCGGGTGAACCTGTCTAATAAACAAGCCCAAAACACAGATATGTCGATGCTTAATTAAATTCAGCAAAATAAAAATCTTTCTTTCTTTACACTGAGGATGATGTCACCGAGTTGAGCTTTAGTTCTGAAGGCTCGGATTTTATAAGCGGCCGCATTTCGGCGTCGGCATTTCGGCGCATTTGCAGGTGGAAAGGAGACGTATCTGAACTTCAGGCTGAATTTAGTGGAGATTCGGGACGCTAAAAACATTCAGCCTCGCAACCGAGTAAAGAAAGCATCCTTTAGCTCTGCTAAATATGAATACGTTCTGCTTAAGAAAGCAAGGCTGTCCTTCAATTTGGCGCCAGCTGTATTCGGGCGCCTCTTTCCTTGGTGCCTGTACAGGCCTCCTTCATTTGCCATCATTACAATATGAGTGCAGTAAAAGAACAATATTGCAGACATGCAAATGGATATACAGTTCCCAACTCCGCGATAATTTCAATAATTCAAATGTTCTACAGAAAAACTGTGTTGGTAGCGACTGAGGGAAATTGTTCCAATCTGTATTAGTGTGTGCGAAAAAAGAATATTTAAAGATTTTAGTTCTGGCATTGTAGAGAGAGAGTCAGCGTGACGGTATGACGATAATTTCAATAATTCAAAGGCTCCACAGGAAAATTCTGTTGGTAGCGATTGAGGGAAATGGTTCCAATCTGTAATAGTGCGTGGGAAAAAAGAATGTTTAAAGACGTTCGTTCTGGCATTGTAGGGAGTTAGATTTCTTGGGATGGCGTTGCGCACACGAACAAACGTACACAGGAAGAGGCACAAGACGAGAGTTAGAGAGTCAGCGTGACGGTGTCGTGATCGGCGTGTCATCATTGGAGTGAGATAAAGCTCTTTAGCGAAGCCTCCAAATCAATTAGAATCATCAAATATTATCTTCCTTTGTACAGGGTACAAGGATAGAGCAGCCGCAAAAACCTACTGCTACCCGTAGCTTGACGAAGTGACTGTTTCAACTCATGATAGCAAGAGAGGGGAAATTCGAAATCCTGATTCACAAGACAACAAAACAAAAGCACTATTGTGTGTTATAAGAAAGAAAGCGGCACTGACGGGGTCACAACAGAAAGAAAAACAGCACACTGAGCGCAAGATGTTGCCTCATGATGTTCGCATTCTTACATATTGTCAGCACAAGCACATGTGTTTCAAACATTTTTTAGGCAACCGGGCAATAGCTAAGACCTATGAGTACAACTCTTCAGGACAGCCGCAAGGCTATAGGTTAATTATTGAAGAGCATAGTTCTTGTGCGCGGCATGTATTGCACCGCTCTGCCCAGTCGCAGCCGCAGTGTCCGTCGTTAGCACAAATTATCCGAGAGCAAGTGCAGCAGGCGGTCCCTGAACCTGTTGCCCCTGCTGCCCTTACACCGAGGCCACCGCGCCAGACGTACGCGTCGGTACTCCGGCAGCACTGCGACCTCAGCCCTTGGAGGGCAAGCACATCCGCTTTCCAGGCGCGACCCCCGCCTTTCCCTGTGTTGGCCGAAGCGAGGCTGTGAAAGACGGACGTGTGGCGGGCACCTGACCACCTGCCCCTTTGTTACCACTGCGGTGAGGCTGGCCATATCTTGCGGTGGTGGCCTTATCGCCGAGCTGGAATTCGTGGATTTCATCCGCGAGTCCCCTGTCCGCTCAGTTTCGAACGGCCCCACGAAACTGAGGAGCACCTGTCAATGCGCCGGGATCACACTGATTTCCCTCGCCCTGACTACCGCCCACCGGCCTCTACCCGCTATCGTTCGCCAAGTCCCGGTTCTTCGACAAGTCGTTTTGGCCGATCACCGAGCCCTCGCCGGGGAAACTAGACCAAAGCGGCCTGCGGAGATAAGGCAGCTGGCGAGCGAGCCACCGAACATCCTCCATCGCGTTCATGACCAGAGGACGGCTCCAACGAGGACATGTGACGATCACAAAGGATGTGCAGCTTCAGACTTACCGGTCGATATCGACGACTTAGCAGTTATGGCATTGGTTGATACGGGAGCGGACTATTTGGTTATGAGCAACGAGCTAGGAACGGAACTCCGGAAAGTTTTAACCACGTAGACTGGGCCTCAGATTCGCACAGCTGGTGGGCACCTAATCACCCCTGATGGCCGGTGTACGGGGAGAGTTACAATATACGGATTTGATTACGTTTTTGACTTTGTGGTCCTACCTCACACTTCGCGCGATGTCATTCTCAGAGTGTATTTTTTACAAGCCATCGGCGCCGTTCTCAATTTAAAAGTGCCGCGCATGACGCAAGAGGGCTTGTTCGCTTACGGGATCACTCTGCGACACTCTTGCTCACCATCTTCGGAACCGAGTTCCAGCCCATTGCGAAAGGAACGGCCGTCGCATACGTTACCGACTTCCTTGAGGCCGCTGAAATATGTGCTCTGGAGTTACCGTCGCCGTACGGACGCGGTGCAGCAGCCGTTCTGTCTACCGTGGACGTTAATCCCGGCTTTTCAGCGGGTGACAAGCAGCGCTTGATAGATCTACCTCACGATTTCGTTGAGTGCTTCGCCACGACGTCAAAGGTGGGGCGCCCCCCGGTAGCCAAACACCGCATCATCGTCAACGAGGAGACAAGCCCCATATCCCAACACCCGTACAGAGTGTCGCCGATGGAACGGGTGGCTATACGATGCCAAGTGCAAGAAATGCTTGCAGACAACGTACTCCAGCCGTCCACGAGCCCCTGGACTTGGCCTGTGGTATTGATGAAGATATAAAATAACGCCTTGTGATTCTGCGTCGATTATCGGTAGTTAAATCGTGTCACGAAACGTGGCGTTTACCCCCTTCCACGTATCGATGGCGCCTTGGATCGACTGCGTGATGATAACTATTTTTCTTCACTCTACCTTAAGAATGGTTACTGGCAGATCGAAGTGGACGAAAGGGACAGAGAGAAGACAGCTTTCCTGTCACCTGACGGCCTTCATGAATTCAAAGTTCTACCCTTTGGACTCTGTTCTGCGCCAGCAACCTTCCAACGCTTGATGGACACCGTTCTTTCTGGGCTGAAATGGCAGACGTGCCTATTGTACCTTGATTATGTTATCATTTTTGCTCCTAGCTTCGAGGAACACCTCAACCGGCTGCGAATGGTGCTACAGGCATTCCGTTCGGCACAGTTGACGATAAATCCACAAAAGTGCCACTTCGGTTTCGAAGAGCTCAGTTTTCCTGGTCACGTGATAAGCGCTGGCGGAGTCCGTCCTGACCCAGAGAAGACTGCCGCTGTGGCAGAGTTCCCGCGCCCAACCGACAGAAAGTCCGTTCGTAGCTTTCTGGGCCTTTGTGCCTACTACAGACGTTTTGTTGAAAACTTTTCCAGAATTGCCCAGCCCCTTACAATGCTTACCAGAGACAATGTCTCTTTTGTGTGGAACGAGGATCAAGAAGCTGCCTTCAACGAGCTACGCAGCCGCCTGCCCATACTCGCCCATTTTGATGAACGAGCCAGCACTGAAATTCATATTGACACCAGCAACTTTCGCCTCGGCGCTATTCTCGTTCAGTGGTAGGACGGCAACGAGAAAGTCATAGCGTACGGCAGCCGCTCCCTCTCGAAAGTAGAGGCAAACTACTCTACCACAGAGAAGGAATCTCTTGCGGTAGTGTGGGCGATTAGCAAGTTCTGACCATGTCTCTATGATCGCCTGTTTCGAGCTGTAAGTGACCATCATTCATTATCCTGGCTAGCCAACCTCAAAAACCCTTCGGGACGGCTTCCGAGATGGAGCCTTCGGCTCCAGCAATACATCACTGTAGTCTACAAGTCCGGGCGTAAGCACAATGTTGTCGATTGTTTGTCACGTGCACCTGCCGACCTTGCTCCGGCCGACACGGAGGACGACTTCCCGTTTTTTTCTCTCGTCACGTCGTCCGATATGGCCCGGCGTCAGCGGGCTGACTCAGAGTTGCGTCCGCTCATCGAGCATCTGGAGGGCCTTAACGTCGCTGTTCCGCGGCTTTTCGTTCCAGGTTTGGGTTCCTACAGTCTCCGAGATGACGTCCGTTACAAGAGGAACTTCGCGCATATCACGGAAACCTTTCTTCTGGTTATGCCATCCGAACTCCGTCCAGAAATCTTGCACGGCTTCCACCATGAGCCATCGGCTGGCTATTTGGGTGTTACCCGGACGTTTACCGCATTCATGCGAAGTATTACTTTCCAAAGCTGTTTTCATCAGTCCAGCAATATGTGAGGACCTGCCGTGACTGCCAGCGACCAAAGACACCACCAGTTAAACCTGTAAGGCTTCTCCAGCCCATCTCACCGCCTATAACCCCTTTCAGTCAAGTGGGCGTGTATCTGCTGGGCCCATTCCCATTGTTTTCCTCTGGGAACAAAGGGATTATTGTGACGGACTCCTTTACTTGGTACGCCGAGACACAGGCGCCTCCCCACGCTAGAGCTGCAGAAGTGGCTCAGTTTTTTATGACATCTATCGTCTTGCGTCGCGGTGCGTCATTAGCCGTCATCGCGGACCGTGGAACTGCCTTTACGGTGGCATTAATGCGATCTCTCTTCAACTCACCTACACCAGTCAGAGGAAGACAACAGCCTATCATCCACAAACCAACGGCTTGACTGAACGCCTCAACCGGACGCTGGCAGATATGCGTGCTATGTATGTCGACGTGGAGCATCGCACGTGGGACGAAGTTCTTCCTGATGCAACCTTCTAGTAAAATACGGCAGAACAGGAGACTACCCGTCATATACCTTTCCAGCTGGTCTACGGACGGCGTGTCACTACCATGCTGGATGCTATGCTACCCGCTGGTCATAACGACGCAGACATCGGCACCTATTCTCACGTTGACACATCCGTCCTGCGTGCTGAAGAAGCCCGCCAACTCGCAAGGTACCGGATTCGACATCAACACAACTCGGCGCCGGTTGCTATAACCTCCGACACCGATACGTTCGGTACGAGCCCAGCGATTCTGTGTGGGTATGGACACCTGTGCGCCGCCGCGGACTCTCCGAGAAGCTACTCCGACGCTACTTCGATCCGTACGAGGTGGTTCGTCGTGTTAGTGACGTCACTTACGAAGTTGTCCCGCGGGACACGTCCTCCTTACCACGTCGGCGCCATCCGACCGAGACTGTTCACGTGGTGCGCATGAAGCCCTATCATGACAGGGTGCAACCCACCGTTTTACCAGCTTAACAGCTCTTAGTTTTCTCTGTCCTCCGCCCTCTATACCGAACATTACCTTTGCCCTGCGTGTTCGTTCCCGGCGTTGGGCCGTCGCTTTGATGGAGGGGATAATGGCGCGCGCTCATGTTAGGGCGCCGACGAAGAAGCCGAAGTGTGCGTGTGTCGGTCGACTAAGACAAAGTGTGTGTGTGGTTCGGTCAGGCAGTCAGCAATTGTGTCAGTTTTCTGCTGTGCGCTAAACTTTGCTGAAACTGTGAGCTGTGCCAGTCCTGTCTTCGTTACAATATATACCACATATCTAGATGACGTGTGTTATACGTGAGGAAGGTTTTCGTTAATGTAGAAACATTTTGGCAGGAACGATTCTTTTTCACAGCTGCACAGTACGATAAAGTAGGCAATTAATTACAACAACGACCAATTTTAATAAATCAAAATCTTTTGCAAAGTTCTCTGCGGAATCATACCTTTCGTTAGCAATTATTCTCAATACTTTCTTTTGCGAGAAAATTATTTAAGTGTTTTTCGGAGGTGTTTTCCCACACCAAATGTATATACGTGAACTGATTAAGGATCAGTGAGTACATTGTACGGCAGTAGCTTAATGTTCTGTGGCAACACATGCCTACATTTGTGTGTTATTCCAATAGGTGTGAAAATGTTCTTGTAGGCTATATGAACACATTTATCCCAAAATAGCCTGCTGATAATATGAAACAATGAACATAATGAATTTTGTTTCTCTCATGCGGAGATTTTTTTCTATGTCTTGGGTTGTATCACAGGTGATTAATAAACTTGTATGGTCGACATAATGGATTAATAAACCTGTGAGTTCATAATCTGGCTGACATCGCACAGTACATCGACCTCTAGCGTGTGGCATCTATCTAAACGCGACCGCCGCGGCCGAGATCAAACCCACGCCTTTCGAGTCAGCGGCCCATCACCATAACCGCTTAACTGGCGCGGCTGCTACGGTTCGGAAACTGGTGTAGATCAGTTATGTACAAGAAGAACAAGGTTTGCCCAAGAATACTTCCCTGTGGTACTGCTGTTTTTATTCCTTTAATTACGACAAAAAAGCTTTTTTTCTCAACATTATTACCTGATTAATTCCTAATAATATTTTTCACGGAGGGTCATCTGACATCAGCTAGGCGCCTTAAAAACCTTATCACGATTGCAATTTAAATGTCTACATAAACACGTTGCTTATTGCGTTGCAACATATGAAACTCTGAAGGCAATAGGGCGTCAAATCTATATTTGTGGTATGCATTTAATATACAATCGGTGTAGCTCAAATTCCTTTTGAAGCACCTCGCATTGAAGGAAATAAAAGCAGTTAGCGTTGTTAGTCGAGGACGTTGGGGTACGCTTTCACCCTTTATCAGATAATTTCAGCTATCTGCTTAATGATTAGTCCATCTTGTGAAAGGGAACTTGTTGGGTTAAAATAGTGCTTAACGTGATTTCTCACCGCACTACTTCAATGTGGTCCACAAAGAAAAAGGAATATTTAGTGGAAGGAGAGGTTAAATTGAGAGGTTTAATGCCCCGATGAGAGACGCGGGTGAAGAAAGGCCGTAGAGGAGGGCTGCAGATTAATTTAGAACACCTGGGGTCCTTTGAAAGCGCTGAAATTTGACCGCACCCAAGCATTATTGTATTTATTCTTCAAGAAACTACAGCCGACGCGGCCGAAATCCAACCCGCGATCTTGGGGTCAGCAGCTGAACGCGAAAGCCATTGAGCCACGACGGTGGTTGCAACGGGTAGGGTTTATAATTTAATATAGGGTTTATGTGTTTCTTTATTGCTAGCTATAGACCTCGGATGTCCGCAACCAATTTAAATGCTGAATACTGACTGAATTTTCGGTCACACGACAGAGCAGTGCCACTATTGCATCATGGCTTAAGTTATTTTGCTTGAACACCTTGCTAAAATGCGCTCCATGCAGGTATTTCTAGCAATGTTGCTCTGCCGAATCACCCATATATGTGTATTGTTTAAGTCTGAGAATGCCTTGTTCTCGAACAATATGTAAACAATTCGCAATTTTTATTTCTTTTCAGATCGCAATGAAAGTAAGTAGTCACTTCTATTTTTTGTTCAACGCCGCATTCTGCTTTTTGATCGGTTTTATTCGCCATTGTTGAAATGGAGAACTTGAATTTCAAGTCAAACAACAGGGCAATTCTACAACTGCCTGGTACTTAAGAGTTAGATGGCGCTGAAACAGTCTTCAATTTCGCTCTTTAAAAATATTTCGAGCACTGTTTCTCGAAAAGTATCGTGCGCTTTTCTGTGGGTGTAGTGTATTCACGGTGTTGGCCGCAACAAGTGCGAATATTTTTTTTATGTTTTCAGGTACGTGCGACAGTAAGTGATTTTGATTTTATTGTTCTAAACGGCGCATACCGTTTTATGAGTAACCTGGTTCGCAATTTTTTAGCGGCACAGCTTAACATTACTGAACTACCAAAGGAGACAATCAATATAGGCATATACATATACCAGGTGTTTCAGCGAAGATGAACCAATTTAGTTTTAAGATAGGATCTTCAGGTATGAAGGCGGCTTCTGCGGCAAAATAATACCTGCGTTGATGGACCTCAGAAAACATGTGAAGAGTGTTCACTAGTTTGCCGCCTAACTAATTTCTGATAATTATTTTTAACTGTAACAGGCTACTGGTTGAAAATTGAAGACTTGTAGCCGGTCGTTAGAAATATTCACACCAGTTTCTCGAATTTTGAATACCTTCGCCGCTGTGGCTCGACAATATATGGCGGCATCGTGAGAAAATACGTGCGCTTTCGAAAGCATGCAGGCAAAGCAACCCCTCCTGTGCACGTAACTAGTCGAGAAAGCCATATTTTGCGGAGCCGCGGTGGCTACGGTGGCCGTCTTTTCGCAATTCTAAAAAAAGGCTAATAAGTCTATTACTAACAACCAGCTAAAAACCCGTAGTTACAACCAGTAGCCTAATTGTTTTTGTTGAAAAGGTATTTTTCAGAAATTAGTTAAGCTGCCAATTATTCAACATTACGGGAGCCGGTCTCATTCCAATAACAAGGTTTAAGAACAGAAGACACCGTCTTGTGTCTGTACCTACTCATGATGGCTCGAAACGACACTAAGATGAGAGTTTTCAAGGTACAGGGCCAAGTTGCAGCAAGTGCCCCTCCTTAGCTGTTTCCCTAAATAGCAGTAGCAGTGGAGCAACTAAGAAAAATGATCTATTTATCCGGATTAATGGCTAAATGCGCATAGTGGACGCAGAACCGCGTTTAAATTTGTGAATGCTTGGAACACAGCTAAAGAGATTATTTCTATCAACACCATCGTTAGTAGTAAGACGCAGTTTATTCAGGCATGTTCTCATTCGCTTTTATAGGAGCCGGCCTACCGCTTTTCACGGAAGCCGTAAGTCCTTGTTTCGTTTTGCTCTCGTACTGGCTCAGCCTTCGCTGGCTATACTTTGCGGTCATGACTTGCCTAGGCTTGCGCTGACCTGTTCGCATTTATTCAAGAAGTTTACGGGGGATCATGCGGCAGAGACCTTTGCAAACCCAAGTGAGCCCTAGGAGCTTCCTTCGCTATTGCATCTCCGCCAGATTCAGTGGATGCACTAATCGCGGCAGCACAATTAGCTCAGCGGAGAATTCTATTCCAACGAACGTCGCGGTAGATATACAGTGGGCCTCTTCAATTATCCACCTCTAATTGCCTGCGCCCTGCCCGTGGGTTGCCAAGGCGCAGAACCAGACGCTCGTTTTTGCCGCGTTGCTACGCGCACCTCCAGTGGCTGCACAGAACCGGTTTGTTTTTCTCTGGCTGAGCCGTTTCGGGCTGCCCGCGGGCAGCCAGACATGTAAGGACTGATGCTTCAGCTAGTGTGCATCCCATTTGGAAGAACAGCGTGAAATAGACAAGGACGGAATGAAGAGACGCGCAGACCGGCGCTGACTTTCAACTATAGGTGTATTGCTTGGGACGGGGAAATAAATAGATCAGGCTCCAAACAACAATAAAATAACACAGAGGTGATACTGTCTTGCCGGACGTCTTCCAAGGCGCTGCGTCGCGTACGGCTAGCGGTACAGTCGCGGTACACGCCACAAGCAGCGATCAGTCCAGAACACGCACGAGCATTGACATTGTTTTCACTTGTCGTCGTCTTCTTCCTTAAGCGCCAGCCGCTGAGGGTTCAGGAGCCGAACGCCTGTCTTGCAATACACTCTTCTCCATGCACGCGAAAAAAATCAAAGCGATACAGCAGCATTACTTCTCTGCTGGTAGAAATTCTAATTATTTGGCTGACAACGCCAAGAAGGGACTGCTAACACATGCGTGATTTAACCGGGCGATTTGAGCGACTTAAATTATTTCTTGAGTTAGCGTGCTTGGGTGCCTACTAAACACTTTTGTTTGTTGATAGTATGACTGGCCAGTTTTGCTTTCACAATCTCTGCAGTTGTTACCGAGATGACATTTAATAGTACTCTGAACACAGTTATTGTGTTCTCTCAGGCGTTTATTCAGGCATAGGGCCGTCTGGCGAAGATACTGTTTTCCGTTCGAAAGTGGAATGGAGTGGATGACGCAGTCTTTACATGGAAGAATTGTGAACACTAATATTGTGTTCTCTCAGGCGTTTGTACAAGCATATCGCCGTCTGCCTGACGTACTGTGTTCCGCAAAAAAGTGGATGGAGTAGATAACGCCCTCTTTGCATGCAACAAAATGGTTCTCATGCTTTACAATTTTCAAGCTCTCCGGGAGGAGATTCAAGATATTTTGGTTTCGTACCTTCATCCACTCACGTTGATTCTGAAGGTGAAAATGACACGATTAGTTTTCTTTACCTCAGACTCAGCTTTACGCCAAATCATACTTGCTGGTCTCATGAGTCGTAAAGCAACAAGGCTCTGCCTATATTCACATCGTCGCATTCCACGCTGATTAAGTGCACGGAAGCTAAGTCATGCTACAACAACGCTCGAAATAAATCAAGCATTCATTTTCAACAAGGCAGTTTCAACTACCAAACTGACCGGCTTGTTAAGGCAGGACATCGTAAGCAGCTTCTCGTGTCCGTATCTAAATCGATGCTCGCAAGTTAAAGCAAAAACAAAACGTCCACACAGAATCCGCCAAGGCAAAAGAAAAGACAACAGTTATTCCTTACATTCATAAATTTTCCTTCAATCTAAATGAGATAGACAACCGAGCTCACGTAAGAGTTTTGTTTTCGGCTCCAGAAAAGTTTGGGAAAATTGTGCAAACAAGTTGACGACGAATTCACACCCTAAATTTGCACCATAAAGCATGAGAATCATTTTGTTGCATGCCAAGGCGTCATCTACTCCATTCCACTTTCGTGCGAAAACCAACTCGTCGGACAGAAGGGCAGAGGCCTGAACGAGCGTTTGAGAGAACACAATAACAATGTTCAGAATACAATTAAAGGACATCTGAGTGTACACTGTCTTGATTGTGAGAGCAAAAGTTGTAAGCCATACTTCCAAAAAAAAGTGTTGAGTTGACACCCAAACACGCTAACTCGACAAAATATTGGAGCTGCTCAAATCACCTGGTTAAAGGACGCATGTGTCAGGAGTCGCTCCTTAGCGTTGTCTACCAAACAATTAGAATTTGTATCTGAAGAAAAATAATGCTGCTCTACCATTGTGTTTTTTTTTTTTTAGTGTAGATGGGCAAGTGTGTATCACCCCTATGTTTTCTTATTCTTACTTGCATCCTGATCTATCTATTTCCACGTTCCATGCAATAAACCTCTAGTTGCAAGTCAGTGCCTCTCTGTGTTTTTCTGTCTCAGTCCTCGTCTATTACTGCTGTTCTACAAAACAGTCGGACTTGTAGGGTAATTTTGTGCTGGCAGCGCTCGGCGCGACGCCGTTTTTATATGGGCTAGAAACACCGGGGTACTTCATGCGAAGTTTTGTAGGATGTTAAGCGCGACGAACTCGCTAATTTCGACAAGGCTGCGGTGCACATCGTATGTGTTGCCTGCAATGGCACCTGCAACGGCACCGCAAACAAACAGTTCGCGCTGTTTGTTTATTTGTTTGCTGTTTGTTTATTTACTGTGCGTGCTTGTGTTTGTGTGTATGCGTTAGCGTGTGCGCGTTTGTCTGAATTTGTGTTTATTTGCGTGCGTTTGTGTGCATGCGTGTGTTATCGATCGTATCTGGATCCTATAGCTGCCTTGAAAATACAAGCGCTCGCTTCGTATTACGGCCGTATGCTTCGAATTCACGAAATATTTCGCCTGTGACGTCGGTTCGCCCGGCTAATATTAACATTGTGATTGAGACCTTTCTCAAGAGCCGCCGAAAATTCCGCTACGAGTACGCGATCTGACACGCGCCTGTACGCATGTATGCATACGGTCTAAGTGTGAAGTCCGGTAGGAGCGCGTAGTCTTCCTTGTTTTCTGCGCAGTACATGAAAAGGCACATCACCTTTTTATTGTTCAATATTTATATATAGATACTGTGGTCTTGAACAACAAGACCATAATAGGTGGGTACATAATTTGTATAACACGAAAGGACCAAATGAGAAAAATACACCAGATAAGGCGTCACCAGCAGCCAAATTACTACTTCACACTGTATCGTTTGACAACGTTGGAATACATACACTATGGTCATCGAGCCAAGCATATAACATGTTATAATTGAGCACTTTGAGTAAAACTGCACAAATTGCACCCCTCATGTAAAATGCACCGCTCATGGAAAGCCCTCACCCTAGGGCCCTTGAGGTATTTGTGATCAATAAATAAATAAATAACTTAATAAACAAATAAATTACTGACACTGAGACACTGAGAATATCTTAGACATGCTGAAAAATATTCGATAAGTACCACATGTATAAATCTCTGCGCATTTGACCTATTTAGGAGAAAAACTTCAGAATGCAGATCATCGAGCAAGCACTAGCAAAAGTGAGGCGCTGACAGACAAGGCCGTTTTCTGAGGCCTTTTAATCGAGTGTTGACTCTCTTGGGTGAAGCTGTTGCACAGAGATTCGATAGGCAGCTAAATTTCCAAACTGCACACGTTTCCTCGAGGAAAACGGTAAACCAGATGATATTTGTAACGTAACGTTACAAAGAAGTCTCCTGCGCCGAGGAACACCGGCAGCCAGTCAGGTCAGCACGAGACGGAGCAGAGTCACTTCGTCTTTCTCCAATGGCCCGTTGCGTTCTTCCTCATCTTCTAAGGAAGGCATGTGTCATTGCCCCCCTCGTTTGCAGCATCGCCTCGATGCGGCCGACTAGGAGCATACTGGTGAGCTACGGGCTGACAGATAGTGGGCTTGGTTGGTACAGGAGGAGCACAACACAAAACGGGGTACTATCCATCTCCAGATCGGTCAGCAGGGCGGCCGTGGTAGGGTTTCATTCGGACGACGTGTACAACGTCAGTGAGCTTGCGTCGTCTGCGGCTTGAGGGGTCTCGGGTGGCAGATTCTACTTCGTAAGTAACGTCACTGATGCGGCGGAGGACACGGTATGGTCCGAAGTACCGGCGCAGTAATTTTTCAGACAGTCCTCGATGGCGAACGGGTGTCCAAATCCATACATAGTCTCCAGGCTCGTAGGAAACGAAGCGCCGTCCCTGGTTGTAGCGATCAGCGTCTAGTTGCTGTTGTAGGTATATGCGCTTCCGTGCCAGCTGCCGCGCTTCTTCTGCACGCTGAGCAAAACTAGCGACGTCCATATCAAGTTCACTTTCGCAGTCGGGGTATACGGGCAACATCGTATCCAGGGGAGTGGTCACTCGGCGGCCGAAGACAAGCTCGAAGGGAGTAATCCGCGTCGTCTCTTGAAGTGCCGTATTGTATGCGAACGTGGCGTATGGGAGAATTTGATCCCAGGTCTTATGCTCTATATCCACGTACATGGACAGCATGTCGGCCAGAGTTCTGTTTAGCCGTTCCACCAGGCCGTTAGTCTGCGGGTGGTACGCCGTGGCCTGTCTATGGCTAGTGTGTGTAATATTCAGCACTGCCTTAGTCAGGCGGGCCGTAAAAGCTGCCCCACGGTCGGTAATAATAATAGCCGGGGCGCCATGGCGCAATACGACGTCGTGAACAAAGAATGCGGCGACTTCGGTGGCAATTCCATTTGTGAGCGACGCGGTCTCAGAATACCGGGTCAGGTAATCCGTCGCGACAACAATCCAACGCTTTCCATTAGTTGACTTTGGAAAAGGGCCAAGAAGATCCATTCCCACTTGTTGGAAAGGAGTTTTCGGTGGAGCAATAGGTTGAAGAAATCCGGCTGGTTTCATGGGGGGAGATTTTCGACGTTGACAGTCACGGCAGGTTTTAACATAGGATCGTACTGAAGGTAATAATTTCGGCCAATAATACTTCGCCCGAATTCTGGCAAACGTGCGACTAACTCCCAAGTGGCCGGCGGATGGTTCGTCGTGACAAGCGCTCAAGATGTCAGGCCGTAGGTCCATAGGTACTACGAGCAGGAATGTCTCTTGTGATCTTTCAAAATTGCGCTTGTAGAGAACCCCACTTCGTAAAGTGTATGACTGCAAGCCACGACGAAAAACAGGTGGTACCCGACCACCGCGGCCTTCTAGATACTCGATGAGCGGCGCCAGCTCCTGGTCCTTGCGTTGAAGGTCAGCCATATGAGATTGAGTAATGGCCCCAATGAAGGGAAAATCGTCGGCGTTTTCCACTGCAGCGGAGTCTAAGGGCGCGCGTGATAAGCAATCTGCGTCTTGGTGTTTAAGTCCCGACTTATAAACAACAGTAACATCATACTCTTGAAGACGAAGGCTCCATCGAGCCAAGCGTCCAGACGGGTCTTTGAGGCTGGCCAGCCAGCACAGCGAATGATGGTCGCTGACAATACGGAAGGGTCGTCCATACAGGTATGGTCGAAACTTGCTTATGGCCCAGATTACCGCAAGACACTCCTTCTCGGTCGTTGAATAGTTCGCCTCCGATCGGAATAGTGTTCGACTCGCGTAAGCTATAACTCGTTCTACGCCATCTTGCCACTGGATAAGTACAGCCCCAAGGCCAACGTTGCTGGCATCAGTGTGGACGTCAGTTGCTGCGTTTTCATCGAAATGGGCGAGTATGGGGGGGCCTGTGGAGGCGGCTTCGGAGCTCCTGGAAAGCTTGTTCTTGATCGCCTCCCCACAGGAAGGGTATGTCTTCTCTGGTTAGTGCTGTCAATGGTTCAGCTATCTTGGAGAAATCTTGGACGAAGCGTCGGTAGTAAGAGCAAAGGCCCAGAAATCGCCGAAGTGCCTTTTTATCGCTGGGACGTGGAAAACTTGACACTGCGGTAGTCTTGTCCGGATCAGGGAGAACGCCCTGTGCACTGACAACATGGCCGAGAAAGCGAAGTTCTTTGAAAGCGAAATGGCATTTCTCCGGCTTGATCGTTAATTATGCGCCTTTGAGTGCTTGAAGCACAATGCGCAACCGGTCCAGGTGTTGCTCGAATGTAGGCGAGAAAACGACGACATCATCTAAGTACACTAAGCACGACTGCCACTTCAGACCTGATAAAACCGTGTCCATCATACGTTGGAACGTGGCCGGCGCAGAGCAAAGACCAAACGGAAGCTCCTTAAACTCGTATAGGCCGTCGGGCGTCACAAATGCAGTCTTCTCTCGGTCTCTCTGATCCACCTCGATTTGCCAGTATCCGCTTTTGAGGTCTAATGAGGAGAAGTACCTGGCATCGCGTAGACGGTCGAGGGCATCATCAATCCTGGGGAGCGGATAGAAGTCCTTTTTGGTCACGTTGTTTAGTTTCCGGTAATCGACACAGAATCTCAGGGTGCCATCTTTCTTCTTGACGAGGACTACTGGCGACGCCCATGGGCTCGTCGAAGGCTGGATTACGTCGTCCGCAAGCATCTCATTCACTTGCGTTTGAATGGCTTCACGTTCCTTAGGAGAAACCCGGTACGGGCGTTGGCATACCGGTAACGTGGCCTCATCGGTTATGATGCGGTGCTTGGCGACAGGAGTACGACCGACCTTGGAGCCAGTGGCGAAGCAGTCTGCGAAATCAGTCAGAAGAGCCGAAAGAAGATTCATTTGATCGGGCGTCAAGTCCGGGCTAATTTTAACGGTTTGAAGGAGACGGCAAGATGTAGCCTCCTCTTGAGGGTTGGCCCCGGCGGTGCATAAACGAGGCGAGGCAGTAACGTCGTGAAGGAAGGCAACAGCCGTTTCCTTGGCGAGGTGCCGCATCTCCTTAGCAAAATTCGTCAGGAGGACAGTAGCACAACCGTTATGGAGTTAAACGAGTCCTCGAGCAACGGCTATCTCCTTCTCGAGAAGTAGCGGGAGGTGCCCATCCGCGATGCCCTCGTAGTCGTGAAACAAGTCATGACGCACAAGAACAAGCACACTAGACCGTGCTGGCACCCTCACATCATCGTCGACAATACGCAGAACGTTGAGTTCCGGATCCTCGATTTCAATGCGCTCCACGGCCCGTTTCGTCGAGAACGTCACACGCGCTTCTTTCAGGTCAATGACAGCGCCGTTAGTCTGCAGGAAGTCTAGGCCAAGGATCAAGTCTTTGGAACACTCGCGAAGTACGACGAATTCTCCGACATACACAAAACCCCGGATGCCGACACGCGCTGTGCACTTGCCTACAGGGGTAATCAAGTGACTTCCCGCCGTGCGAATTTTCGGGCCGGACCAGTGCGTCAAAACTTTCTTCAATTCGCGGGCGAGACCGTGGCTCATTACCGAGTAATCTGCACCGGTGTCTAGTAACGCCGTTAGATCGGCTCCATCAATCTTTACGCGCAAATCGGAGGTAGTGTGTCGGATGCTGTCGCCACCTGTCCCAAGCGGAATGTCGTCGTATCGGTCGAAGGTAGCCCGTCGGATGCTGTTGCTACCTGACCCCAGCGAAATCTCGTCGAGTCGGCGTGACGAGGACGGAGGATCTTCACATTTCGCGACATCAGCGACCCTGCCTCCGAAGGCCGCTGACATTAGTTTTCCCGGCGAGGTCTGGGAGAGCGTCGGCGTCGGGGATAGCTCGGACTTGAGGAACGGTAACTTGTTGGGGACGTAGACCGACGTTCTTGGTAGCCGGACGTAACAGGATGCTGTTGCGCAGCAAGGTGGCTTTCGATTTCAGTAGGCCGCTCGCCATTTTGAGGGCAGGGGTCGTCCGGTGCGAAACCGCGCAGGCCGACGCGGCGGTACGGGCACGCCCGGTAGAGGTGACCTGCTTCACCGCAATGGAAGCAGAGGGGCCGACGGTCGCGGGCCCGCCATACTTGACTCTTACGGGGTCGCTGATAGGTTGGCGCAGGGGTGTAGCGAGGAGGACCCTGCGGCTCCATTGCTGGAGCTGCGGTATTGATACTGTTGTCTTGCGTGGGAGCCCTACGTAGGACGGACGCGTAGGTGGGTCTCGCGTCGAGCTGGTAGGAAACGTCAGGAACTCGCTCAGCTGCCATACGCACCTCGTCCCGGACGACTTCAGCTAGTGATGGAAAGGACGGCGTGTTGCAAGGCATCCGGAGTGCTTGCAGTTCTTCTCGCACGACAGCACGGACGAGGTTGCGTAGTACATCCATATCGCTTCCGCCCTGCATAGGTAGTGCGTCGGACCCAATGATGTTCACGTCGCGATTGTATTGACGAGCCCGGTGTTGCAGCGTCGTCTCCATGGTGGTAGCCTCACTGAGGAACTCCGCAACAGTGCGCGGTGGGCTGCGCACTAGTCCTGCGAAAAGTTCTTGCTTCACGCCTCGCATCAGGTGGCGCAGCTTCTTGTCTTCTGGCATCTGTGGGTCTGCGCGCTTGAAAAGACGCGTCATGTCTTCATAAAACATGCGCACGCTCTCGTTTTGGCGCTAGTTCCGCGAGTGCAGCGCAGCTTCTGCTCGCTCCCGGCGGTCGGCGCTTGGAAAAGTGGTCTTCAAGTCACGACAGAAGGCTTCCCAGGATGGAAAGGAAGCCTCATGGTTTTCAAACTATGTCCGCGCCGACTCTTCAAGAGCAAAGTAGACGTTGTGGAGCTTACGCTCATCGGTCCACCCGTTATAACGTGCCACACGCTCGAAGGCCTCAAGCCAGTCCTCGGCGTCCTCGAACACGTCTCCATGAAAAGACGGTGGTGTTCGCGGCTGATGGCAGAGGATGTTTGCGGGAAGCCTGCTCTCAGATGTCATTGCCGCAGGTGTTACAGGGGCCCGAGGCTGCGTCGACCTGGTAGCGGCCGGAAGTGGTCCAAATTCCGGGGGCTCTCCACGTAGGCGGCGGCCGAGGCGCTGATGTACCGGAGTAAGCTCCGTAGTGAGAGGTAGATTATGCGCTGGAAGCGTACCCGGCACTGCCTCCACCAGATTTGTAACGTAACGTTACAAAGAAGTCTCCTGCGCCGAGGAACACCGGCAGCCAGTCAGGTCAGCACGAGACGGAGCAGAGTCACTTCGTCTTTCTCCAATGGCCCGTTGCGTTCTTCCTCATCTTCTAAGGAAGGCATGTGTCAATATTAGCTTATATCGAAATTATGCGCACGTACCTTTCCGGCAGCAACTGCTGGTGGTCGACTGACTGCAGTTGGATGGACCGTACCTTTATGCTTTTCCACTTAAAACCCACAGGAAGCAGGTGACGTACGTACAAATCCCCGCGCCCACGTCAGATCTGAATCACCGTGCAGGATCCATTGTCTGCGGTCATATTACTGCGTGTTTACCCATCTCGCAATAATATGAGACCACGGCATGTCGTTTCATTTGCCAAGCACGGGTATTTAGTTCATCAGATGTGGTGTGTAATAGGTGGATTAGAGTGCGGCTGCTGGTCGCATGATGTTGACGATTTTTCCAAGTTTCGCAAGAGAACGCAACGCATCGAAGGCCACACGCTTGACTCTGACACGCTGACCACACGCTGAGCCTAAGGACGTGGGTTGATGTCCCGGCCGCGGCGGCCGTATTTAAATGAAGGCGAACGTCCAGAGGCCCATGTACTGTGAGAAACATTGTTAAAGAACCCGAGGTGATTGAAATTTCGAGAGCCCTTTAATACGGCGTCTTTCATTGCCTGCTCTGAGCCGTTAGACCCTCTTCAATATAAACCATGAATATAAATCTAAACTTGAGCTCTCATCTTATGAACTTGCTTATTGCTGCAGAAGGCTGCCTGTTCTTCTTTATTACCAAAGTTGACGCCCTGCCTACTTAATACAATAAAAAGAAATTAAATGTTTACACATGTTTTCGCATTCATCAAGAATGCTTTTAGTCACTCAAGTGCAACCGGATTGTACGTTCCTGTTTTGCCGCTAACCTTTTCTTGTTCACTTGGGTCCACAGCGTAACAAAGTTCGCTGGATTGCCGGCGCATGGAACTAAAGATAATTGCGGAGGAAAGCATCCACGTAGCAATAGTTGAGGTTGCTCGTCAGCATCTGCTGCTTAAACTAAGAAACGTAACAGAGAATACTCTCAGTAACTGTCTCATCATCTGACAACGAAGATGAAACACCAAACTGTGAAGGCTCTTTTAATTGCCTTCACTCGCCACCGCAAAGATGAACCAAGTTCCGCCCATGAAGCGATGTAGAGGACGAACACACTTTCATCTAAAGACCCACTTAATTTTTTCATGCATCACCAAAGGCTCCATAGCAGGTACCGTTTAGTGTTTGTAGTCAATCTGTGCAACCCAGCTGGCGCACAAGTGAAGAAAAAAGGGGCGCCTTTTCGAGGTAAACCTGTGTGGCTTTCTATTTAGTGCGATGCATGGGTAGCTGAAATGAGGTTCCTAAGAAAATAGTGACAAAAAATATTGTAGACACAAACTAGGCTGAGAGCGTACTGAGATACTTACTTGTTAAAAATTGCTATGCTCGTGAGGTAATCGCAATAGGATATAAAGTTACGCACATGTTCTCAAACACATTGCGCTGGTAGTTTATGTCGGTGTGCTTATATTTTTTCCATCATTTATGTCATATTCGATATGAGTTCTAAGACATGGAGGAAATTCAAGCATACACTACCCTTACCGCCTTCATCGGTTCTAAAGTTAAATAAAGTGAGTCTTAAAACATGCACATATTATTTAGGTTCTATGATATCTTGCAAGACGTTTAGAACGCAGGTCTTAAGCACCCTTTTAAGCACCAGCTCTAAAGCCCGTTCCTGTGCTCTTTTCGTCCGTTTCTTTTTTTGCGCATTTCCCTTGATTAAGCATCATCAATAAGTTCGGATGCTATCACATTGCCAACACACAATGGAATTCGGTGTCCCCGAGGTTTTTTTGGTTCTCGCGTTGGGACCAATCCCGCCGTTTTACTTGGATGCGGCTGCCCCTTTATGCAAGGCGCAAGAAATCAAGTATGATTCGTGCTTCTAGCACCTGGAACTTGGAGACTAATCAACCGGGCTCAAATTGAATTGAGAGCAATGCAGCGCATTATAGAAGGGAACATGACAGGGGTAATGTTAAGAGGTCTCCTCGGTTTTTAATTTAGACCTCGTAGGATTCTTTAACGTGCAATAAAATCGCATAGCACGCCGGTGTTTTTTACGCTGCGCTTACATCGAAACGCTAGCCCCACTAGCTTCGTGGATACGGCATAAAAAATCAAAGGCGGAAATAACGATCTCCTGAAATACGCAGCTGCCTTTGAAACAGCGCTCATTGGGATTGGAACAAATGCGAAATGCGAAGGAATTCGTGAAAACTAAAAAAAACGCACGTTCTCTAACAGTGTCCTATGCCTGTGATGTGGCTGCGATCTTACGCTTTCAATTACAAGTACACCCTCTATTGTAGTCTTAAGCAGAGATACTAGGACAGATCAGTGAAGATCAGGGGATGTTCAACGTGTAAAACACTCGAGAAAAGCACTATTTGTTATGAAAAACGGCTGAGGTAAATGGTGTGGAAGCGACAGGCATCGTGTGTTTTCATATGCAGATGTAGGGGAGAAAAAGAAACTATTAGGGAAGCTCTACAGAATGTACCACATGACAGTTAAGATGCCACCGGAAGAAAACAGTACACTGTTGCTCGAACATTACTGTACGGTTAAACATGAAATTTGAATTCGGCATTCGAACAAACGCTTGAATATTTTGGTTTAGGCTGGGTGTTGAATTCTGTAAGTTACCGGCAGAAATGACACGCCACATTCGTTGTTTGAAGTTTTGTTGTGAAAAACAATGAAACGAAAGGACATAACATTACGCAATCTGAGGCCCTGCAGCCCTGGTATAGGAGGCCGCCGAAGAGGCCGCAGGTGGTTTTTAACATCGAAAAACTGTCAGAATGAAGCGAATTGGACAGAATACATTTTAAATACGGGAGATCTCTCGCGGAAATAAAGATTCTAACCGGACCTGTTCGGTGTCGTGTTATAGACGGCAAATATCTCCGGACAACCCGAAATGCAAGGAGTTTGTTATTTCCATAGTACATAGTTGAGCAGCAGATGAATGTGAGAAAATTTTTTTTTTCTCGCTCATCACTGAGACGAATCGTGCTTGCGGTTCACTGCGGCAAGTGCAAGTATGCACAGAACTAGCAACAGCAGTAAAGATGAACAGCTCGCAAACGACAGGTTGTATGCAATACAAATGGGAGCGCTTCGTCTCAACATGCTTTTATGTGCCTCTTCTTCAGCGACAGAAATGCTCAGAGTGCAATTGACTGAGCAAGCATGTCTTATGCAGCGAGTGCGTGCACGGAAGATTTTCCGCGAAGAAGACGTGCGGAGCACGAAACCGGGAAAGGGCTTTGCTGAGAGGAAAAGCCATCTCGACGGAGCCGAAAGTGGGAATAGCCGAAGCAGGTGTGACAACGGTGAGATATGCCACTGTCTGTAAATATCTGCTGTGCATTCGCACAAAGGGGATCCCTCCCGAAGTTCATTTCATTTTTTTTTCTAGTAATTGCCAAGGTATGCTGCTGGGGCGCTGAGGCTGTAATGAAAGCCTTATTTAGACGACCAGGAATAAGTGTTTAATCGGCACTAACAAACAATGTATAAATTATCAAAAAAAAAGGCCTCAGCCTGCACAACTTGCGTATAACAATCCCAACAATTAAATAAATAAGGGCAGATGCAGTGAGAGCAAGACTTGAATATAGGTGTCTGTCAGAAGCTGTTTACATCGTCTGGGTCGGCGCAGGTCGCCAAGTTGTACTCCACGCAACCCCCCCCCCCCCCCCCCCCATATCTTAAGCGGTGCTCTCGGCATGCACAGTGGATACACTCGCTGCTTATTGAATGCTTTAGGAAAATACAATGAGCTCGCAAAAGAAAGCACGAGCGAACGGATTTCAGAAGAGGATAGACTAAAGCAGCAAAAACACGACGATATAAAAGAGCTGCATTAACGGTAAATATGCTAAAATCATTGATCGTTCTTTTGCAGCCACTAATGCTTTTGTGTTGTAATTGTGCTATTAGCATGTACATAAAGAAAAAATGCGTTTGTTCTTCCGAATCAGCGTGAGAAATTCTGGCGGCAGACCAAAAAGGAAAAAAGCAGTGCCCCTACAGCCAATCCACCTTTGCAGAATGAGGATACACCGTGGGCTTAGCGTAAAATGAATCAACATTTTAGAACAATTGCGCACCGGAGCTGGAGGAAGCCAATGACGTACTGTTTTTCGTTCGGCAGCGCTGCTCATAGTATTTATTTAAATTCGTCTTAATGGGCTACTGACCTGGGGTTTGAACAGTTTAGACAGACAAGCACACTTCTTATATGAGGGATCAAAGATTCTCCCTGCAAAAGACTAGAACCATGCGCACAACGAAAAGCAGTAAAAATTTGAAATGAAAACTCGATCACTGTTTCTTTGGAGAAGCCCACCTCCGCCACCGCTACGCTGGCATCCAAGCCTAGCTGATGACGTCATCCCCCAAACCTTCGCGAAAGACATTCCATTCGTCCGTTGTTCTGACAATTGAAAGGCGGGCGTATCCGACGCGTCGCGCGGCCTGCTCGTTCCGCGCGAGCAACGCGCAGACATTTTTGTGGGCATAGAATCATACAAAAACGATGTTTTTACTTTCCTGTCTTAGTTCATATATGATAAGGCCTGGTCTGGGCTCTGTGCGATGGCCTACAGCCTTCTCCACGTTCGCACACTCTACCACTTTGCACACGTACTGATTCTCTCTCGACCTTCTCCGTTGTATTGCCCAAAACATAGAAACATAGAAAAGACACAAACGCACCGAAGAAGCACCCAAAAACCCAGAAGCGAACAGGTTTCCGTTATATATCTGCCTTTTGATATCCCCCATGTAATGCGTGAGTTGACGGCGGCTGGCGTCGAATGCACACAGAGCTCCATCATTGGATATGTAATGGCACGGGGTAACATTATGTTGCCGGCCATATACTCACGCAGCAAATAATGCTGAAGACGCATCGACTCCCTTGATCCACAATAGTGACGACAGACACGTCACTGTCAGAATCAAGACTTCGATATAGGAGAGAGAGACTCACTTCTACGTGTGCGCGCGGGTGGCGTCCACTAGATTCAGTGGAAGATTTTTCAGATTACTGAATTCGGAATGTCCAGGCTGCCGAATATTTGAAACACCATGGTTGCTCCCCCGACCCTTCCTCCTCTCACTTTCAGTTGCCGGCGAAAAAGTGCTAGGACTTCTCACTGAACCGAACAGCCACTATTAATTGTGAAGGCGCTCAGATGCCGCTTTCTGATATTCACTTCGATAGATGCCTGAAAATGTATTTTGCTATCCCAACGTAACCTGTGAAAGCCGTTCAGAATTTTGCGGAGTTTAACGGTCAAGGCTAGAATTTTATTTAGGGCTTCTTCCGACAGTCTTCTGTACCGCGGTTTTGAGAGCTTTGTGTAATTTCGCACGGCCTAATGGATCTCTTATTGGCGTCCATGCGCTGTGAGGGGCCGTCAAACTCGCCATGTGTCCAAAAATCAGCGCACGCCGGGAGCCCACACCTCTTGGCCACAGTCACCTGCCATGAGGGAATCACGCAGATTTGGCGAGGGGCACTCATCCTGCAGTCGGTGGAATTTCGGCCGTTGAGGCCAGTGACTTGAGCGGTGCGAAGCTGTTTTCCCGGAAGGCGCTCCACAGCCAGTCACGCATCCATCAATATACTCCTATCTAATCTTGCATTAAGCGCAAAGTAGACATCGGCCCCTGCAGCAGGTTGTTGCCACAGCGCACGGAAAAGCCCAACTTCGCATATCTTTTCGGTTGGAATCGGTTGCTAGCTCAAAACCACAGCACATGAAGAAATGAAGTTGACAGGAGAGAGCGCTAAAACCAATTGCAGTATTGAACCAACTAGCCTGCAAAAACGCTCTCGCATCTTTTAGATCTTCGCCTCCTGTTACTGAGCGGTTTTGCGGGTGTGCCATTGTCTGGCGTCTTTCGGCATGTGTCGGAGCCGCCATTGCTCCTCAGCCTACACTCCTATTCTGCATGGTTCCTCGATGGAACTACTTAGTAACTGGACGGTTGTTGCAAAATCGCTCCATTTATTTAACCGGAACTGTCATTCACATATCGCTGAAATATTCTGAACTGCATTTTCTAAGATATCTGGGGGAACAGTTCCCGGCGTATTTTTATATGTAAGTGCGTATGGCATATTTATAAGTGCAGTGTAACTGCCGGTATATCTAAGAGGGAGGCCGCTTTGGTGAACTCTATTGGCTATGATTTATTTTCTTTTAGCAACAGTTTCTCTCGTTCTACCTGAAACCTTATTCTAAGTTCTTTAGGAAAAATGTATCCAGAAGATAACTCTTCACTAGTATTGGGCAAAGAACATAATACGCGCAACTAGCAACAGGCGGAGAAATTTCGAAAATACACTTAAACTGCTGCAGTTCGGTTACATTGAGAGTCCTCTACGGCTTGTGGGGCTCTTGGAACTCAATTCAAGTATGAATGTTGCTTAAGATTTGCCGGTAAATTGAAGAACATATAATTATTCCAATATTTCTGAGTGCTATATTGTGCCTACAATCAACGTCGAAAGCCACTTTTTAAAATAGCAAAAAAGTCAACCTCCAATCAGAGAGTTCAGATTTGGAAGAAAGAAATCAGAAAAGTCACCTGAAAGGCACCAACCCACCTCTTGGAACCTTTTTTTTTATGATATGTGTACAGGCAAGTAAGTCCCAGAGAGTCAGGAAAAACTGTTAAAGAGTGTAACACAAAAGATATCTCGCGACCACCCAAGAAACACAATATTTGTTTTAAAAAAGACAGTAAGAGGTCTCGTTTAAAACTTCGGTGCCTTGAGCACCTCAAAGACATAATTTAATGAGCCATTCCTGCAGACTCTCTACCATTTTAAAAGCTTTTCGGCCATATCGTCTTTCATATATCACACAAAATTTTATTACACTTTGCAATGTGTAAAAAAAAGCTGACACTGTGTACTAGTCGTAGGGAACAGGAACAAAGAGCTGTTTCGTGAACAAATTTTGGCCACTTTTCAGTGAAATTGAGGAGGTTTTTTTTTCAGACCTGTCCTGAACAGGGGAGTCTATTTCTTTGCAGAGTATCATTACTAACCTGGCGCTCAGTGCGAAAACATCGGGAGAATTACACTATCGAGAGGGCTAAAGAGTTTTATGTTCCATGGCACCCATATGTTCCATGGCACTCCGCCAGGCGCCAGACGTCTTCATATTATAAAACAGCCTGAACACGAGAGATCTACAGAAGCGTAAGCCGGCTGCCGAAGTGGTTATTCATATAGTTTCTTTGCAATATGCTTGTAAAGTGCCGCTTCAGAATGTTCTCACACGTAAGCTGTTTACAACCTAGCTACAACAAGGTTTCATAAGTTACCTGAACTGTGGTGGTTTGAACGTTTTTGAGGATATCCGTCAATCAGCATAAAGTGCCGCAAGAATAAGCACCATGCAAGCATGTAACGTAACCATCTTTAGGCTATAAAGGATGTTGGAGACACGACATGGCCGTAGCATAGGACGTGCATAATAAAACTCTCTTTATTTAACCTGAAAACTTGCACACAAGGTTAGGGCAGTAGACGCTTTCGTATTAGATCTGTACAGCCGGCCTTTCTTTAGCTAGCTTGCGCAACAGCCATTTTTTCTGCGCTCCTGTGCTTTACGACGTAGCACGGGCATCGCACGGGCTTAGTGTGCTTACGCACGGGCTTTGTGAGGTTGTGCTTAGATTTGATATTTTCTCAAGTTTGCTCTGTAAGTTGCAGGAGCATGAAAAACACGGCCATCCCGTACGCTAGCTAAAGATTTGGCCGGCTGTACAAAAACGTAGAAACGGCTGACACGCTGAAGGCACAGCACTCATGCCTTATCTATTATGTTCAATACGGGTTCTTTTCACTTGAGAACTGCGACGTTATTTTGAATTTTACTTATGTAGCCATGTTATAGATGCAGTCAAGAGTTCACCCAAAAGCTCGATATTTGCCCGTAAACAGAGCGTACGGGCTCAAACGAGCCTCGCCTAGTGCGTCCCTTCAGTGTTCTTCGAAGGGGCCCTCCCTCCTACCAGAATGTCGGGATCAAAAAAGATTTCCAGCCCTGGCCGCAGTGCAGTATCAACGCCGCTCGAATATGTATATTACTCGTTGCTGAAGGTGTGCCCTTTAGTCATCATTTAGCTCTGACGGTACTAAGCACAAAGCAGCAATACTCTTTAAATGCCCTATATAGACGTAGTTACGAGAAATATCTGCCTTTTCTCAACAACCTGGCCTGTGTTCTATGTTGACTCATCTGCACAGCTTAGATGGGGAAACAGAAAGTGATTTTTCACTACTCGTTTGTTAATCTTTCTTACATTGCAAAATAGGTAGTGGAGACGGGTTTCCCCTGCCATGTTTCCCTCCTAAACAGCTTCCCTTCAAAAACCGTCTCTATTTTTTATAAATGTGCTTTCCTTAACACACATTCTGTGAGAGATATTAGTTTTGTAGCTTTCAGTCTATGCGATCCCAACCATCTGTGCGATTATCGCAACGGGAGTATGAATCACATTGCCACAGAAAGCATAATTTCATGAGAGAAAAGTCAACAAAAATAAAAACTAACAGGAAAAGCATATCGCATTTTAGTGCAACGAAAACAATGTTGCTGTGAACATGGCGTGTCAGGTGGCATGTTGTGTCAGGTGCAAATTATGGTTGAGGGTTAAATGATGATATGGATCAGGCAGCAAACTAGACTGAACCACGAGAAAAGACGCAAAGACTGCAATTGCAAAGAGTGTTTTATTTGAGTGGTGACAGGGTAAGTATATCATCGTGATGATTACATTTACTCTGTTTACTATGAAAGATGTTAGGTAATAGAAAGTGTAAAAGACGTGGCCTGTTTATGTCAGCACTTTTCTGTAACTTCAATAAGCCTGGTGTGCTTGAAATTTTCATTGTCCAGTCACAAAGCGATATAAATGAATTCAATAAATAACCACATGTTCCGTCATAAATATGCTTAAACTTAAGAGAAATGCGCTGAATTGACCTTGCAAATAACTATGAAAGAGCACTGCAAAATTACGCACTAGTATGCTAGTGCTCTTGATGCTAGAACTGTTCGCGGAACCCAACAAAAGGAATGGTTTTTGAAGTCGTTGATTTACGTGCGCTATGTCTACGCATCTTCCGGTTATTAAGTTATTGGAATCATACTCTGATGTCTGCATTGTCAGCTTATCTTGTTGGACCCCTGTGATGCCATCGGCCATATGACGCCATTAGAAATTAGTCAAAAAATGAGAAAAGAAAACTATGTCTTGAGTGGGAATCGAACTCGTGCCGCCAGCGTGACGCAAAACTTAGAGTTATGACGTCACACCCGAGCTGAATATAAATCCCTGTCAAGTGCAGCCAGAAAAAATGATTAAAAGAGAGGTGCGTTGCAAAATCGCATCCACTGAAGCGACGACGCTTGTTTGAGCAAAAAATATCACAGGTTAATACCAAATCCCAGCTTTGTCAGCACTAGTTGACCTCCACGTTGTGGCAGTATTCCCGAGTACAATCGCAAGTTGTGAGCAGCGGTTAGTTGTTCAGCCTTGTCGGTGCTGTCATAGCATTTATCCTTGCGTATATCTTACATACATTAGTCAAGTTAGTGGCTAGCTTGCGACAGGGCTTCCGAACAATGACATATGGATCTTCAGTTGCATGCTTTCTGAGACTACATCTTTCCTTAAGGTACCCACAGAGATGTTGAGATATGAAGTTGGAGGCTAGCGTCCGGCAGGGGTTTCGACCGATGACGTATATACTTTACGTTGCATGCATTAAGGTGCGGTTGATGTGTCCATCAAGATGCAAAAATTTTAGAGCTACTGCACCTTTTCCTTCCCTCAAGAAGCTCTCCTTTCCTCTAAACACTTATTTTCGCATTCTTCAATGCGAGCAGAATTGTGCCCTCAGAATTGTTACTTTGATCACTTTATCGCTCAATTTAGGCTTGTTTATTTTCCACTATGATGTGAAGGAATTAGTTACAAGTGCTTGTCGATTTACTTTTTCACTGTGAACAATGTATCCGCAGTTTTCTTTTTTTTTGTAACAGACGTTATTCTTATCGAACCCTGCCACAAGACCAGATCAGCTACGGCGCATTGTGGTTCATTTAGCAGCAATGGTGCATTTTTTTTAACGGAGGTGAAGTCAAACCCACCAGTTAATATGACCCCTACGGCTCCAGGAACGAAGATGCGTGAAGCCGCGCTCTTTTCTTTCGAATGATAAAAGTATGTTTATAGACGGTGCAGATGAGAAATCTCTATCATTTTCCGGTTCCTCTTCGAATAAATTAATGCAGAATTGAAAAGCTTTGTCGGTGCCAAAAGAAAGCATGTCGTTTGGTTACGTGCGAGGAATGTGCTCACTGCTCGTGTAGACTGCTTGGTGCAGGAGAGGGTACAAAGATATGGACAATGATGCAGGCACAGCTCCGAAGCCGGGGCACCGGTCGTTCTGCGCCGAGCGAGGGAAAGTCCGGCGTGGTGAGTTGAAGGTCTTCTACTTTGGTTGTTCAAGCTCTCCCTCTTCAAGTTGAACGAGGGCCCCACTTAGGTGTGCTCCAACATTTACACACCTATGTTCTTCTTCTCTTTAAACTTTACTTTAAAGCAATGGTGAATTTTTTTTAAACCGAGGTGAAGTCAAAACCACCAGTTAATATGACCCCTACGGCTGGATCAATGTTATGCGGCGGCTCCAGGAGCGAAGATGCGTGAAGCCGCGCTCTTTTCTTTCGAATGATAAAAGTCTGTTTATGTGTTCAGAATATGTGTTCAATATGTGTACAAAATATGTGTTCAGAACACAATATGTGTTCAGAAAGTAGTGAACAGTGGGGCCGGGCAAGGCATAGGAGAATGCTAGATATTTTTAACGTCATTTTTTGTTGATGAGTCGAAATTACTTACACAGTTTTTCAGATAAACATACATATTAAAAAACCAATGGTTATATCTGACACCAAGACATCTGCGTGTTGGTTACGGTGCTCTGCCATCTGAGCAACGGCAGCGGCTGTCTACCCTTTCGTTTCGCAGGTGTTTGTGCTGCGTGTAGCCCAGGAAGGTAGCCTACAAGATTCTTTTCTGCAAAAGCATAAGATAACATTCTGTATCGAGCTCAGTATATATCCTCACTAACCAGCAGCACATTGAGGCAAACTGGGCCTTCATTGTTCCAGCAGATAGCGATCATGAGCTTTCGTTAAATGATTTGTCTCACGAATATGCTTCCGTATATGGTCTTCCCAAGACCTCATAACATTTGCGGTCAACATTCCGGAGGCTGCCGTACGCTGCAAAATTTGATGAAATACTATTGGACGATTTGTGAATGCTTCCTGAAGCCATTTTTCCTGCTTCCGGAAGTTCAGTCACAGTCGTTTTCCCAAATTAAGTTGGCATCTGCGTGCGCAGGACCCGTTTATCTAACAGGTGTTTTATTGTGGGCAAAAACCATGACCGCTGCGAGTACTAAATTCTGTTACTAATGTTTATATAGGAATGAGAAAAATTGCTGCTCGTTATTTTTTGGAAACTTCCTTATTTATTTCTGTAAGACATGCATCCTACCAAACCAAGAGTAAACTAAACTCGCGAAAGCCAGGTCAACTGTTCATGTATTCGATTATTAGTGTTTTCTCGTGTCAGGATTGTATAATAAATTTCACTATGGTCCAAATACCAAAGAAAGCAGCACTGTTAATTTGTTTTTTTCTCGCTGACCATGAAAAGCAAGCGTCCGGTTAGCCGTGCTTAGCCTTGGGCAGTGCAGGTGAGGCAATTCAGAAAGCAGTCTGAAGCATGTACATTTTGTCTGGACTGCCTGCGGCACGTGACGAGGGAACAACCGGACAATAATAATATAGCAATGCAAGAATAACACAAGCTCACCATTTCGTCCAACGGGAGCATAATTTAATTCAACAATAGAGAAAGGTGGCCAATATCCTATGATGAATTGAAAATCCAGCTTCATATAACGATAACTTTGTCCTACAGCTTCGGCCTTAGTAGCCATAGCAGGGCGTGCAGTTCCACAAACTACGCAAGAGCTTGTTTGAGTGTGCTAGCTCTGTAAACTATGCCAGGCAAGTCCATCGATTGGTTGTAGTCTGAAGCATCTAACGTATCCGTTCTAGCTGTCTCGTCTGAAATATTTAAACCGACTGAGAAGGCCTTAAAACACAGCTCCGACAAAGAGCTGCCGCTTTGCTCGTCTCTATTACAGTCGGCGTACGCGAAACTCATCAAAACCTGCAGGGAACAGCCGGGCAGCAGAAAGCTCACATTACACACACGCGCTTCAGTCTTAGAGGGAAAAGTCGGCACCTTTAAAACTAGCAGCTTGCGCAGTATGATACGCAAAAATGATAAGGAACATAGCAAAAACTATCTGTAAAGCGAAATTGCGATTGCTTCGGTGATAGAGGATGGCTAATTCCGGAAACGCGTGAATGTCGGTGTTTACTGTGATATGGGTTGTTATTCCATTCGAGAGAGGCGCAAATCTAGATGCTTGCATCCGAAAAATGCATGTGTTACAGAAATGCAAGAATCACAGAAAGTGTGATAAATAATGCGGCTAGGTTAATGACAGCATGAAACAGTTGTGTTTGCAAGCATAGAATTATTGCGAATCACGGCGAAGGTTATATTCTAAGACACCAGCGTTCGGTCTGTTATAGAGAAGTTTCAATGGCATGCAGGTATGCATATGTCTTACGCCACAATAATGGTACTCTTAAAAGCTGCGCAGCGGAATAAAAGGGCATCATCTGAAGACAGATTATTAGCCTGAAAGGCGCGTTATTCACTGCAGGATTTTCTCTTCTTTGGAGTGCTGCACGAAATTAAATCACTAGCTTGTCACAACTATATAGCAGAGCGGAAAAAGGAAGGAAATGAGCTCGATGTTTTCGGGACCAGCATTGTGACAGCGTGCTGAACGTCTCCGGAGGGCCGCTATTTCTGGCGAATTCTTCCTTTTGTGGGACCCCAGAGACGCTCAACAAGGGACTGTATGCATGCCGCCTGGAATCGTCGGGTGTAGAGGGCCAAGGCTCATAATAGGTCTGAACTGTGACAGCCTGGCTGTCATCTTTATTCCCACGCCAAAAAGCATTTAACTAGCCGAGCACACCCCGCAAGAGTGACAGTGGCGCCGGCCAGAGAGAATACGGGATAGGACGGGGATTGCTAAAGGCGCCGGCTCTGGAAAGAAAGACCACCCGACTGGAGGGGAAGAAAACGAGGAAGACTGGTCGGTAAAGAAACGAGCAAGGACAGATAAGACACCGCTGACAGTCGTGGTCCGGCGCCCGAGGTGCCCAAGCCATCAGCCAGAATCCGAGTCTCAGCGAACGATCAAGGTCCACTCCGCAGTCCCTTCGCTACTTGTGGCAAAGACACCGGCACCAGCGCAGGGACGTGTAAGCTTGGGCACCCCAGTCTCTGCATCAAGTATAAACTCGATAAAATGTCCTTCTTGCACATCTTCGTTTTGCTC
The DNA here is from genome assembly GCF_055824585.1 of Amblyomma mixtum. Lineage (NCBI taxonomy): Eukaryota > Metazoa > Arthropoda > Arachnida > Ixodida > Ixodidae > Amblyomma > Amblyomma mixtum. Next base: position 337,805,813 of record NC_143014.1, on the reverse strand, counting down.
CAACCAAATCAAGCAGGGTATGTGCCTCTCCGTCCCGTGTGGACCTGTGGAGTATGTGGGGTCGTCACACGTGGTGTCAGAAGTGGGGGGTCTCAAAAAGAAAGGTCCTCTGAAAGCTGCGCTACTCGTGACTTCAAATTTTTATTCCATGGAAAACCACGGGACTGGCTGTCGTCTTTGAGCTCCATTTGAGAGGCTTGAGACACCGAAGGTCTTGACCGAACAAAATGCGTGTATCTGAGAAGCTGCCACTGCGCAGCCATCGCTCGGAGCAAGCATACTTGTATTAAGAAGTGTTATTCCTTCATTTGCGAGTGATAAGACGAGGTTCCCATCAACGATGTCTTTTCCATCCTAGAAGATATTGGGAAAATGGGGAAGATGGTCCGATGCGCAACTGCTAGGAATTGCGAGGTGAAAGACGCAGGACCTGTTCATGATTTTTCATGGCGAGACGAAAAGGCTCGGTCCGCATAACCATCTTCGGAATTGAAGAAGGTCACGTTCGAGAACTTCAATACTGAACCCCGCCATGTGCGTGTACGGAAGATCCGCGAGGCCGGACACATGGTTGGTGAGGACACGTGCACGTTTGCTTCGCGGCTTAGCGCGTAGCACGCGATACACCACGGAGGGAGGAGGAAAGAGACCAGCTAATGAAGAAATACGCGGAGTACCTACTGAGAGAGGAAATTCCCGCTTTGTTTGTGGCCGATTTGCAAGACCCCATGCGTCGGTTCGTGCTCTTGCATAAGCCGAGCGATTTGGAACGAGCTGTGGAGGCCGCATTGGATGAGGAGCGAAATGAGGCGCTAGAAGTGAGCACGGAGAGAGTACGCGTCTTCGAGAGAACAGAGTTCAACCCCGACGTTGATTTTTCAAAGAGCGGCTAGGCCGCTTAGAACCCTTGCGAGCGCAGCAGGTAGAACGCAAGGATGCAGCGCAGACTCAGCATCCGTTGGGAACCGGCGACCGCCACAGAGTTTCAGTCGCGGCATGAAAGATTTTGAGCAAATCGTGTGCTTCGTTTGCAAGAGTCGCGGACACAAAGCAGGGCTTTGTCTAAACGTGCGCCGAGGGGAGCCACAAACTTAAGCAGATGAGACCTGTCTCAAGCAAGAGTATGGACAGGCTCCAGTGCCGTGACGAAAAACTATAGAAGCCATCCACAGCCTGAGGTGCGTGGGGAAGAAACATGGGACAATGAACTGGCAGGGGTTTTACTTCCCGACGAGCGTTCCCTGCTGTGCGCTGCAATACAAATTGTTGCTGCCTAGAATTGCTGATAGACACAGGGTCAAAGGCGATCTTGCTTCAGGCAAGCGGCTTTAACATTATTCGAAACAAATGGAATCGCAAGGTGTTAGAAGCGTCTGGGAGTGTTTCAACCAAGTTTGCAGCTATAACGGGGGATCCTCTTGGCACAAGAGGGGTCTTCCGGTTCCGCTTCACTCTCGCCGGAATTGCATTATATCATCCTTGCTACATATGCCCAAACACAGTGTCTCTACAAAAAGGAGTGTCGGTTATCTTAGACAGGGTTATTTGAGAAGTAGAAATGTAGGTCTCATTCTTGGAGTAAGCGGTGCATGCAAGGGCACAAGAGGTGCGTTTGCAGACAAGAAAATGGCTGAGAATTGCATTACCCATACTGACATACAACAGACCATGGGTTCGGTGGAGCTGTTCTCGCTAATCGCCATAAAGCTGTTCAGTGAGACTTTCGTCCTTCTCTGGCCGCAGCATGTTTTATGTGCTTATGTGTCTTCACATGTAGAGAGGGGCACCGTGGGAGTGCTTGAGCCGGTCGATTCTCTTAGGAATGGCCTGAAGGCAGCCGCGCGCCTCGTATCTGTAAGTGGCGACCGTAGAGTGCTCCTGCGGGTGGTTGTTTGGAGCTAGCAGACACTGAGCCTCTCCAAGAAAAAAAAACTTTAGCTTTCTTTACAACTGCGATTGAGAGAGGGGAGCCCACCGAAACGGTTCTCGCCCCTGCAGGGCATGCTGGGCCTTCGGTCGCTCAAAAGCTTTGTTCCATCTTTCTCACGCAAAGTCCGAGGGGAGAGAGGCGCTGACTGCCCTTCTGGATGTATACTCGGTGGTGTTAGCCGCGACCAACTCGGATTAGAGCTATTGTGGCGTTGTACAACAGAGGATACAAACCAGCACTTGGGCGCCCATTTGCCAGCGCGCATACCGCATCCGCTACTCCCAACGCGACGGGATGGCGCGGCAAATGTAGGATCTGAATGGTCACGGCATAGTCGAACACTCAAAGTCGCACTGGGGGCACCGGCCCCATTAGTGCAGAAGCCAGATGGTTGCTGCCGGCTATTAGTGGACTGCCACAAATTTAATTCCGTAACTCGAAGCGACCTGTACCCTATCCCCAGTATACAGGAGACGCTTTTTCAGCTTTGGCTCTGCCAGGTACCTCACGGTAGTGGCTGTGGCGGAAGAATTTCGGCAGATAGCAATGGACCCTGCAGATGCCAAAAAACGGCCTTCAGGGCAGCCTCAGCGCACTATGAATGGATAAGGATGGCAATGGGCTGATCTTGACAGCCTTGCTATCTGAGAGGGTTTCGCTTATGTTATCCTGTCAGGCCTTTTAGTAAAGCCGTGCGTCATGTATATTGACGACATTATACACAATAACAAATTTAAGAGATATTTGCGTGACATCCAAATGGTTTTGGTGCGACTGTGATGAGCGGGTCTCAAGCTTAGGTCTTCAAAGTGCCAGTTCCTAAAAAAGGAGGTTAAATACCTTGGGAAGATTGCTGACGGCTACGGCCTGACCAGCAGAAACTAAAATGTATCTCGGATTTTCTATCCCAGACAACTGTGAGCCAGGCACGGCACTTTATCGGCCTGATTGGCTACTATCGAAGACACATAAAGGAATTCGCCAAGCTAGCAAAGCCGCTCACCACCTGAACCTCCAATAATGTAGCTTTTTGCAGGTCGATGGATGCGGCGGATTTTTCTGGGGCTCTGAAGAGAAGGTTAATCAGTGCACAGCTCTTGTGTCATTCAGATTTTAATTTGCCCTTGGTTATGGCCACAGATGCGCCAAAGTCCGCAGTCGGTGCCGTGCTTTCGCAAGTTATCAAGGGTAAAGTATATCTTGTAGCTTCTTCTAGCCGACAGCTGAGCCCCACAGAGCAGAAGTACGGAGCTACAGAGATGGAGTGCCTCGCGCTTGTCTGGGCAGTAAAGCACTTATGGTGCCACATTTACGGCCTCCAGTTCAACTAGTCACAGATTACCATCCTTTGAAATGTTTGATGAGTGTCTCGCGGCTGGATAGATAGAATTTACAGCTGCAAGAATATTCCTTTGAGGTCGAACATCAGTGAGGCAGAGAACACATGAACGCTGACGCGTAGAGCCTCCGAGCCACCGTCTAGGCTGTAGGCGATTTCGCCCCTGTAACTGACCCGGCCGAGTTGTGCGAGGAGCGTCGTAGAGATGTTCACCTCAAGCGAATCATCGAAAGCCTAGAGGAAAAACCATCTGACTCTAGACAATTGGGCTACTTCATTGGAAATGACAGAACCTTGTGGCGGCGGAAGTGGCGAAAGAGGAAATGGCAGAACAGAGGCAACTTCTTTGGAAACGGTCGTCATACCCAGGCCGTGTACAGAAGGGGTTTGTCGTGCTTTTGACTCTGCGCTCTGCGCCGGCCGTTTTGGCGTAGCGAAGAATCGCAAGCGAGTGGAACGCTTCTGCTTCTGGAGTGGCATGTGACAGGGCGTTAGGGAATACTGCGCAAAGTGCCATTCCGGTCTAGAGAGAAAAACTCCCAATGGTCACAGGCCAGCGCCGATTCAGACGCTCGCTGAGGTTTCGGATCCCTTCGAGCGGATAAGTATGGACGTAGTCAGCCTGTTGTCCAGGCCTACTTCCAGAAGAAGGTGCATACTAGAATTTGTAGATCACCTTTGGAAATAGCCGGAAGCGGTGGCAATTCCAGTTCAAAATGCAGCAAGGTTGCGCAAGCGTTTGGCGAACAGATCCTGCTCCTGCATGGACCTCCAAGGAAACTTTGAACAGACCGAGAGACGAACATCGTGGCGCAGCAAACGAGGCTAGTATGCAAGCTGAGTAACATAAATAAGAAGCAGACAACACCATACTATCCTGCTTGCAGCAGCAAAGTGCAGCGGCTCCGGGTTCCTGTCGCTTATTGTCTCGCGCGACCAGCGTGACAGGGATTGGTGGCTCCCTTATGCAATCTTTGCAGAGAATTCCACAGCGCAATAAAGCAAAGACGAGACGCCAGTCTTCCTCCTACGCAATAGCGACCGAGACCGGAAGTACAGGAGAGTACTTCCGGTCAAGGAACATCCGCAAGTGACATCGCAAGAGAGACATTAATGAAAGAGGCGAAGGAAAGGACAGTGACGCATGATCGCGATGTCAGGCACGCGATGTTTCATGTGGAGGACAGCGTGTACATCGAGAACTGCCAACGGCAGACAGGGTTAGCCAGAAAGCTCCAGACGAAGTGGAGAGGCCCATGTCAGGTTGTCGAGACGCTTTCTCCAGCAACCTTCAAAATCCGAAACGTGACCCGGCACGTGATCACGATGCATGCAAGTCGCTCAGCTCAGTGCTCACCAAAAGAGCGATGTGAAAGCCAGGATTTAGACGCGCAGGGCTCTGAAATGGGACGCGCAGATAATTTTCAGGAAACGTCCTCTCCTGCATTTTTCCGGCAGGTGCGAAGTGTTATCGCACGAATGCCGCCTGATCTACATCATTCATTGCTGGAAGGCTAAGCGCGCAAGGTTGCCGCGCCGGTGGCACATGGGGAGGCCCTTGCCACAAGCACCGCCTAGTCCCAAACCACACAAAGGGGCACATACCTACCCGGTAAAACTTACGAATGCCGATAGCAGCTAAAAAAGCAGAGAGCTACACTGTACTGATGGCATCTACCAAGTGGAGCTGGGAAATCGTTATAGCTCTGCATTATATTGCAACTAATAAAAATGTTCACGGATATGAGCTAAGACACTGGAGTTGCCAGTTATGTCTTTGTTTCCACTAAATAGTGCGTTCACAGATGAGCCTGCACTGTTCTGCAACATACTTCGCTTCTTTCCGCTATGTCTTTGTTTTTATTTTGTGGCGTAATCCGGCTGAAAGTTGGAGCTACTTTGTAAATATTGCAACGTTTATGCCGTCCAGTCGACACTAAAGGGAGGAGCTTTGGCACTGTTTTCGAGCGGCTATCTGTGCCAATGTTCAGTGCAGCACTATGACAAGTCCAGTTGTGACTGCCGGAACGTGGTGCTCTGCGAAGATTCTATGCGGAGTGAAAGAGTGCTTTCTGACCCATCGTACTGCTGCGACCCTATTTAAAACGGCATCAGTATATGTCCATTAAATGTTCGAAGAACATTTTTTTTCTGAGAATGAGTGAGTGTGACAGTGCACTGCCGTGTCTCCGGAGGACCGCCATCACCGGCCTCATCATCCCTTTGTGGGATCCCAGAGGCGCTCAACAAGAGAGTGTATGCCGCTAGTAATCGTTGGGTGTCAGGGGCCAGTGGCTCATTAGGGGTCTGAAGGCCGTCAGCCTGGCCGTCAACTTTATTCCAGTGCCAACAATCATAGAACTGGTCAAGCATACTCCCCAAGAGCGACAGCGGCGGCGGACGGGGGAGAAAAAGGCCCAAGCCTTGGGAAAATGCGGGGGAGGACGAGGACTGCCGCAGGCGCTGAGGCTTAGAGGAGAGGGAGACGCTTCATCCTGGAAGGAAGGATCGCCCGAATGGACGGGAAAAGATGTAGAAAAAAGCAGTGAGTTGGGTGGCGAGCAGGGCCCAGGACGACACCCTGGGGAGTCTCTCCTCAGGCGCTCCAGGCGCTTGAGGAGCCCAAGCCACCAGCCAGAAGCTGAGCCTCAGCGAACGAACTAGGTCAACTTCCCATTCCCTCGTTGGAGCTGAAAAAGCGGCATGTAAGCTTGGGCACCCCAGCCTTAGCATCATGTAGTCTTTGCCATGCAATTCTTGAATATGTGTGTTTTGCTCCAACAGAGCCTAGCAGGGTCTCTGCCTCTCCCGTGTGGACCCGCGCAGTATGTGGTGTCCCGCGCGCTGTGTGGGGTCGTCAAAACATTAGCATTTATTTTTGAGTCTAGAACACCACCATGCCTCCAGTAAGCGATGCAGCAAATTCGTCACAGATGATTTCTTATTAATACGAAGGCATTACTAAGCTATGTCGGCGAGTTTGCGTCCGCAAAACGTGTCGCCAGCATCTGCGGTGAACAGTAATGAGATATTGTTTAAAGAGTGATTGTGATCGAAGGGGGATCATGTGAGGATGCGGGGCAAGAAAATTGGCGCCGATGGAAACATTAGTTAATTACTTAAATGCCTTAAGCAGACGAAATGGGGGCGCTGTCGGCCCAGGGTGGTGCGAAATTTTAATCGCTTGAAGTGGGGCTGACGTGGGGGCGTCAGTGACGCCCCCACATGCCCGGAAAGGTGGGCAGTGCCAACGCGTGGCGCGATATTTGCACGTCCGAAATGAATACCATGCTGACACGATGGGGGCTTTGGAGCTAATCGAAGTCTGCTCAGTAATAAATTGTAGAAACGCCGGTAGTAAACGAAAATAAATTCAACTGCATTACAGAGGATTAAGCGGAATTAATTATAAATTAAGGTGGATTAATGTGGGTAGAATCTCACTTAATGATGCAGTGGAATGAATTAAATGTGAATTAGAGTAAATCAGTTTTGAATTAATAGTGAATACGTATGAATTAAATGAATCATTTCCGAATAACCGAATTAAGTTCCAATTAAATTAAATAATTGTGCATTATTTGTCGGAATTGGGAATACACTGATTAAGTGTTATGAAATAAAGTAACTGTGAAATAAATGTGAATTAATTATACAGTAAGGTGAATTAACTGTGGTTTAATGAATTCTGTGATTCGATTGTCAGACGCGACGTTCCTATCGACATGGAGGCAAACAGGCGTAGCTAGAGGCAAAGGGGTGCAATCAGAGGCGGTGAGGAGGAAGTGCCAATGCTTTCGCATTACCCCAATGCTGTTTCCGCTGTGCCCTCTAACGTTTTTCATTTACTTATTTATTTTCATTTATTTGTCCACACTGCAGCGCTGATAAGCCCTATGGCGGAAGTGGCTTTAAAAAGTACAAAATGCACATAGGGGTTTAACAAAGAGCGGCAAGCACAAATTAAGTTTTAGAAGGTAGATTAATGCATGGACGAAAATGAAAAATAAAAACAGCCAAGGATGACCTAGATTATGTATCTTGGATGAGGTATTCAAAACTTCGGCGTGGACGTGAGGGATTGGAAGAAGGTAATGAATTAAAGTGTTCAAATGTGCGAAGGAAAGAAACTAAATTTTTATGTTAGAGTGTTCTTTCGAGGGTGTCAGGTTTAAGTCGTGATGTCTTCTCGTTGGTGATGCAGGCGCAAGTTTAATAGAGTTGTCGTTTGAAAGAAATTTAATGATCCAACACGGCGACATGATGAGCGAGGGCTAAGCTTCAAAGACAAAAAGTGCAAGTGGGAGAGAAGTCGTGGCCATACCGATGCTGTACGGGTCGCAGAGCTTTTTTTTCTGGAATGCTTCTAAATTGTTAATATATTATTGCCTTGCGGGCTCCAAAATACAGGTGAATAATCAAATCCTGGAGGTATTTAATATGTACAGATTAGTAACATGGTGTCCCCGCCAGAATGGGTTGGCGTACGCCGTAGGCAACTTTATATTTTTAGTGCTTTCAAACATAATTAATGAATGTGATTGGACCATTTCATGTTATGCCCAAAAATGACACCAAGGTACCTACTCTGAGAGCCTTATCAACAGCACGGCCTTTGAAAGAGTAACTAAAAAGGGATGTGGGGAAGGTTTGTTGCAGAAGGACATCGCGAATGTTTCATCAAAAAAATTTCTATTTGCACGGTAATGCAGCAGTTTCGAAACTTAAAAAATTGCTCTTGGAGGCGATAATGATCTGTAAAACTGTTTCATTTTCGTTTTCATTTTAATACCTTAAAGACCCACTGAGGGTATTACATAAGGGGTCGGTACACACAGTCAAATGAACAAGTGTTATGTTGAAAAATGGTTGGTAACAGCTTCGGCCATTGTGGATGGGCATGAGATGGTAGCGATGTCATTGGAGAGGTCGTTCCAGTCTAAAGAAACACGGTGAAAAAAACAAGCAGCACAGGTAACAGTACGGGCATGAAGGCGAAACACTTGGAAAGGATGACGAATGTGGTGGGATATGCCGGCTGGTGGGGCAATGTAGGGAGCGCAACGCAGCGAACTATGGAAACATTTATGGCATAGGCAGAGGCTAGAAATACGACGACGAAGTGAAAGGGGCGCTAAACTGCATTCCGCTTTTAAAGATGTCACACTGATGTCGTACGAATAGGAGGAATGAATGAATCTGGCTGCTCTGTTTTGAAGTGACTCGAGCAACAACTTCATATAAAACGCTGTAATCAGCTTACAACAAATGTTTGAAGAAATGTTGGGTGCAAGTTATTGGTGTCTATTATGATTTATGGAAATTGACACCCCCCCCCCCCCCCAAGGTGAATCAGAGTATGAGGGATGCCGTAGGGGAGAGCTCCGGATAATTTTGACCACGTAGGGTTCTGTGAGATGCACCCACATCGTATAGTACACGGGGGCATCTAGCATTCCGCCTCCATCGAACCCGCGTCTTTCGAGTCCACAACCGAGGACCATAAATACTGAGCCACCGCGGCGCCTATTTATGAATAATAAAAAGAGTAACGGCCCAAGGAAGGAGCCTTGTGGCCCTCCTGATGTCAGTGTAACATAAACTGTAGCAGCGTCAGCCTAGGAGACGAAGTGGTAGCGACATGGGAGGAAGATTGAAATCCCGGCTTTGACAAAATGAGGATTATTAAGTACAGCATTCAGTTTAGCAAGAAGTTTATAATTTAACGGTGTGAAATGCTTTCGAGTATTCTGTAAAAATGCCATCAACCTGATTGCCAACATCAAGGCAAAGTGAAATGCGATGCGTGAACTCTGCTAATTACGCTACCGGGCTAAACCCGCGCCTGAACCAATGTTCCTCGTCAGACCACAAATTATTTGACTAAAAAAAGCATAATGTGTTTATGAATAAAGTGTTCCGGCATTTTGCATGACTGCGATGTCGTGAAATTGACCTACAGTTCCAGAAACGTTGCTTATCACTGGTTTTTTTGAATAGGAAACACTTCGGCTTACTTCTATGATGAAGGAACAGTACCAGATAACAATTTATTAGTTGTGGCGGAAAGATATTTTGACGACCACATGCAGTAAGGAAAAAGGAATGGATTTTATATTCCGTCCGGACCGCTGCATTTCTTAGCAAATATGTTTAATATAAGGTTCAGAATCCCTAACTATTTATCTAAATGTCACTAATTCCTTGATAACATTTCATTTGGAAACTGGTGGGATAAAATTTTTTTATGTAGAACGAACACAGAATAGAAGTAGTGGCTGAAAGAATCAGAATTTACAGGCCGGGTTGCTGATGACGTCTTTATCTATTCTGGATGAAGTGGATGAAGCATTGCGAGGTAAGATAGAAGACCCTTAACGGATCATGCAAGTGAAAGCAAAAAAAAATAATCGACCATATGCAACTTAATGTTACGTTCTGCTTTGCCTCGAGAAAGACGATCACAATGATGCTGTTGCGTGCTAGCTGGTGAAACACGACAGCAGGGGACCGGTGCTTCTTCTAGAAAGTCTTTGTCTACGAACGGAACGAGGCAAATGCAAAATGTCATGAGTCATCCAAAGAAGATTACAATTTCTCTTTTTAGATTTTGTAAAAACAAAGCGTTGGACACATGAACTGACACGAGGCTCAATGCAATTGACAAGGAATTTTATATTGTGGCTGTCAGATAGTCCATTATAGGTATCGAAATAATCAGCTGAGATATCTGCAATTTAATTATCATTGGCACGAGTGAAGTTAGAAAAACTAGTAAACCCATAAGGTGACTTGGATATTGGATAAGAGCGGGAAACTAAAGGTGGATACACGTAAACGGATGGGAAGTATTAAAGTTCTCGAACTCCTGAGTATATGCGGCTGATTTTGGAGGTTTTCGGCAGCAGGAAGACACCACGAAACATGCGGAAATAAATTGAAGAGATACAAAAAATGAATCAGGTTCGCTTACTCGCTTATTCGGGCTGTGAGCAACTCTTGCTTTCTCTCTTTTTCACTAGGATTCCCTGATCTGGAGGAAGAAGGCGTCAACCAACGCATGAAGCAGTGGGGCTCCGGCCGTGAACGAAGGAGGCAGGACACAGCTTTTACGGTTAGTTGCTAAGGGATGCTGGCTGCGCTAATTTGTGCTGTCATTCAGAGTGGAATTCCTGAGGCAGTTTTTTTTTTTTGTCAGTAGAGTGCTAGCAGATCTACATATTTTTATCAGACGAGAACGTTGGCTGACAGCAGCATGGCCATGTGGGTTATCCATTTGGAAGTGAAAGCTCAGAGCGAAGGGGCGTAGACAGGAGACAAGTGCTGACTTTCACGAATGTTTATTCGAAAAAAAAAACTCAAGCTTCTTATTCATCTGCCCAATGGAAAAACACGTGTCCAAGACACGTCACAGACAAGAAAAACATGACGCGTGCTAACCCTAAGAAAGAACGCCAGCCTGGAAAAAGCAAAGAAAAAAAAAGGTTATGGCATTACCGTATCAGCGTAACGTTCAAGAACGCTTAAAAAAGGCTGCTCGAAAAGCAGGCGTGGACGGGGTGCTGACCGCCCTGAACAAGTTTAAGAGCCTCTGCCTACGTGTGAATGCCGACCCGCAAGGAAAGAAATGAGAATGCATGGAAAAGCATCGAAACCCCTTCGTAGAATGGCCGCAAGCCGTGGTATATTCTGTGTCAAGGACATGTGGAAAATAATACGCAGGTCAAACACCTAGAGGACCTAATGAAAGATTGCTGGAACAGAAAACTAGCGTTAGTCAAACTTGCAGAAATATGAGATTAAACGGCCGAGATTTGCCCTCACAAACTTATGTGCCTGAATTAACTCTATGCAAAGTGCTGGGTAGACACAGAGAATAGATGATCGGCGCAATCATCGAGGCCGCCGAAATAACTAGGCTGCGTGATTAGTGCATCAGCACGCCGTCTGTGCTGTTAACGAAGAAAGAATGTGGTCAGTTAAAAGCTGTTTCACCTTCCTGGTTGTACAAAACTTTGTGGGTCACTTCACCTGGTTGGCGTGATGTGACTGTGACACGTATTGTTTTTGCTTTAGGGAGGATAGCATAAGAAGCTTTTTCTTTATCCGAATAAACATTGTTCAAAATGTGGCTTTTCGGGCTTGTTGGTGCATGATCACAGCGAGAGAATATAGAGCAGAGTAGGACAAGACACAAGAAGACACTAGCAACAGGAATACACAGCGCTGCTATTGTCCATGTCTTCTTGTGTCCTGTCCTACTCTGCGCTGTATTCTCTCTCTATAAACATAGTTGGCAGGTTGGCTGTCGATGAATGTAAGGTGGCGGATACTTCACAAATTTTCTGCCTTTGAGATAGTGGTAGCAGAGTGGCTCCCTTTTCGATATTTTATCTTCTCATGAATAGGAACAGTACGCGTGATGTATGCTGGCAGAGGAACAGACAAATGGTAATGTGCTTGCTAATGTGACAAGGCTTATTTCCCAACCCAAGCAGCACAGACAATCGACCCAGTATTGGAAATGTATTGGCAAAGGCCCCATAAAGGAGCTCAGTGAAGCCATCCATTTGCAATAACTGGTCGATTACCTGTGCTGGTTGGGAAATGCTAAGCGCCCGTGTTGTCTCCTTTCTTGTGCATTGCACGCCTCGGCGCTACATTCTTTTCGTTATGTCGGACAACCAACTAGCCCACCAGCTAACTCTTTTAAAGCTAGAACCGCCTGAAACACGCATGATTGCCCTCTTGCCGATCTACATGGCATTTTGTGAGTATATAGGTGTAGTGTTCGGCCGTCTATTTTGCTAACTGAATGTGTAGAGCTATGTGGCTGCGGTGCACGTTGCTTGTGAGAACACACCACAGTGCCACTAGAAAGGGTATTTACGTGGGGTCATGAATGCGATTTTTTTTGCATAGCTCAGCTTCGCGGCCCAAACAGGAGCAGCTGGAGATAAGGGAATCAGTCATGTGTGCAGCCTTTCGCCACGCTCCGTATACGATGGATCTCGGTATGACGAAACGCTTGATAAAGAATAATGATTTTAGAGAAGGCATGACTATTCTCGTTGGAAGCTCCTGTAGAAACTGTAGCTTGCGTTCAGGCTAGCTGTTCTATACCGATGGGATCATTTGTGAGTGCTGCTTAGTTACGACAGGCGCAGGTTAAGAAGGGACAAAGGGAGAGGACGGCAGCACGGTTAAGCGTCTAAGTGTGCTTAACCGCGTTACACGTCCTCTTTTTTTTCTCCCTTCTTAACAAGTGTAGTGGTAACAATGGAGCAGCCTCAAATGCTCCCATTGGCTCCCATAGAAGGCCATGGATATGATAGCTATTTTCCGCGAAGCAAAATTTTTCTGCGAAAGGATATAACAAACCACAGACGAGCCCTACTGGTCTTTTGGTGCTCAATATATCTCCCGAAACGGCGCACAAACATCCGGTTTCTTTGGATGGGGCAAACTGAAATTATCCGTCGTAACTCGCTCTCTCGACCACCGTGTGAAAGTGCGGAAAACTATTCGCGGCCCGTAGTGGGGGACCGGTATGGTTCCTTTCTCCGGACGATTCACTGGTGCATCGACATCGGTGTGACGCCGGAGCACCCGCAGGTGCCGAGACGCAATGTCGTGTGGAGGGAAGGAAACGAGACATTGCTGACAGCAAATCTCGATCCCATGCAGCGTCACACAGGCGCTTGTTATCCCTTCCTTCGGCTGCGCAGTCTTTTCAAAACCCTTCATTTAGCTCCCATTGTCCTCTATACCACTTGACGATTATTCCGGTACTCCGTTTCCAAATACCCCTTAAGTTTATTCTGTATAATACTGGCACTGCTGATAATTACCGAGCGATAGAAATCTTCGTTGCCTGAAAAATCCTTTCACACACGTACCCGCACTCATATGAAGTTATCTGCAATGCCTTCGCGGCGACCTATTATAACCTGCTCATGAACATATAAAAAAAATTAATTACTGAAGCTCCTAAATTTCGGTGGCCGTAATACTTCTGCCACATGGTCGAACTGTCATTTTAAACGATTTACACTCCTGTTCAAAGTCATTTGCGCTGCGCCACACTATTCACTTCATTGAAATTGGTTGTAAAAATCAGCCTCGAGTGAGTTCGCCGAGCTCACTCCAGTCGGCTGAAACATTCTCACACGGTACACGCGTGAGCAGTCAGCTTTCCTGTAAGAGGAAAATTGTCGTGCAAAGCCGGCGTGATTTACTTTTGGGGAGCAGCTCGAAAAAGTGCCGCTGCCGTCTAATCGGACCAGATATGTGCGCTCTTCATATGTGGACACACTTGGTGGGCGGTAGACTGCCGACGCTGCATTTAATCTTAGACTCGAGTGCGCTAGTGAACCAGACCCTGTCTTCTTTTTGAGGCAGGTCAGTGTGGAAAGCACGTGCGCCTCTGTGTGGGGTGCGAAAATACTAGCACAGCTACCAGCGTAACATCCTGAAGTTCGTCGTGAAGCACCTGTCGTGGAAGACAGGTCCAGCGGCGTCTCCACAGAAGAAAAATAGTGGAGGTAAAGCGCATGCATAGTACGCTCTTGGAAAAAAGAAGGTACGTTGCGCACGACACTTATCTACTAACTGTAGCACTGTGTCCTGCCACAGTTGCACTTCATGAGGCGAAATGCACCGGCTGGCAGTGAGTCAAACTAAATTTGCCCCTCAGACACCCGTACAACATATCACGTCTGTGGAACAGGCAGTGGCACGCACATTGATATAAAAAGGCAAAGAAAAAAAAACTGCCGTTAGGGAAGCGCGACGCAATAAATGTATCAGGTCCGTGACCGGGGTAGAAAGAAAACGCACACCGCCCTGCCTCGGTGGCTCAGTGGTTACGGCGCTCGGCTGCTGACCGGAAAGACGCGGGCTCCATCCCGGCAGTTGCGGCCGAATTTCGAGGGAGGCGAAATTCTAGACGCCCGTGTACTGTGCGATGTCAGTGCACGTTAAAGAATTCCAGGTGGTCGAAATTTCCGGAGCTCTTCACTACGGCGTCCCTCTTACCCTGAGTTGCTCTGGGACGTTAAACTGCAATAAATAAACTAAACTAAAACGCACACCAAAACATGAGAAAATCCGCTCTTCTTTTTGGCAGCGTTTGACGATCTTACGCTTTTCTGTGCATAATCAAAACATTTCAGGAAGTATAGCGCTCATTCAGTGCAGAGGACACGTTTTATTCGACAGAAAAGCTTCCGTAAACATGGAAGCGAACCGCCGCGCGTTTGTTTCAGCGGGCGCCGCAGGCTGCCGATTCACACTAGTGGAGGGATTGTGCCGCCACCTATAGCTCGATCTCGCGGCCAATAGCCGGGCCAGCGCTTCAGTGCAACCATCGTGAGGTGGACGGAGGGAGCGAGGGCGCTGGCCCACCTGTGCCGAAGTTGTCTGCGCGGTCCTAGTGGCGCTAGCGGCAAGCTGCATCGGACCATCCTGCTGTTGGTGACGTAACCGAGCCTAGCCGAGCTAAGCCGCAGCCATTTCCGTGTTTCGGTTTTTTTCACCGCAGTCCTCTTGGGTAGAGTGCACTAGAAGACTCTTCTAGTGCACTCTACCTTGGGCGCGAAGCGTTGTGTTCTGTTCGAGCCTAAGCACTTGCACAAATGATGAGACAGTGGCGCTTTCTCTCCCGTCCTCTTCGCATGTCAGCCCGTTGACGGACGCGGCCAGCAGGAGGCGTCCGCGACATCGCGCCACACCCAAGTCACAGTGAAGCAGTGACTACAGCCTTCGCTGTTTCGGGGAGTTCACGAGCTACGTGAATGATTTCCGTCAGAGTTGACTGCCGAGATGACGCACAAGATCCTGGAGAGTGTGTGTGTGTGGGGGGGGGGGGAAGGGGATGGGAGAGACCCTATTTCCGCGGGCCATTTTCGAACTTTCTTATCTCAAAGATAAGGGGCCAGTGAGGTGGCGGATTTATGGGTAACTCTTGGAGGGGAGGACCCTTCTTGACCAATGAATTTCTGTGACTTTCTACTCGGAAAAAGTGAATTAAGTGTCGCATTGTTTTCCTACGAAAAATTCTTAGTTTGGAGTGACATTGAGGTTCCCATTGGATAGCGTTGAAGGAAAAGTAAGTTCATAGTATGATCTGATGACAGCTTGCAAGCTCATTGTTGCTAAATCACCTTGCTGGAATCCCGCTTTCAAAGGATACATAACGTTGTGTTCGTCAAAGAAGGAAATCTTGAGAGGAGATAAAATCAAGAAATGTCGTAATGGCGCCTTCCGTTGACCTGATGGGCAAAGAAACTTTTTCAAGCATCCTTAAACTCGTCCAATTGTCTAAGTCTTGTTACCCTGTTTGCGTTTGCAATCTTTTCGGGTTTTGAGCGTGGAAGTTTTTGGTGGTCGATGGAACTTTTTTAAATTTCATTCAGTGGCAAATTTGCCGCCCGCCCTGTCATAGCCTCTTATGTGTGTTGTCTTCATGCTACGTTCTTTTTTGGAAAGATTGACTACTTGTAACAAGAAACAAACAAGCAAAAAAACAAAGAAAACTGACTTGATCGCGGAAAAACCTGATAAAAACAGCTCCTGATACCGTCAAAATCTTATCTTTTATTCACTTTGTCTGTGCACTCTGTAGTGTTTTTATTAATGCGATTAAACCCTGTTTATCCCTGAAAATGCAACTTCTAGAGAACACAAACAGACATAAGGGAGTGAGTTCCTCGTTAATATATACGTATGTATGAAAGGACATACAGAGCTTAGGTTTTGATGAACAAAACGGAGGACGCCGCATGAGAATCAGCAGATATCCTGTGCAATTATATCGGAGGAATGTTCGCTCAGCTGGCGTAACGCTCGTTAGTCATCACGTAGCTTAATTTGAATCCTGTAGTTCACCTGTATATTTTCAGTGTGTCAGAGTAGCACGTGTTTCACAAGTTAAATTTGAGCTTTGGTTCAAGATGTGATTTTGGAAGCAAGAGGCCAAAACAGAAACACGGTACTCAACAGGCATTTATTCGGCATCAGTTATCAAGCTCTATACCCGCTGAAGACGTCATGCTCCAGGGCTCTTCCCGTTTAAAATAGCCTCTTTAATGTTTAATAATTGTTTTAGCAGTGTATAAGTTAAGCACGCCTCGAAGGCCACTTATGCATGTCTCATGAAGTGCTGCGTAAAAGAGAAGTTAACGCGGCGAAATAATTCTAATAACTGAGAAAAATCTCATTTGGTGCACATATTTGTTTTTAGGGACCTGTTTCAATGTTCGTGAGATATTGAGCAGAAAATAGTTGAGCCTGCGCTCCTCCCAAGGGCGAGTGGTTGTAGTAGGTTGTACTTTGCTTCAAAACAAAGGACGCGAAAAAACCCAAATTACAGAAAATTTTGCAGAATTACCCGAGTAAATTACCCGATAAATATACTGGTGTCATCAGAATAAAGAATAAATTTAATTTGTGACGCTACATCAACCAGATAATTTTTATGAGCAAGGGCATTTGTGGCCATAGTGCACCATAGAAAAAGCTGTTTTGGTTTGCTCAAGGTGGAGTCAAAGACCCATTTACCAAGTATTCCATCCTGGTTCACGCGAGCACTAGACCAGGGGAAGCTTGTACCCATTGTATCACCGGTGGGCACCCGTTGGAACTGGGGATCGAACCCCGCACCTCCCGCATGCGAGGTGGATGCTCAAACGACTAGGCCACCGCTGCGGCTTTAAGACAACTGACAGACAGTACAGGCACAGACACCTTCAACGTATAACAGAATGATAAGCCGGATGAATATGAGGCGCAATAAATAAATGTGCTGTCTACAGGCCATCTTCACTGACCAGCCGAAAAAAATTTCGTCTTGCTTGTTTGCTTTCAGGAGGACTGCAAAACGAAAATTGGTAGAGGCTTAGCTTCGTTAAGCCTAGTGGATTGCGAAAGCAAGACTGCCTGGAGCTGCAGCACATTATTTCAGCTTCACCTTATACACATCATGCGACATATCGTGGAGGATTCGCTGGGACAACTGCGACGAGCCGAGTTGGGGGGCCGGTTTTGAACAGCTGGCATGACATCATGTAGAGCGCGCGCCTCCCCCACGGCAGCGGCGCGTGGAGGATTCGCTGGGACGATCGCGACGAGCCGAGTTGGAGGGGCTGCTTTTATAGAGCTGGGTTGACGTCACGTCCAGCGAGCGCCCCTCGCGGCAGCGGTACCCAGCTGCGGCATGGAGGATTCGCTCGGACGATCGCGACGAGCCGAGTTGGGGCCCACTTTTCCACAGCTGGTATGACGTCACACATAGGTTACGCTAAAGATCAATGGTGAATTCTCCGGGACGACGGCCAAGAGCGGAAACCTCGAGCAGTAATGCTTTCGCAATAAAAATTGGTTAAACTAGGCAACCACCCTGATAAAGAATTCGCCTGAGCCGCCGGTTGGTGCTTCGCGCTGATGCTTCCTAGGCTATCGCTCCAACACGGCTCTCTTAGCTGCTCTTAGTGCTATTTCAACGAACCTCCTCCGACGCGGCATTTCAGAAAGATTAAAGGTCGCCCTCTGCGCTCTGTCACAGAGGGCGACCCTAGGTAAGGCGGAAAACAGACCTCTGTATTTAGCCTCTCTGAACATAAGGGGTTCCTACGACATCGTGAACAGAGGACTCCTGTGGAACATATTAAAAGATGAAGGTATCGGCCAAGTGGTGACTGAATTTCTGCAGGAAATCAACCGAGATAAAAATTCAGAGATCACTGCGGCGACCTGCACTGGGAGAACGCGAAAGCATGGACGCCTCCTAGGCACTCGTCGCCTCTCTTCATCTCGCTATCATTTTCTTTTTGTTTGTTACTTTAACTATGGAATTAGCGTAATTATCTTAAGCTTTAATTAAATACCTATTCATTAACTCTAATTATAGCTTCTTTTAACCCAATCAACCATTTTGGTTTTTCAAATTTGGTGCTGTGGTTCCTTTCCTGTCCACTTGCAATACTACCGTCCAGCCTATTCAGCCGTCCAATGGTTTTTTTCTGCTAATTCATTAACTAATTAATCTAAATCAGTCAAGCTTTTTGTCGGATTAATTATCAGTCATCAAATAGATAGCAATTCATTTCAAACTTTATTTTCACTTCTCTCCCTTTCTTGCACTATTTTATCGTCCACGGCTGCTTTTCTGCCCACTCACTATATCGACGTCTATGCTATTTCGACGTTTTTTCGATATTCTTGACTAAACAATTAACTAATTACCCTATCAACATACTTTTTTTCCGCAGCATCCTCACATCCTCCTCTTTCGATTACATCCACTCGTTTGATGCCACCTCTAAAAGAACGTCATAACTCCTGCGGACATGTTTTGCGATGACACGACCCCACCGACATAGCCTAAAAATGCTTTCGCATTAGTAAAGTTGAAATCACGTGGGAAGGGATAAAAGTACGACAACTGTGGAGGTACACAAATGACTATGGCATGGCTGTTCTCTATCCTCTCTGCTGTTCACGCTTTATGTGATAAATATGGAAAGAAGGCTACAAGGAAGTTATCTCGGTTAAGATATATCGTACAGATTAAGCGGGAATGTCGTTGTGCAACGGCTCCCGGGTTTAATGTATGCGGACGATATTGTACCGTTAGCAAATAGCCAGGAAGATTTGCAAACTCTGGTTAATTGTTGTGGAGACGAATGAGACGCTCTAGGTTTCAGTTTTAGTGTAACTAAGTCAGGTGTTATGATTTTCAACGATACAACTGATCAGGTGCTTACAATACAAGGCCAAGAAATACCCATAGCGGCCGAATACAAATATATCGGGATATAGCTAAAAGAAGGGCAAAAGATATATGCGGACAACCACGAACCGTCTCTTAGGGCGAAAGGGCGAAGAGATGCCGGGATAATTATACATAGGGCATTTTGGGTGTACAAAAAATAGGAAGTGCTGAGAGGTATTTGGAAAGTAATAATGATGCTTGGGCTTACTATCGCGAATGCGGTTCTGTGCTTAAGGGCAGAAGTTCTGTCGTGATTAGAAGTTGGAAGCTGTTGGAAGATTAGCATTAGGTACTCACGGCAAAACAACAAACGAGGCAGTACAGCGGGATATGGGGTGGGCATCGTTCGAAGCACGGGAAGCTCAGAATAAAATATAAAGAACGCTTGAGGAAATTGGACAATGACCGGCGGGAAGCTATGGTATTTAAATACTGATACAGAAAGAGTGTTGACTCACACTGGCGGAAAAGAACTAGGAAACAACCAGTAAGTATGCCGAACACCAGGATGGAGAAAGAAAGAGCATTAAACGACAGATTAAGAACGCGGAAGGTAAAAATTTCATTAGATAAATGGAAAAGAAGCGTGGTGTAGATCTATATCGATACTGAAAAAGGCAGATCAGGATGGAATTGTTCTATGATAAATCAAGAGGCAGTTAGGAGGCAGAGGAAGCTAGATAAGGGTGTCTTAGAACGTGCAGCCACAAAAAAAAAAGTAAGTGCGGCGCTTTGTTGACCTAAAATGCGGTGAGACGAAAGCCTTAAGCGCGGTGCGACTGTTTGTGTCGCTGGTGTGTGGCAGTCGGCTCGGAACAGTGAAGTAAATAATAAACTGCACTTGGTAAAACCCGTCTTACGTGAATTTAAGTCGTGTGTGCATCAGGAACGTTTCAAAGAAGCGATCCTATGCCGTCTCTGAATAGGCCACGCGCACCTTACGCAAACTTCCTGCTAACCAAACAAGACAAATCTGTTTGCGAAGAATGCGGAGACGAACTTACGGTTAACCAAATTTTAATCTGTTGTGTTAAGCTTGAAAAACTAAGAAAAAGGTAATTTAGTCAATTTTATAATCAATGCATTCCTTTTCATCCAGCACTGCCCTTAGATAATTATGCCATTGTTAACATACCTTCTATATTTAGCTTTTTAGAAAAAGCAGGCATGCTAGAAAAACTAAATATTGAACCACTGGCTCGCTTTATTGCATGATACACCTCAGTCACTTTCTCATTTCTGAGAAGAAGGCGGAGGTATTTATTTGATTGGTTGGGATCCTCGACATCCTTGCCCAGCCAAGGATGGCCGCTGAGGCTGCCTGACCTTTTTTTTAAAGCTTTTAGCATTAGCCATTCTTAAATCTCGTTCTGCCTGTAATTACTAGGTAGTTAAACTTTTTAGGCCCTTTACACCACTGATCACGGTGCACCTTTTTATTAAATCCCACAGAAAACATTTCCTATACCTTGTGTTTCGCGTATGATGGCCTTAGATGCCCATGTGCCATTAAACCCAACACAACACAACACACTTCATATTCAAATGTCGTGGTATCCATCCGGATGTCGATACAGGCGATGGTACGTCGAGTTACGTGGCAGGATGCTTGATGTGGCTGTGAGGGTAGAGAAGCGGCGAAGGACGCCTCTCAGTCGTGTCAGCTGCCGTTTAAAGGGATACCTAGGACAAGTCTTCCAAATTTTTCTTGTTAGTAAAATCCGATAGTTCGTCATTTTGTGGATTCGTCGCCGCTTGTCTGGCCGCGAAAGGTGCAATTATAGCTAATATATTTGAATTCGAAGTTGAAATCCTTTTCCCTCTGCTCCGATTCAAACTAGAGATTCCCTGATAAAGAAATAAGAGAAGTGTGACTTAAAGCGCGAAACGGGAACTCCGTGATTGCTTGAATTGAGCGCTGCGCTGCCGCCTAGGAGCATGAAACCGAAATGAAAACTACTGCCGGCCGGACGTTGAAGGCCTCTGTCAGTCGTCATCACTTCGTTTGCGTTTGCACCAATGTTACGATGAACCCCGTTCCCGATTACGATAGCAAAGTTCTTGCAAATAACTGCGGCATACACTTCAGCCACCTCAACCCCACACAGCGTGCGATCCTTTTGAGGACTGAGGCGACGGGCCTGCCGAGGAAGTCTGAGCGCCGATGAGTCGGCAGCGTCACTGCCACTGCCGAGCCACCGTCACGACTGATTTGTAATGACTGGTACGTGCGGGTATATTCAAATTCTTTAATAATAGTCTTCGCAGAGCTGGTTATGCAGCCCAGCGCCTTGGTCCGTTGGACTCCGAGCGTCCGTGGAACATTAGCTATCCACAGCTCCTTTTCCTTGTCGCAGGTGCATGCCTTTGCACGAACTTTGTCTGAGGAGCACTTGGAGAGGCACTTAGAGGTCCTCTGTTGCTGAGGCCTTGTAAATCAAGGCGCTTCAAAAACGGAACAACGTGGGAGCGCGAAGCACAGAGCCGCTAGGCATCCCAAAACGTACCGAAACTGAGCTGGCCGCCTTTTGCGCCACCAATTACAGGTTTTCGTGGACTTCCAACATGTAGGCCCTTTTTTTCCGTCTTCCACGTGTGATAAATATGCACTAGGGGTTTGAAAACAAAACTTATATATTTCAATATCGATCAAGCGCGTAACCTTCATGCACGCTTTTCAGCCTCAGAGATCCCTGCCGCGCTTTCTCCTATTTCGTCACCGAGCTACTTGCTAGACTGGCCTGTGGCGGCGAAAACTGTATCTTAGTTCTCGCTCCTTTTAACCTTACAAGAGCTTTGTTTTTAGTAAGAGAGGTAATTTTGTGGTTAGGAGCTGGTATTCTATCGATACAAGCCAAGTTGAATTTGTCCTCAGCACCTCTAGATCGACGCCGTGCCTTCGACGAGATGGTGGTTGCAACAATAATTGCACGAAAAAATGTTGCCGTGGAAGGAGGAGGGTGCAGCGACAGGCGAGAAATCCGCAACCGGAGGATGATTACCGTGTAAGGAGGAAGGTATGGTGAGAGTGTGGGAAGGTGCAGCCAGTACGCGGTTGCCTTGAGAACCAACCCGAGGGTAGTTACCATAGAAGCAGGAGGAGGGTTACCTTGGACGGAGGAGTGTACGGTGAGAGGGGAAAGGTACGACGGGAGTGTAAGAAGGCGTACCCCGCTAACCATCCCGAACGTGGTTAACGTGTAAGGGGGAGGGACGGTACGGCGAGAGCGGAGTCATTTAGCATGGTCCATTTGTGGAAGCTGCTGCGCGACGAGCCGCGCGAGGAGAGGATCATTGGCGGTGCTGCGCTTCTAGAGCGGCGGACTGGAAAGGAGACGTGGACGAAAAACAACTTTTTTGTGGAGAAATTAAAACGAGAGCCCTAGAAATATACAGTTGTGAGGTTGCTCTCATATTCTCTACCACAACATTTCCTAAAGTACAAATACCTTAACAGCTGTCGCAGAATCTCGAGTTAACCAGTCGTAACCATTCTGTCAATTTTTTTTTACGTTCCTCTTGACACCCCTAATAAAAGGTTAATAAAATGGCAGCTGCTGGGCAATGCGAGCGCTGTTTTTTTGTCAGTTTGTTTCTCCGGCTTGCCACAGAGGATCTCACGAAGTACCTGCAACCGCTCGCGGGTTGGGGGAGGGAGGGGGGACGTATTGCGACTGCCATAGCATCACTTAGGTGGCGAGTGACGGGCGACATCGTGCTCACGAAGGTTTGTCCAGCTAGCCCAGTAGCCTGAGATTCACATCTTTCTGTTTTTGCCCCCAACAGCGTCCCTTCATCTTAAAGGGAAGCTGAAGAGATTTTCGAATACATTAAGATGCTCACGTATGGATGTGGGAACCTTAAAAATCATGAGGGTGAAATTTTTTTGCAGATTAATCCCTTAAGAGCGACGTAATCGCCGTTTAAAATTGAGCGGTAGCTCCGCCCCCCGCTGTCCGCCGAGCGCTGCTGATGACACTGACGATGCGAGCCGAAACCGGAAACCGTGGGGTGGTGACGTAAACCTTGGTGTTCCGTCGCCTCGCAGCCTCGGCGACCGTGCTTGTTTCTGCGTGCGTGTCATCGTAAGCTGCTTCGATCTGCCGTGTGTTCCTGTATTTGTGCGTTTTTATGTTTGTGGTGACGTATAGAAACGTGTGCAGCATCGAGTGAAGCCGTAGACCATCATGCCGGCGTTCTGCGCAGCCTTCGGCTGCACGCGGTCGCGACGATGTGGTCTTTCATTATTTCCCGCAAAATAAGAAGCTTTCCGCGAGGTGGGTCGCTGCTGTGAAGCGAAGGGATTTCAAGCCGTCAAAGACTACAGTGCCATGCTCTGAACACTTTCGTGATGAAGACTATAACCAGAGCCTGTCGATAATGCGTTCATTGGGCCTGTCAATAAAGTCAGCTCGACTGAAACCCGGCGCAATACCGTCGTCTTCGCGCACAGGAGCTCGTCACCGCCACCGAGGCCAGCTTTCGCGAAAAGGAGGAAGCTCAAGGTAAGAATTTGTGTAATAACTCTATGAGGATTAGACTGCGCGAGTCGGTGTTGTGTGTAGTGTATGGCTCGTAATTTCGTGGACGCAAGACTTTCGGTAGTAGTGAGATTTACGGCGCTGGGATGAGAACGGCAGGACGGCAGGCAACTGCAGCTTACAAAATAAGTGCTTAGCTGTACGAGATGCATCATGCATCTCGTACAGCATTACTCATATCAGAGCTCGGCCCTGAATTTTTTGGCTGAATAAAAATCTTAAACTGCTACTAATACTGCAAGAGGTGGAGCGACGCGAAGCGCGCCTCACAACCGGAGACTGCGCGCCGCGCGTGAGCAGAGAACTTCGTTCGGTAAGCGAGCACGTGAAAAGACGTTATATGCAGACTCTTTACTCAATTACATTGGAACTCAGATATTCTAGGATTCATGCGTAGCCCTCAGTGGCGAGAATATAGGGAGTAGTACGGGGCACATTTTTCTTCGTGCTCGGAGCGCCGAGAAAACTGTTTGCATATGTTTCTGGTATACGGGCGCGCGGCGTTTCGTTTTCAGTTTGATTTCGCCTGGGGCCTGGCTGATAGCCGCCTCGTCAGCGCCAAATGTGCGCAGTCATGGCGCTTGCAGTCCGGCCCCAAAGCGTACACTTTTTTTTAGCGATCTACGTCGGACGCGGCCGCTGGCGCTTTGTTAGCGCTTGAAGTTGCCTGTCAGGATGTAAGTTTTTAAAGAGATCTTTTTTGCTCGGCTATAATATTTATAGGAGGTGCTCCAAATCTGCAAATATAACATATGAAAATAAAAATTTAATTAAGATATGCAGTTTAGTGAGCTAATGGAAGCCTTCTGCCTATTACTGGTGTCTGCCATATCCCCCTATATAGCCCCAGGGATAAAATTAATACAAAGTTAGTTACCCGTTTTTAAAAATAAATTTTGGACCTTCTAAAGAAACACCTGGTATATAATAAATGATCTCACTTTTCACGGAGCTCGCCAATCAACAAAATGGTTTATGAAATAAACCAGAAGATTTTACTCATACTGAAGAACCCTTGTGTTCTCTTTGCAACAATAACATCATATGGCTTATGCCTTTCAGGTTCTTATCAAACTGCTGCAAGATCAAGACTGCACACCAGACGATAGTGCAAATAAAGAGTGCATGGAAAATGACACCACACCTGGAGGCTGCACACCAGACAGTCAAGAATGCACACCAAACAGCAATACAAATCATGACTGTGCAACAAGTCCAATGCCACTGGCAGATGCTGCTGAGGACCCTGCATCGAACTTTTCTAAAAGCGATGACAAGGCTGACAAGTCTGTTGAAGTTCTAATGCAGCCAATACCAGTAAAGTGTTCTGCCAGGAATACATTTATAATAACGCATGTAGTCGTAAAAAATTGCCGAGTGCAGCATGGCTTCATACATTAATAATTATATTATATAATTGTAAGCCACGTGTGCTACAGCCAGCCTTGCGATTCGGCCTGCTAGGTTGCAGCACGAGGCCATCGAGTTAGTGAAAAAAAAAATCACTTGTCGCTTGATCTGAGAACAGCGCGATAAAGGCGACCGCAAACGGACGGAGATATTCCTACAAGGGCTTGCAGTATGAAGCAACTCGCCTAAACAAGGATTTCAATTTACTGCCAGATCCCATCTTGGCACGCAGAACGGAGGGCGCACGTTTGTCACCTCGACGAGTTCTGCCGCAAAGCGCCGCAAACTTCTGTTTTACACGTGTGTTATGCATCGAGCCGGCACGCAGCGACCATGAAGCGATGCCAGCATAAAATTTGCGTCTAAAAAGAGCCTGATAACTTCTTGCGCATGTCAATGGCCTGTGTGGATTACAAGCAGATTTGCGGCAGCACCGACAAGCGGCAAGACAACAATGCCGACGGTCGCATCCGCTTACATTGCATTAGGAAAATTTCGTGGGGCAGTGCTATACTACATTTGCTCGCTTCAAAATTAATTTATTGTATCTCTGAATGAAGTTTGGCTAGAAAAGTATGCTTACCAATGGACATTTCCAACACGTAGAGATGCTGACACTTCGCTTTCGTTCAAGCCAAAAGCACCGCTTGCGCCAGCATCGTTGCTTCCTTGGAGCGGTTTGCTCTTTGCTATTGGTTCGTACATGTAGGGGATGACGCCAAGATCCTCCTGGTAATCTTCGATGTGTTACATCGTGATATAAGCATCAAACCAACAGCCCGAACCACCGCGCGCCGCGCTTCATGTACTACATCGGCAGCGACCGAGCCGGGCTCACCGAGCCAACGCCAGTGTTTACGTCACGAGGCGCTCAACCAATCACAGGCGGCAACGAGGCGCGCGAGCTGGCCCGAGGCTGCTGCTGCACTTTTCGCCAAAATAAAGTAGGTTGCGCTTTCCTTTGCCTAATTTCGATGAGAAATTCGAATTCCGAGGGTGGAAAACTGTAAAGTGCATCTCTTCACTCAATTTTTTTGGGAAACCTTTCAGCATCCCTTTAATGCGATGCGTTGGGGCTTCCGTTCAGCAGAAAACATCCAGCGTCGTCTGCTCGCGGCGTACTATGGTATGGTTAGAAAGGAGGATAAATCGACGCTGTCTACGTACCACGAGCGTACGCTAAACGCAAGCATTTTGTGGGACCAACGCCATTAATGAAATTCGCAATTTTAGTTGACCGTATGCAAAACGAGAAGCAACGATAAGCTCATCCTAGTGGCCCAATCTGGTCGTTAAAACTGGAAGCATTTGTGTCAACAAACCGACGCTCCTTTTTAGGTCTAGAAGCGGCAGAGTAAAAAAATACAGCAAATTTATTGCTCATAAGCTTTGTTACAGGCGAAACTTCATGAAAAGTCCGAAAACGGCACTAGCAACAACAAAATCAGTCCGAGCCTAGAGGTCTTGCTACGAAGGCCGCCGCCATTTTGGAAACGATGTTTTAGAGCAGAGTCGCGCACACTGAACTACGAAAATAGCATATATAACGCTACCGTACATGAAGGCTTCATGTGAAGTAGTGCTCTGCGCAGGTGTAATTTAAGGAATGCTATCCCATATATCCGCATAATTATATTGTCACCAGATCCCGCAGCTTCAGAACGACTCTTCGCAGTTTTGCTAGTGCTTCGAGGAACTGCTGGGATGGTGTGTAGTGGGTGACCTAGATTACGCGACCTCGTGGCGTCATCATAACCTCCCCCCCCCCTTCGTTGTGAGCATACTGACCACCGTTGCAGGTGCTATGTTAATGATTGGACGTGAGAGGTTGCGTGGAATGGCAACTTGGGTCACAAAAGCCTCATCCGTGGCAGCGCCCGTCACCGCAGGGCAGTGGCGCATCCCTTAACCGCTGCAGCATGGCGACGGGAGTGATGTCACGGCTCCCAGGGGTCTAAGAATGTAAAGTCAGGAAAGACGGGTTCCATATGCGTGGGAATTAACCCATTAACGCTGTCATGTCGCCTATAATTTTTCTTACCATCCTTGTCTTCTTTTTCCATTGGCCACCCTTCTTGCTTTGTTGTTTCTTTCCCCCTTTTTTTTCTCCTGGTAGCGATTTATTTATCTCTTCCTTCAATGTCTCAGTCGGCAACAGCGTTCCTTAATTTTCCACCCCCTACTTCTTCCCTTCTTTCTCCCATCGCCGCCCTTACATTCGTTATTGGTGCGCGAGCATCAGAAGGGACATTCGCGGCAGAGTAAAGTCCACAGGAGAGAAGCCCTGCCCACCAGATTTTAAGCAATCTCCTCACCGGGTCAGATAGCAAGTAACTTAATGATTGGAGGTGAGAGGTTGCGCGGGAAAGGCAACCGATGTCGCACTAGCCTCATCGCTGGCACCGGTTGCCATCGCAGGGAGTGGCGTATCTCTTGACCGCTGCACCACTGCGCCAGGAGTGGTATAACGACTCCCAGGGATCTTTGAATGTAAAGCAGAGAATTATTCATGACGCCGCGCTAAAAGAAGATGACGAGAACGAAGGTGCCTGGAACGAAAAATTAAAAACAAAATTGGTGTGTGGTAGTGGGCTTGGTTCGTGACAGCGAGCACTCACACATATCCGTCGTACCACCCAAGCAAGCGCCATTGAGTTTTTTTTATTATATATCCTCTGGGCGCTTAGATCGGTGGCCTTGAATGGACTTCAACCTCGCGACGGCTCGAGGTGGCCTCTGAATAATAGCGGGCGTTGTAGAAAAATGGAGGAGTAACTTAAGCGCCGCCTTAAGGGTATGACGCGATAGCCTTAAGTGGTTAATATCCATATATCCGGAATTGGTCACTATCGACTTTGTATTCATATACGGCTGGGAGTCTTCATACGACTTCTGCCGCAGTGGTGCAGAGGTTAAGCGATGTTACTGCCATGGCAGGTGCGGCCATCGGCGTGGCTTCTGCGACTCAGGCTGCTCCTCCTGGGCAACTTCTCGCAAGCAATCATGAACTGCCACCTGTCACGGTGGTCAGTGGCTTAGCATCCAGTAGGCAGGTTGTCATGACACCGCTAGGTCACGTGAACTAGGTTGCTTGTCCGGGGTTTTTCGCTCACAATGCCGACGACGCTGCATTGCCAGCACAATGGGAGCCTTAACGCTGTCGAGTTAAAAAACTGCCGATGATTACGTTACTTCCTAATGCGAAATTTGAGCGCAGCTCATCAGCTGTTTCAGCTTTTTGATAATTTGAGGCAAGTAATTCGAGCAAGAGATGTATGTACAATTTCAGATAACTTGCTATTATTCACACATATTCCTTCTTCAAGAAACACTCCACAAACAGTTCTTGATTGTCATGAAGGAAGCTTTGTGGACGGAGAAATAGATGGATATATGCTCCACTTACTGCACCAATGCGTCGTTCTCAAAGACGGTCTGCGCAAGTGTTTCGCGAGGTTGTCACAGCTGTGGGAGCCGTTACGAGCGAGAGAAACGGGATGTTCTCCAGCATAAGTGGTAAGAAATTCCCGTTTGTCTTTATATACCTGCATTAAAGTCCCCACCCACCCTGCGACCCTGGCAGGTGGGAGCGTTTCTGGCACAACGTTATCAATGCCAAAGCATGCGGCGCACATCTGTCACTACCGCCATGTAGCTTAAAGCACGATTGAGGCGTCCACTGTTGCAAGAGGGCAGTTATGCGCCTACCCTCTGGTTCAGGTGTCCACCGAGGTGTGTGAGACAGATACTGCATTTCCTTTCCTCAAAAACCGATTTACAAATATTACCCTGTGCTTTCCAATCCCCCGCTCTATTGGTTCCGCAGCTGTGGGAGACAGATACTGCGCATTTCCTTTCCTCAAAAAAAATACCGAAGAAACTTTGGAAATTCTAAGGCGTGCTTGGCGGAAGCATTGTGGTCAACCCACTCCCGCTTCACCGAATCGCTTAGCGGAGAATCACTGGGCCGCTTCAGAGCCATGCGTCTCACTCACTGGACTGCAACAAGACATCTGGCGAAGAAGCGGTGGTGTAGCTAGCACCGCCGACACGCGCGTGCTCGTTCTACCGCTGCTGTGTGACGTCACGGTGGGTATGCACAGCTGCGCCCCCCGCTGTCACGCCGGTTGCTAAGGAGGGGAGGAGCTTGCCCTTTTACTTTCTCCTTTCCAAGCTCCCGCTCCATTGCTTTCGCAGGTTAATGGGTGTCCACTGCTGGTTACAACGAACAACGGCGACGGCGACACCGCGGACCGCAGAAACGGGCTCCTAAGAGCTTCGCTCTAAAAGGCAAAGACATTGGATACATTCTGAAATGCTACCCCGATAAAAACATGCTACTAGAAGTAGCATGTTTGCCCTCGATATTTGGTTCCTTGAACCAGATATCGAGGGCAAGTAGCGGTTTGGTGAAACACTTTCCAGTACAGTTTGTACATTTGGACACAGGACAGCTGACAAGAGTTTTAGACGTACCAAGCTCCGTACCGTCCTATGCAACATGGGACGATCACCATGCGATAGCTGCAGGTAGTTTTCTCACTTTCAGTAGCTGTCGCCTGTAGCCCGAGGCTTTTTCAACAACCGAAAGGATTTCGGCGCTAAAGTAAAGTTTTGAGATGTTCTTGCAATGTCAGCCTTTTGTAACGACTGATTGGATTCTGTCCACATTACAATGCGAAATACATCTACGGGTGCACGTGCTTGATCTGTTAGAAGACAAAAGGAAAGAGGCACAAAACGATCGCACACGCTATGATTATGGCTTCCTTAGGCCGGGAATTTCACCAGGCGTCGTGGCTCTGACCTCAGCGACGCCGGCACTAAAATTACAGTGCAAGACGCCTCTGCCACACAGCACGGAGCGCTTCTACACGGAGCGCTCAAGAGCGTCTGTAGACCTGCAAGAGAGCCAAAGCCATCGCAGAATCAACGCGCCATGTCTCTGCCGCTGTGTCCTTTATCAACGACCCTCCAGAACTGCATGACCTCCCTGATGAGTCCAAGCAGACCCGGTAACTTGCTTTGCGTAAGTTTCGGGATGTCTACGGAGTTCGTCCTGTTTAATTGGTGGTGCCAAATGAACCACGCGCAGTAGCGTCCAGTAGCACCAGTACTGTTTGCCGATGCACACCCCAGGGGCCGAAGGCATTGCGATGGATGTCGGAGGTTCGGAGCTCAAGAGGAAGAAGGCGCTAAATCAGAACAAGGATGACGTATTAGATGTAGTACAAGCCTTCCAGCACCTTTAGGTAACGGAAACGGTTAAGCAGCACGCAGACATGGGATGCCTACGCAGACATGTTTCAGCAACGGAAACAGGCTACGTTTTAGACCCGATTGGTTCTGGTTAAGCTGAAGGAATGCCCTTGGAAAATGTCGCGGAATCAGAGGCTGCTGTGCAAAGACCAACGAGGGGAGCGAAGCGGGCATTGCCAGCAGACACGGTTCTGGTCCGCATTAAGGTCAAAAAGTTAGCCCAGATGGAAACGAACCCAAGCAGGGGGCCATTCTCTTTCTGGTCCATAAAAAAAATCCGCAGTCGTGAAGCCTGAGAACCAAGGCGGTGCCCCGGAGCAAGGAATATACTTTCAGTGACCGGAAAAGTCGAAAGGAAAGAGGTCCTGTTGGCCAACCAGCTACCCTTAAAGACCTTGTGGACTTAAAAAGTGAACGGTAGTCATCCCCTGTGCCTCACCGGGATCAAGTTTGTGCTTTTCATTAGGTGTGATAAAAATTTTTCATGCTTTTATTGGATAACAGATACAGTTTCCAGAAACAAATGTCATAAACGGAGTTGTGAATTTTCAAAATGTATAATTATTTTCCGTGCAAAATAGGAATAAATATTCAACATGGAGCGTTGCTTCCCTAGGTCAGAAAGGGAAAACTTTATTTGGCGTACCAAGTCGAGGCCTCGAGTTGAAGTAGGTGGGCTGGGGCTACTGCTGGGCGTTTGTGGTCACCCAACACGAAAGGGATGAGGGCCACCAGAAGCAGCCATAGTGTATGGCGTAGTGCTGTGGAATTAGTGGCCAATATCTTCCTGGATTAGGGTACTGGAGTGCAGGACAGAAATTTGCGCGGAATGTAGCGCCGTGAGTGAGTGGTGCGTGGATAAAATTAACATGCCGTGCTAGCAAGCGCGAAAAAAGACGTGGACAAACACGGTGATACGTAAAGCACCGAAACGCGGTGAAAGAAGCAGAGTAGGCTGTTTGGCTAAGAAAACCGACCGATGACGTCGGCTGCTCAAGCCGGGAGACTACGCGCGCTGCTTTGCTCAAAAAGTACCGGCGGAAGACCAGGACATGTTCAGCAGCCAAAGGCCGTGTGCAGTAGGTGCTTGCGGTTTTAGGAGCAGCTCCAGAATGAACTACGTTTTCCCTGCATGTAATGTATAGTTGCATTGAGATAAGAACCCTTTTTATTTTGTGGTTTGCCTCAATCACATTCCTATAGCCCATACCGGGAATCGAATGAGCAACCTCTTGCTCAGAAGGTGAATACCATGGCCCCTCAGTAGCCGCCACACACTTTTTTAAGAATTTTAAAAGTCAACAAGTGAACACGAGAGGCTGCAGAACAGAGGGTCGCCCCCTTTTACTGTGGAGCTAGCGCTGTTCTATTTTATTCAGTCTTTTGTATTCCGTTGTTTCCGCATGGCCGATTCTTATCTTTGAGTGTAACTATCGAAGCAAAGCGAGGACGATATAGGAGAACATAAAGCTTGGCGCCTATGTCTCCTCTTTTTTTGTTTTATACGCTTGGGCGCTCGTGTGAATAAACAGACACGAAAGGTGTCCACTCTGGTCATGCAGGGTACCCACTGCTGCAGTTTATCACTTGGTCACTATGTCAGAAGCACATCCTCTTCAGTGAACAAGTCCTCTTTTTCTTGTCTGCCTTTCTTGTAAACGTGTCGTTTTCTTGCGCTAATGTTTGTATCTAGAACTCCTAGCGCTCCCTGGTTGTTTTGTTGATACGGCATATAATAATGCCTGAGGCAGATTGGGGATCTTGTTGAAAAAAGTTTTTTTCGGCCGTTGGTGTCATGCCAAGTTTTTATAATGTGACAAGAACTACATTTTAACATGATTAATACTTCGAAATGCAGTTACAGCCGCGACAATTCGCATTACCTCTTCTGTAATTCTCAGCTTCGGTCCTCGTGTTCTTTTCGCTAGACAAGGACTCCTAAAGAGTTACGTAAGGTGTACGAAAATATCACGTTAGAAGCGTGGACTTGTTTATTACAGTAGACAGGATTCTCTTTCAAGCCACTTCCGCCGTATGCGAGTTTCAAGTGGAAATCTGCTACGATGCTATCTATCTTTTTCTAAGTATAATTTTCTGGCCACACGCTGTTAATAAGCAAGACAATTAGGTTACTTGAAGTTGCCAGGTAGTGATGCCCAAGGCGATCTTAGACAACTGTGCAGCGTGAAATTCATTTTTCCGCCGGACAACTGCGCGATTGGGTTTCTTGCTTGCATTGACTAATGCCGGCCAAAACAGAACGACTGCCTCGACCCATTTTAGCATTGCCATCCTCAGGCTCACTGCTTCCGCGGAGAAAGGAGAGACAAGTAGGAAGAGAAGTAGGATCTGGAAGCCCTCCAAGTAGAAACCAATATATGGCTGCAAAACTTATCCACATGGCTCCGCACTAACGAACTGCAGTTAAACACTAAAAAAACTAAGTACATTATATTCCGCGCACATAACAAGTGCATTAAACAAGAAATACTGATTCAATTTCGTGATGAATCTATTGAACGTGCAATATCTCATAAATTTCTTGGCGTCATATTTCACGAACATCTCGACTGGTCCCCTCACATTGAAAAAGTTCGCACAGGTATCTCTAGGTCCATTGGTATCATGTATAAATTAAAGGACCTTTTGCCTATGTGGCTGAAGAAACAACTATATTACACACTGGTACATTCGCGTTTCCACTATTGCCTTCTTGTTTGGGGCACAGCACCTAAAACAAGCATAGAAAACATATACTTATAACAAAATAAATTTCTGCGACTAATGGATAATGCACCATATCTTAGACACACTGCCCCATTGTTTAGGAAACACCAATTGCTTACACTGTGGAATGTTATAAACAAAAAGATAGCGTTAGCCACTTACAAACAAATGCATTCTGATCCTGCCGCCTTTTGTCATAAGTATCTCACGAAACCACACAGCTACAGCATACGGCACATAAGTTATAATAAGGAAAAAATACGTACGAACTACGGCGCCCAGAAACTTAGCTACAGAATTTCCAGATTTTTAAACGATCACCATCCTGCTGTAAACATTATTCAAGAAAGCAAATCATTGAAAGCTTTCAAAAATTGCATCACCATGTATCTGTTGGCACTCCAGGCATAACCACTCTTTTCTTTTTTTTATTCTGTTGTCTCTCATAGTTTTTCTCCAACTGTAGATAAATGTTCAAGATTAAATTACTGCAGTTCACTGTTAACCAATCCTTTCTGTATTTCCATTTCGTTTTTGTGTCTATTTTATGCGCTGAATGTCTTGTGCTCTCGAATGGGAGCAAGAAGGGCGTGGACTCTTTGTCAGGCATCCTTTTGCCTTTTAGTCTGCGCCCTAGGCAACTGTACCTTTGAGTTGTCTGAATAAACACTTTGACTTTGACTTTGAAGAAGCGCACAACGTGCCCTCTCTTGACGAATCAGAAGATTCAAGCACTGTCAGCCAGTGTTCTGATTCGGTTTGCCGTTTAAAGCTGACGCGTATTACTGCGCGAGTGGCGCGCAATTGCACCAAACGCAATTTCGAAACAACGCAACAGCAATGCCGCATATGGCAGGCTACATTCACATTTAAAAAAACGAGCAGACAAAGATATTCTTCGAATGGTGCATATTTTCGTCTTACCAGGGAGACACTAAGTTCTAGTTATTTACTGGTGTGACCCTCAATCATTTGCATAGCCTTCAACAGCCACAGTAAAGATCAGGTTCTTCTTCTTCTTCTTTGCACCAGAGGTGCCCCGCCAGAGACGGTTGGTATAACTCGAAGACTGAAGCTTATTTCTTCGCACCAGGTGTGCCCCGTCAGAGACGGTCTCTCGATGAGTTCACACGCAGGGATGAAAAAGGCAATAACTGAAGATTTATATACAAATATACACAGAATATACAAGTTAGATACAACGGCAAAAAGACAAACAACCAAAAGGTGGATCTGGCTAATACAAGGGGAGGCCCCTACTCGGCGTTGCCGAAGATGCGTAGCATCTCACCTTAGCGCAGAACCCCGCTTCCCACTCCGGGGCCCGGTTTTAAAGCCCTAAAGGCCCGGCCACCACATTTCGTAGCACCCAATCATTCTACATTCTTCATATCATTGGCTAATCGAGAGCATGGTCAGCCCTCCAACTACCGTAGGGTAACACCCTTTCCAGAAAAACAAACGCACGGTCGTGCCAGCATGTGCGGAGTAGAACGTTCTCTCAACCACAAAATAAAAATAAAAACAAACACAAATACACATTCGTTCCAGAACGTGCGCGAATCGGTTCCGCGGGGCGGGTGGACACCCGTACTTCCCGGCGCGTTCGCGAGTGGCCGCGTTCCAAGAAAGGAGACGCTCCGCTTTGAGTGCCCCCAGCCGCGTTCCAATGACCCCCGCGAACGCTACCGATCCCTTACAAGCCCTTCCCAAGATTCTACAAAGGACTCAAATGGCACTTTTAGAATTACAAACAAAAGGGATCGGTGCCTGACACGAAACTAACCTTCGGGTGACATAACATAAACAAAACGTACACATTCAAATGCGCGTTTCACACCTGTAAAACCAGCGCATTCACCGAAGTCCAAGCTGTCGCGCTGCGACCAGTTGCACCAACAAAACCAAAAACAACAAAATGCACATGGGCACCAACACAACATCACGCAAAATGCACACTTAAATACACACAGTGGCATGCCTGCCGTGCGCCGTAACACAGCGTCCAAGTTGGTGCGTTGCACCCAGTTCACCAGCATGCACACCCGCGTCCTGCTCGACACACACACCGACACTCGCAACTAGAGCGTTCAGTAGCACTCGCACGACGTCCGTAAGTGGCCACATGAGCCTCCTTAGTCGCACCGAGCGTCCTTGTGTGCGTTCGAGCCACTACGCGTCTCAACACAACGCCTAACTGCCAGTCGGCTCATTAGGCTGGTGCCACAGCGGGGCAAGAATTCAAAAATGCTGCCCTCCAGGATCGAAAACAACGTCCTGATCCTCGATAAGTCCAAATCTTTGACCATGCGACGCCCCTAAGGGAACGCTCTCTCCGGCGCACCAGTACGAACAGCGTACTGCGTAAGGAACATTAGCCTTGTCCAGTCTAACTATAACAGTGCGGCCGGCTTTGCTACATCTAATTTGACATACCGCAGCCCGGAGCGTACTGTTCCTCGAACCGACTTTCAATTTGAAAGCCACGCCCCTGCCTCCTGTTGCTTCGCCTCGCTTGGAGCCATTTGCCCCGTTCCTGCACGGGCATGCAATGAAATTTACACTCCCTGTATTATAGGCACTTGCCGATTTCGTGGCATCATATAACTCTGAGGCTACCTGCGCTCTTTCGCAGCCACTTAATCCTAATTTGCCTTGTGGCAAGTCGCCACGAATTTCCCTGTCCTCAAATGAAAGGACTTTGCCATCAATAGTGCTACGTGGCGCTTCATGCCACATGCCTGGCACAGTGTGCCGTTGCGGCAACGTTTGACCTCCTCCTATCCCTAGCTCGCCAGTCTGACGTCTGTCGTCGCTGGTCGTTTCACGCTGAACCGACTGCTCTTTTTCGCAGCCCGCTTGAGACCGCGTTTTTGGAATTAGAGTGATTTCCAACAATCCTGAACTCGCGTCCGCGTCCCTGGTGTCATTTGGGGTAGAGCTAACTTGCGCAGCTGGATCGTCGGAGTGCGCGTTCACCGCCTCTAACACCGCGACGCTGCGTTCCGTCAGGATACTTTCTTCACCAGAGATTCCAGTTTCGCGGAAAGCTGGCTTTCTTTTTACTTCTCTCTGGCTGTTTTCTTTTCCTGTGCTTGACAGGCATATGCCTTTGCCTTCCAGCACTGGCGACCTCTCTGCTCGGGACTCGGAGCAGTTCTCCCTGGTTAGTTGGCTAGCTCTCCTAGACTCCTTGATCTTAGAAATCTCGAGCTCTACCTGCTGGCGTCTGGCTTCGATTACCTTCAAGACATACTTAACCTCCTGAGGTTCTTCCTCACGAAGCAGCGCCTTTCCGCCATTCACTTTCGCGAGTTGAGCCTGAAGGTCCGCTAAGCGCGCCTTCGCTAACTCAACCTGGTACCTCACATCGAGTGAGGGTCGGCATGAATAGCCCTCCATACCGCCGTCTGTACTCCTCAACTGTCCTACCGGCTCGAACACAGGGACGTGAACAATGCGACCAAGGAAACTCACGGTTTCGATGCGTCGATCCGCATTGCCCGCTCCTTGGCGTCGGAGTCCACCGTCACTTTCCCCGGACGCTGCGATGAGCTGTCGCACGCCGCTGGTCCGCCGCCGGTGACCGTCAAGTTATCGACGCGCTGCTTTTCTGGACCGTATGCAGTCCCGCGTCGCTGGACTACTGCCGTGGTCCTTGCATCCTTGCCGCCGTCTCTCCGCAGGTCCTTTCTCGAACGCTGCTGTTGCCTGACCGTCGCCTTTCTCCCTGCGTTCTATCTTCTTCCTGCGCCGTCTTCCGATGGCCGCAGGATCCTGTCGACTGCGCCAGTAAAGATCAGGTTCTTCTTCTTCTTCTTTGCACCAGAGGTGCCCCGCCAGAGACGGTTGGTATAACTCGAAGACTGAAGCTTATTTCTTCGCACCAGGGGTGCCCCGTCAGAGACGGTCTCTCGATGAGTTCACACGCAGGGATGAAAAAGGCAATAACTGAAGATTTATATACAAATATACACAGAATATACAAGTTAGATACAACGGCAAAAAGACAAACAACCAAAAGGTGGATCTGGCTAATACAAGGGGAGGCCCCTACTCGGCGTTGCCGAAGATGCGTAGCATCTCACCTTAGCGCAGAACCCCGCTTCCCACTCCGGGGCCCGGTTTTAAAGCCCTAAAGGCCCGGCCCACATTTCGTAGCACCCAATCATTCTACATTCTTCATATCATTGGCTAATCGAGAGCATGGTCAGCCCTCCAACTACCGTAGGGTAACACCCTTTCCAGAAAAACAAACGCACGGTCGTGCCAGCATGTGCGGAGTAGAACGTTCTCTCCACCACAAAATAAAAATAAAAACAAACACAAATACACATTCGTTCCAGAACGTGCGCGAATCGGTTCCGCGGGGCGGGTGGACACCCGTACTTCCCGGCGCGTTCGCGAGCGGCCGCGTTCCAAGAAAGGAGACGCTCCGCTTTGAGTGCCCCCAGCCGCGTTCCAATGACCCCCGCGAACGCTACCGATCCCTTACAGCCACAAATATGAATATACAGGTATATCAAACTCGGATTTTGCAGAGAAAGGGATGGGATGTGAGAAAAATTATAATGTGAAAAACTATTGCACCAAATGGCAGAACCAGCATGTCTGGTGGCCATCATACAGACCAAGGCCACTTACATGACATATTTGAAGATAGTGAGCCTTATAATTGAAAGAGGCGTTAGGAGATAACTTTTCGCTCTCAACAGGATTCACGTTTTGCTCACTGCTTCTCAGGGTTGCTTGTTCATTTCCCTACTGAAATATAATAGAAACCACATCCTCAGACAAAACCGTTCCTTCTGTAAAGCTTCATCATACTTACGTCTGCTTTTCCAAAGAACTCACTTATATGGCGGATTTGAAGCTTTCCAGTACCGATATGGCTTTCTCGCTAAGATTCTTCCCACTCACAAACTGCTGTAAAGACATAAATAATGCATTCCACCGGTCGTGTCGAAGCAACACGCTGCGTGGATCCGACTATCGGCATTGGCGGCGACCGCGGCTGCTTCGACTTCGCTATGCCCCGCCGCGGCCAAGCTCCTGCTCAATAGGAAAACGTCAATAAACAGAAGTATTCAGGTTGATAGTAGGTAAAGCTTTTGTGAAATAAAAAAATACGTCTAATACTGTTTTGCTTTTGCGCACTGGTAATTTCGGACTTTGTGATGTCGGCGACACGAGCACGCATATTGGCATGGATGCGAATAGTGCCATGAATTTTTTTTTGTCCGCAGCTGTGAATGGTGTGTTTGGAGGGTCTGGAGCGCGGTTAGGTCTATTTGCGGAAATCTGTGAGTCAGCTTAAAGCTTTGAAACTGCTGAGAGAAATTCAGCGCAATGCATTTTCTTGTTCCGTGCATCGCAAGTAATTTTGCCGGCAGCCATCCTGCAGCATCTCTGGTTCGGCAAACTGATAAGAATGTGAGATTTTTTTTTCAAAATTAGGGAGCGGCGCCACGCATTTATAATGGAAGAATCTGTTTTAGTTTTTTTTTAACAATGCAGTGCTTTTCATTCTCTTGTGATCCTGTGGCCAGGCGCAGGTTACGTTCACAACAGCATCAGTAAAACATGTACTTCCGTCTCTATCTGAATTACAGGCAAAGAAGTTCTACGACATTCATTTAGTTAATAACGGACGGCTGTCTCGAATACCTGTGAAGTTACTGCCTGCAGGGATTACGATTGGGGCCCTTTGGACAGAATAAAAATGTGTGTTTTGGTACAATGTGCCCTTTATACGCAATTATGTATGCAAGAGTTTTACACAGGGCACTGCGTCTACATTACTTCGCACTGACGCTATGAAACCAGAGCAGTTTTAAGTTATCACCTGAATGTTGCATATAGCACGAATGTATCAGTATTGTTCAAATTTTGGTTGAGCAATGATGAGAATTTTCAGGAACGGTGCAGGTATTAATTGGTATTTTTGAATGTTTTCAGAGGATAGGAAAATCGATGGATGGATAGATGGTAACCATGTGCCACGCAACACTTGATAAATAAGAGAGATTTAGCATCACGGAGATTTTCTGGCGTACGCGTACCACGGAAAAGCCGGGCACTCGCTGCGCCTGCGCAATGCCTCGTGCGAAGTTCAATGTGCATCTTAATTTGGGCAGTTCGAAACAGATAATTGACTTTTTTTGAGTATATAACTGATGCCGTTACAAGTCGTGAAGTTTTGCCTTCGAGCAGTGCACAATTCGCGAGAGTCACCGGTCACCCATGCATGCTTAAAAGGTATGGTAAGGAGAGTCCAGAGGAGTTCAGAGTCCGTCGTGAGCTGTCTGAGGAGACTCCGGCGGCATGAGCAGCGAGTGTGTGGCTATACCACTTCGTCGTCGTCGTCGGCTCGCGAACTGTAACAGAAGGCACAGATTTTGCGCAGAAAGCACTGCGGAAGCTTGTCGATAACGTCACCTGTGAAGAGAGAAATATCACTCCACATGCTGTTCTTAGCAGCCCACATTGGTTTTACGCGAGTGCGTTGCATGCAGAGAGAGAGAGAGAGAGACTCTTTAATGAAATACAGAGAAATTAGCCGGCGTTTCAATATCGCTGGCATGCTCCTCTGCGTAGGGAGGGGAATTTGGGAGATAAAGACAGAAGGTGAGCAGCGTGGAAGAGGTAAAAGAAAAAAAAACGAAGATAAAATGCGGCCATGAAATGGGTACTAAGGATGCAATGGCGAGTATTGATGTAACCTATGGAATGATGGAATGCATAGTCCGACAAATGGGCTGACGAAGTTCACTGCATGAAGAATGCATGAAGGTAACGTGCAAGTGAATTTAGAGCTTATCGAGATGTCCAAGCAGCTCACAATTAAGTGAGTATTCACACCGCGGAGGATCTTACGAACAGGAAAAAAAATCAAGAGTTGTGGTTTTCTGCTGTCGCGGATGGGATGGTTCCTCCACGACTAAAGTGGGTATGGCAGCCGCCCTGGCCTGATCTATCTACCAGAAGAGATTCTCGACTGTAGCGTCTGTAGGCAGTTCCTCCAATATGACACTACTTCGGTAAGGATAAGGGTTCGTTTTGGGCGGGATGAGGGTTTGGTCGTGACGGCGCAAGGGTAGCATGTACAGAGCGCCATGGCTAACGTGTTTTCATGTTAGTAAGTGGGTCAAGATCCAATTTTCCCGAACATTAAAAAGTAGAAAACCCGAAAACCAAGCCAGGTTAAAGCCGGGAATCGTTGGGACCTTGGAGCAGCGGGAGGTCCACCTCACCAGCGCCACCCTGGAAGCCCAGAAGCCACTCCTCTTTGTCTGCATGGAGTAAGTCAGAGCCAATGGGTTTTTGGACTGAGCATTCCAACTGCTTTGCTCCAACCGCCTTCTCCTACCCTCCCAATAAATTTTTATATCTTCCTTCCGTCCTTCCTTGCCAACGTCCTCACATGGTGGCGAGAAAATAAAGACTATAAATGTCTGTTATTAAGCTGTAACTGGTCACTAGTTCATCTCATGACATCTATTTTGCCTATTTCTTTGTTTTGTTCCTTCTAAGGGCTTTTGTGCATGGTTTGGAGTAAATATTTTGTTAAGTGCCTTCAGCAAATAGCTGGTCGCGGGGTAACAATTCTTATGCTCATCGTAGCAACAAAATTTTCAAAACAGAGCACTTCGAATGTTAACATTTAATGCATAGCACATTAGCCCCGCGCAGCCAATTCATAGAAATATTTTAACACTTGCTGATGTGCTATATAATGCAAGAGTTTTCTCTTTACGTTGCGAAAATTATCAGGCTCCTGTGGCTCTCATTCCCAATGAATGGCTTATGAATATTAACTCTATTATCAAATTTGAAAGCAATTCTTCCCAAAGTCGCACTAATTATGTAAAGCAACCTGTTCATGTCGCCATTTCTGCTCTAGAATACGGTACCACTGGCCTTAAAACCAAATAAAAAGCACACGTTTAACTCTGGATTTCTAATTTTCGAAATACAGATACGTAATCGCCAAAAAAAATGTTTTTCATTTATGTTTGTATTGAATGACGTTTTTCTTCTTTTTCTGTCTGTTCTATACACCGCGAAAACAATCTTAAGGAATGTTGTAATCCTACTTGCAATTTGCAAAAAAAAATGCAGGATTTCTTTTTGCGCTTCCTTTGGTGGCTTCCTACCATGCATTGATGAGTTTTGTGCAGTTTTTGTCAATGGAGTGTTCAGTTTTGATACATTTATCTCCACAATGTACAAGATCTCCTAATTCGGCCCCGACACCAGGACATCCTCTTGAATCGATATATTGAGTAATAGCTAACTACGCAGTGAAACGAAGTAATTCTGACAGAACTTCTATCGTAAGCGGGCCCTTTCGCAGCAAACTGTTACACATCCCCACTCTGTCAAGATTGGGAAACTAATGACGCGCTTTTAAACCCACTAACCTCAAAATAAATGTCCTGTTTCTGGAACAACTGTCGACTGGAATCATCTCCCTGACCTCACGGTCACCATTCCAGAGTCTACTTTTTTCAAGATCGACAATACGAAATGCTTTCAGTGTTTTTTATTCGCGGAGGCGCACGCGTTAACAGTAAGTAATTAGGTGAATAATGAATTTAAGGCGAATAAATATATCTATTGTGGCACTCGGCGCTCCAGCAGACGTGGAAAAGTGGCATACAGTGGTTTTTAGGCGCCACCTAAGCGGTATGGCCGCTCGGCTGCCCGACCATCCGCACTCGTGGGTGCACTGCTTCCACTCAGCAGTGGCGACTCCTCGTCTCCGCTCCAAACAGAGAGAGCCCACGGGTGCAGCAAGCGGCACAAAGGGTCCCGAGAGCGGTCACTCCTCCCTCCCGTGGCCATGGCCACCAGACCGACCACGGAGTTGCCCTTTTGCTACACCGGCCCATCCGTCCAAATATGGCGGGCCCCAGTGACTGTGGCAAAGACCACTGCGCATGAAGACCGCCACCGCGGTGGAAGTTCTTTTTATTTACAAATAC
The DNA here is from genome assembly GCF_055824585.1 of Amblyomma mixtum. Taxonomy (NCBI): domain Eukaryota; kingdom Metazoa; phylum Arthropoda; class Arachnida; order Ixodida; family Ixodidae; genus Amblyomma; species Amblyomma mixtum. The sequence goes on along the minus strand of NC_143014.1, from coordinate 337,763,848 downwards.
AACCATTATTTCACTGCCGCGATTATCGCAGCGTAAACGGTGCACTGAATAAAATTCGCGCCTGTGTGAAAAGTCCCTTCTGTGCTTGGCAAAGAAGAGCTAGAATGAAATTGGAATTGAATGAGTTAACATGCAAAATTTAGTGTCTACTAAAACTGAGTTCTCGGTCAATTTTTGTTTCCATTTACGAGAAAGCGACGAAAAAACGCAACCGCAGGCCGGACACGAGGCCTGATGTCCCTTGGATTTCTTCCAGTTCTGTGCCAGTTGACCTGCCATACTACTCGTTTATTCTTACATGGCATGTATTAACTCTGTAACTGTATCCTATATGGAATTCGATGGTCGCCATACATGCCTTGCTAAAAAGGGGCCATATAGGGCGTCTGCATGAATAACAGTAAACAGTATTGAGTTGGAAGGTTTTTTATCTCATCGCTCTTCAAGCGCCTCAGCTGACTTTGATATTAACGCGGAAGAAACTAACTGTAGTTAGATATTTTACTACATATAGTACTAGACGTATTATAATACTACACGTAGTATCAGCCTGTGGATGGTTACAAATAACCCGACAAAGAAGCACGGCATACAGCTGCCCCCCTGGTACTAGAGTGGTAGCACATCGGAGGCGTAATTATTAAGACGTCGCATCACTCTCGGCCTATGGCTTACGAAGTCGTTTTCCTTCCAGAGCTGTAGCACCAGCGGAGTTGCACCGGTAGAGGTGCTGTGCAGTCCTCGACTGCTGTTCAAAAGCAACTTGGTTCCTTGAATAAATTGCTCGCGCCATGATTTCGACTCTATTATCCACCAATAAGCGGAAGATGTGGCCATTCATATCACTCGAAGCCGCACCTCAGGGGCAGAGAGCGGCTGTCTGGCAGCATCAGATGATTTCGATCGGTTCCTGTCAATGCTTACACGACAACCGCGGCCCGGATAAAAAAGTCATAGGATCATTCTTACGAAATTTTACAAATTGATGGAAAAATAGCTTGTTGGTTCTCCTGACGGTGTGGCTCGCCTGAACTTATAGTTCAAATGGCCACGTGGGATTGCGTCACGGGCGGCGTCGAGAGCCACGATATTTAAGCTGCCACCGATTATGGGCGGATTGCAGTCCGACGGATTGTGGGCACAGGTACTGACACACGCATTATCGTTCTAGGTAAGAGTTTTCCTCTAGCTGGATAGCGATATGACTTTTGACCACTTCGTCGGACTGCAATTTGACCGGTTCTTTGCTTGCTTTGTGCTTCAATGGCTGTACCTAATAGCAATGATAAATGCTTTGTGTGCTCTAAACTTGTGTTACTTGACCGAATGTAGCTGCTGGCTTCATACCGGCGAATGTTCTGGCGTGTATAAAAAGGCCTTGAAGACTCTTGAAAGGTAGAAGTGGGTGTGCTCAACTTGCCTAACCCTGAAGTCAATGGATTCATAGGATTCTGATTAAGAGTAGCAGAAAAAACGGTGAACCGACTAGTACACAACTGCTGCTCGCTATCCGTGCTCTTAGCGGTAAACTGTGTGAAATTAGTTTGCTTGTGGACCAAATTGACAAACCTATTCCCCGTCAATCTGCAAGGAATGATTGTGTAATAGAGAAAATTGACAAGCAGGGAAAAATCATTGAGAGCGTCGAAACGTCGATGGACCTGCCCTCTTCAAACTGCGAGAAAATTAAGACGCCGCTGGCCGCGCAGAATGCCCAGGTTGCTGAACTACACTACGTTGAACAGGCTGACAGTTTAGCACAGAAAGCTATTGTAATAAATGAACTTAGAAACACTGTGAACAATCTCGAAGCCTATTCTCGGAGGCAGAGCATCGAGATACACGGAATTAAGAAAGCAGGTATGGAGGCCCTGGTAGCTGGATTGAAGTGACTTGCAAACAAGTTGGAAATCCTGGAAAAAACTGTTGAACGTGTAGACGCCGTGCACAGATTGCCGGCCAGAGATGGCAAAGTTCCTGTAATTCTTGCGAAATTCGAGTCAATGGGTGACCATAAGCTCTAGCGTCGAAAGCGCTACACACTGAGTGATGACAACATTTATATCAATGAAAACTTAACGGCCTATACAAAAAAACTACTGCGGCTTGCTAAAAACGCCGCCAAAATATTATCTTACAAATATGCTGGGGGAAAGGATGGACAAGTGCCCATGAGGAATGTGGAAGGTTCAACTGTAAGAAAGATACAGAATGAAGACGATGTCAGCAAACTGTCCTAAACATGAGCGTGCAGTTTGATTCGTTTCCTGAATAGAATGAACACTGAGATTGTGTCTTCACTTCATGTTCAAAACCTGCACTTGCCCTCGTACATGTAAACATCAGGAGTATTCGAAGGCGCTGGGATCCGCTAAATGTCTACTTGTGCCAGTTATTAAAGCATTTGGACGTTGTAGTGTTAACTGAAATAAATGCAAATAAGCCAGAGGCTCTCGGATTTATATTGCAGGGTTTTAAGTCATTCTCGCTCTGCCGTTCTTCAGGTAGAGGTGGTGGCGTCCTAGTGTTTGTTAGAGATGCATGGTTTGTTGAGGAATTAACTTGCACTTTTACGGCTGCAAAGGTTCTTGCACTATCTGTAAGTAATGACGATGAGTCTTTTGTGGTTATTACTGTCCACCATCCGCCTAACTCTCACCTGCAATTATTTCTTTCTGAACTTTCCTGCTTCCTGTGCAGACATTTTCAGAGTAGTGTTATATTATCGGCAGACCTTATCATTAACATTTGATAGGCCAAAAAATGTGGTGTTGAGGATTATCTCAAATTATTAGCTGGTTATGGCATTGACACTACTATTCGTAGTTACACTGGCGAATAATTTGCTGTTGCCCGGCTTACTCAGTCCTGTATTGATCACACTTGTCTAAGATGCACAAAATTAGATTCAATGGCTGCAGTGTTATAAGAAGAAGTGGCAGATTATTATGTTCAGGCTGTTTGTATAGTAAGCAGTGAACCTGTAACACCAATGTCATCTTTGCATACAATAACAATTCTAGACGACCGGCGATTACATGGCATGATCCAAAACTGGGAAAGCTTAAGAATACGTAATTACACCGACGCATATGATTTACTTGTAAACAAATATCAACCAAATTTACTCATGTTCCATGAGAGAGGTGAAGCAAAACTAAGAAACCCAGACAAGAAGTGGATAAGAAGTGACATTTTGGCGTTATCGTTTCAAAAAAGCAAGCTTCGGCAGCTGTGTAAGAGTAGTCCCTCCGACTTTGAGTTACGGAAGCTGTATCGTACAGTTCGGAATAAACTTACATCAAAGTTAAGATTAAGAAAGCGGCTGGTTTCACTCTGCTGAATTTGTAAAATGCCACGATAATATGAAAAAGACGTGGGGACTTCTTCATGGCATAATGGGTAAAACGAAGAAGAGCAATTTAGATACTGAACTAACCCGTATCTTTGACAGTGAAAGCGATCAATCTACGGCGGACTCGTTCAGCGAATAGTTTGCTACATCTCTGGAAGGAATCACAAGCGCAACCGCAAGTGCCTCCGGCTCCATACAACGGTTCAAACGTACCAAACTCTGCGTACTTACCGACGGTTGATGACACTGAGTTATGAAATATTCTTCAGGTCCTCCCAGTAAGCAAACTTCCCGGATACGATAAGATCAGACTACGAGTTCTAAAACATAATTACAGCAAACTAAAGATTTTCTCCTGCAAATTCTTAACGATTGCCTCTCGACATGGAAAATACCACAAGGTATGAAAATATCTGTTACACGGCCCATCTATAAGTCGGGCAAAAAATCTGATAAGAGAAACTACCAACCAATCGCCTACCATTACTATTTTAATGAATAAAATCGTATACCAGAGCATGTTGTCGTTTTGCGACCTATTTGATATTCTAAAAGGCACACAGTATTGTTTCCGGCGTGAGACTAGCACTTTAGACCTTCTGGGAGATTTTTGTGACAAAATTAACATGCATATAGATAGACATGAGATTGTCAAAAACTTTGATTGCTTTTAGACTGAACCAAGGACTTCGACACGGTTGCCCACAGCATTCTGTTGGAGAAATTAGAGAAAATTGGATTTCGCGGACCTTACCTAATCTTTTTCTCAAACTACTATTCAAATCGTGTGCAGGTTTTGAGAATCAAAGATAATTTCAGCGACTTCAAACCTCTTCTATATGGCGTCCCACAAGACTCCGTTTTATGACCTTTTCTTTTCAATATTTATGTCGATGATTTAGTTCATCTTAGACTGAATTCGGTACTTTACCAATACGTTGTTGACACGGCACTTCTTGTTCCGAATAAGTTGTACAACAGGGCTGCAATGCTGTTACAAATGGGTTTTAGAAAAGTGTGTGATTGGTTTTCAGGTAACCAGATTTACATTAATAAGCAGAAAACGGCTCTGGTGTGTTTTAGAAATCCTCACAAAAGTTCAAATTAAATGGATAGGTTATTGTGCACGGTACTTTCTGCCATAGATGTCAATATGTTTCACTGCACTTGTCAGAAATAATCAAATTCATCTCAATGCGAACAATTCCTGGTCTGGTCATGTTGAGAATCTCATCAAACGACTCCGTGTAACTTGTATGTATTTGTACAGAATGAAATTCAATACTACTGTTAGGTTGCGTCAGCTTGTGTTTAAGGCTATAGGAGAGTCTGTTTTAAGGTATGGTGTCACTGTTTATGGCTCATGTGCATTGTCTAGAAGGAGCCAAATCGATAGAGTACTACACAGAATTGCCGCCAACATTTTGTATCGCACGTCTGAGGAGGCCTTAGATGGTACTGAAATAATGTTCGCAGCTGATGTGTACTTCATTCAAAAATTATTTACACATGTAGTAATTAGTAGAGACTACATTTCAAATAACTTTAAGCTTCCTGTAAACAAACTTAAAATACCAAGAAAACTAGAGCCGTTTAGCTTCACATGAATATACACACTACTGAAAAAGGTGCTAAATGTTCTATGTCCCTTTCCTTTTAACCAGCTTCCAACTAAAATATTATCGTTACAGGCTCTCAAAGAGGTCAAATCACAAGTAAAGTCCTGGCGAATTACGTCTAGAACCTTGGAAATGGTGCATTGACATAGTCACTCGAAACACTCTGAAAGTCTTATTGACGTGTTATGAGGCACGGTTGTTTTTAGTTGTATTCTCTGAATGTGTGTAATTGACTTACTTTTGCAGTGTGTGCAAGAGTGATTGTTCCTATCAGAATGTTTTTTTCTTTTATATTGGAAACCTTGTTATTTTCTCAGTACAGGGTCTGCATTTTGTATGATTGCCGTGGCCCGCCCACAAGCGCCCTGTCTAACGATTCAGCGGGCCCACATACTTCCATACGTGTAAATGTGACAAAATATGTATGTATGTATGTATGTATGTATGTATGTATGTATGTATGTATGTATGTATGTATGTATGTATGTATGTATGTATGTATGTATGTATGTATGTATGTATGTATGTATGTATGTATGTATGTATGTATGTATGTATGTATGTATGTATGTATGTATGTATGTATGTATGTATGTATGTATGTATGTATGTATGCATGTATGTATGTATGTATGTATGTATGTATGTATGTATGTATGTATGTATGTATGTATGTATGTATGCATGCATGCATGCATGCATGTATGTATGCATGCATGCATGTATGTATGTATGTATGTATGTATGTATGTATGTATGTATGTATGTATGTATGTATGTATGTATGTACGTACGTACGTACGTACGTACGTACGTACGTACGTACGTACGTACATATGTATGTATCTCTATGTATGTATGTATCGTACATCTATGTATGTGTGTATGTATGTATGTATGTATGTATGTATGTATGTATGTATGTATGTATGTATGTATGTATGTATGTATGTATGTATGTATGTATGTATGTATGTATGTATGTATGTATGTATGTATGTATGTATGTATGAATGTATGTATGTGTGCATGCGTGTATGTATGTATCAGATGTTTTGTTCCGAAAACTCATTCACCAAGACGCGCTCGTACAAAAAAAAACCTCCGTGTTCGTTTGGTGTCCTCGGAATAATTGTGTCGCTTTAAAAATAGATAATTCCTCAAGTTGCAGCCTCAGAGCAACTCGGGTGACTCGGGAAGCGTGGATCAACGTCGCGACAGCTGGAGACGATTGAGGCGAGTGTGAAGATGAGAGGGCGAATAAAGTAGTTGCGTACACATCCAGACGCAGAAAACTGGAGAGGACACTTACGATCTCGCCTAAAGGTATAACACGATAGCTTTAATGGGTTAATTCGCATATATCCATAATTTCTGATTCTCTGTTTAACATTCATAGATCCCTCGGAGTCCTCAGACCCCTCTTGGCGCAGTAGTGCGGGGGTTAATCGATGCGCCAGTGCCATGCGAAGGCATCTGGTGCCGCCTCTGGGACTTGTGCAATCCATGTTACTCTTCACGAGCAACCTCTGGTCACCAATCCTTAGTTTAATTGCCACCTGCCATAGTGCATAGTTCGCTGACAATCCCACGGATAGGTTGGGCTGTCGCCACAGTGTTGCGTGAACAAGGCGGCCCAGCTACCTTCTACGTTGCTTCTCTCGGGATTTTTCATGAATTTTGCGCCCACGGTGTAGTACGCTGACGGCGCCATGACGGGGCCGCATTTTCTCCCACACGAGCTCCTGAACGCACTAATTTAATATGAAGATGCGAATGGTGAAGTCGCCGCAACAACGTGCAGTGCAGGAAAAGGTAAATCATGGATTAAGCCGCTCCTTCGAGAGATTCCGAGGCAGAACGACATGCACGGCGAGCTCAACAGCAGCGGGAAAGATGGGGGCGGCTACGCGACTCAACTGATCCAGAGGAGACAGCCAGGCGGCAAGCCGAAGGAGAGCTGCCAAAAAAGTATAACCTAACTAAACGGGCTGTGGAAACATATGAGCGAGAAACCCGGGGGCGCTAAACAGAGGTAAACCAAGCTAAACAAGGACAAATGTGCAATAGTTCCTAATTCGCATTCAGCTTAACCAGGTAAATAGGGGCCAGTTTTCTTCCCGAAATCTCTCCTGGCCAGTTCATTAAAGCATCACGCACATTGGGTATCTAAAACGACATCCCTATAGAACTCCGAAAACTTACCCGTAGCTTCGCCAATAAAACACATGGCGTCCAAGCCGGCAGTACGGATAACCCATTTGTTCACCTCATTTAATTTAGTTATCACCTCCATTGGTTCAATATCGTGCTCCACGTTTAATCGCGAGAAACTACCACAGCCATTCGACCGTAATAAACATTAAATCAGCGCTCCGTCTACCTACATTGCTATCAAAATTTTAATTGCATTAACCTGTCCAACTCACAAAATACAGTCTACAGGGCCAATCGTACATCTTTACCTAAGCAAACAGTTCGTTTTGATACTAGTGATTGGTTTTGCAGTGAGCGTATTCTATATCTGTACGTAAAACTATACTACAGTTGAACTTGCGGCTTCAAGAATTTCACATATTTAGAAGCGCAATGTCTAGCTCGTTGGGAGATTTCAGTGCACAGCGTTGATTAACGTGCAGTGATGGTGTGCGTCTTATTCAGACGTGGCGGACCACCCTCACCATGGGGTCTCGTGCTCGGGAGCCGGGATGCCAGATTCATCTTTGTTGACATCTCGGCTGGACTGGTTACCCAGCTGAGTGGTCATACCGGGCTCCTGAACGATTACATGAGGTGTCTGCAAAAGTGTCATGGTCATGGTATGCCATGATCAAGAGTCCTATGCGAAGGTCAGCACAGCTTGCATTGTGCAACCCAACATATTCATCCACACTCAGCTGCAGGACCATGACACCACTACTGCTACTACAACCGATACTAGAACCTACTAGAACATACTAGTATACTAGAACCGATTGCATATGGTGTTCCACAAGGTTCAATCCTGGTACCCTTGCTGTTTATAATTTATATTAATGATATTGTCCTCATACGAAATACACCCGATATTATACTTTATGCAGAAGACACCAGTGTGTTTTTTCAGGAAAACAGTTATCTACACTAGAAACCTTCGCGAACACCTGGCTACATGAGCTTTCATGCTGGCTCCGGATGAACCAAATGCAATTGAACGTTCGGAAAACAAAGTACGTAATGTTTAGGCCGCGAAATAAACCTGAAAATTTTAATATCCAGGTCAAGTACCAAGACTCAGCCCTTGAACGCGTTTCCATTTATAAGTTCTTAGGTGTCCTATTTGAGGAAAACTTAAGCTGGACTTTTCATATAAATAAGGTTCACACAAATATCTCTAGATCTCTAGGCATTTTTTATAAAGTGAGATATTTGGTTCCCAGCTCTATTAAACGTCAGTTGTATTTTGCTTTAGTACAGTCTCATTTACATTAGTGTCTGTTAATCTGGGGCACCACTACCAAGACAAACTTGCGCAGGCTGGAGATATTGCAAAAACGACCTCTGCGTTGCATAGAAGACGTCGGTCCGCTAGAACATACATACCCATTATTCTTAAAACATAATTTACTCAAGATAAACGATCTGTTTCAACTAAAGCTTGCATACCATATTTATCATGAAGTCACCCGTGACCCAGTTTCCTTTTATGCTTTATACTTCGCTAACAAGAAACCTTATGATTTGAGGTATAGTCATTTTCAAATGCCCCTGATGAGATCGAATTATGGTATGCAGCACATTGATTACTTAATTCCTGATTTACTTAATAAACACCCACGTATTATGGAATTTCTGCAGCAGCCTCGTTCCCCCCGTAACTTCAAGAACAATGTAAAAATATACCTTCTGTCCCTGTCTCCCCCATAAAGTGTCCAGTTTCTAGTTTTTTTTTTACTTGCTGGGTGTATGTCTAGGTTCGCTATTTTTAGTTTTGTTGTCCTAAAGACGTAGGAGGCATGCGATGCGGTTTTCATTGTTTAAGGTTTGCGTGCTATTTATCCCGTTGCCTGTATGTTAATTCTGTGTATCTCATTGCTTGCTATTTCAATTTTTCTGTTTTGTCCTAGAGACATTTTATCTATGCGTTGTTGTTTCCTTCATTTCTCATTGCATCTGTGTTAATTATGTGTAACTCATTGATCGTTACATATAATTCATGTAGTACGTATGCGATGTTGTTACTTTACTTGTTTTGCTTTGTGTACCTTGCTGTGTAATTTGCCACCCCCCTGAGCAATGTAACGGGTGACGGGGCCACGTCAGGCAAAAAATGAATTGCCTTTTGTCCCGTCACCTCTGACAAATCGATGTCAAAAATAAACTTCACTTCACTTCACTTCACCACTGCCAAGGAGGGATAATAGCAGGAGCACCAACGTGTACAACAAGGAGGAGGACCCAGCACCATTTGGATTCTACCTGACAGACAGGAACTGTATGACCAGCTGCGTGTGGTAATTGCACTCATTGTCGCTGTTTTCACGTTTAGATATGCCACAAGTAATCAGTGTACATTTGCTCTGCCTCGTTTGATAGCGTACTGCTAGGATGCTGCTGGTCTTCATGATTTTGGTGCTCTTCTTTAAATAGGACCATATTGGTGGTGGCAGTTTTATTGCGAAAGCAATACTGCACTAGGTTTTGAGCCTTCAGCGTCGTCCCGGCGGATCCACGTTTGACCTTTAGCTTGACTTCTGTTGTGACGTCACGCCAGATTGAGAGAAAACTGGGGCCCAACTCAGCTCGTGGCTGCTGTCCCAGCGGTTCCACGCCGCGCCGCGCAGCAGCTGCGCGCCGTTGCCGCGAGGAGGCGCTCGCTGTGATGAGCGTTGGCTCACATTGGCGGAAAAGAACTGGAAAACTAACCAGTAAGTATGGCGGTCATGAGGACAGAGAAAGAAAGAGCATTAAACGACAGGTTAAAAACGCGGAAGTTAAAAATTGGATGAATTCAATGGAAAAGAAACATAGTGTAGAACTATATCGATACTGGAAAAGGCAGATCAGGAAAGAATTTTTCTATGATAACTCAAGAGGCAGTGCCCTACTTTTTGAAGCTTGGTCAGGGTGCCTTAGAACGCGCAGCTACAAAAAGAAATTTAACGAAGAAGATGACACATGTGCAGTGTGTGGTAGATCTGTGGAAACAATTGAACACCTCATAATCAAATGTGATGGTATCCATCCGGATGTCGATGCAGGCACAGTCACTCTTCCTGAGGCCCTAGGGTTTAAAGATAACAATGGTCATGTAAATAAATCTGCAGTGGAATTTAGCAAAAAGCGATTGGAGGATTGGTGGCTGAAAAGCAGAGATGTGGCATAAGGTTAGAATTGTAGGAAACCGTAGGTAAAGATGATGGCGAATCTTAATGAGAATTGCCAACACAGTAAACAAAAAAAATAGTAAAGAAAAGCTGAGCATGGTGGCAATTGCCACCACCCCGTTTCAAAGGGGGCGCTCCTATCCATCCATCTATCCATCCATCCATCATGCCAGACGGAGTGAAAACTGGGGCCCCAGCTCGGCTCGTCGCTGTGGTCCCCGCGGTTCGACGCCGCGCCGCTGCCGCGAGGAGGCACTAGCTGTGATGACGTCACGCCAGACGGAGTGAAAACTGGGGCCCCATCTCGGCTCGTCGCTGCTGTCCCAGCGGTTCCACGACCCGCCGCGCAGCAGAGGTGCTCAAGAAACGGATGAAGAACGGGAAGAACGTTTTCCTAAACGACGTGCATACGGTGAAGCCAGACGAATGCGGTCAACATCTCGAGACTCGGGAGAATCTATGAGTTCGGCAACAAGTTTGCTTTCGCAACTTACGAAGATTAACGAAGCTAGGCCTCTGCCAATTTTTTGTGTCAGGAAGTGTCCCAAGTGTTTTCAGCCTACCGTCTGCCAACTTGCTGAGTGTGTGCTTCAACACATGCTTTGGTGATTGTGAACAAGTGCTGTTCCTTTGTGTGGTTCCTTCCTATGTGTTCTGTTTGTACACAAAGCACATATTTGGTGCTTCAGTTCAGTGTGAAACGGGAATGCACAAAAATGTTTTCCTTTTAGCACCAGCGCGTTGACTGGAAATGCTTTCACTAGTGCTTTTCTGTTTGCTTTGGTGTTTGTGGAGTCAGCAGTTCACAACATGCTCAACATACAGCATGGTCTCTGTGTCTCTAGTCATTTTCAACATATCCTCTTCAGGGAGCCACATGTCTCGTGTGACAGTGTTTGTGTCATAAGATCGCAGCATGCTATGCCTCATGACATTTGGTTGCCTCTTTGTGCTTGCTTTCGACTGCTTCTTTCACATGCTGCACATAATTATGCAGCATGTGAATGCAGCATAAACGGCGAACACAACGACATATTCGTTATTGGCGTAACTAGTGTGCATCAAGAGATTGCAAAGAGTTGTATTCTTTATTCGTTTTTTTTAGTGCTGACGTCGTGATTTGCTATTGAATAGCCTTCGAAATTGTTGTAAACATCCAAATAAATCATTTTTGATTACAAGAAAAGTGGATGTAGTTCCTACTCCTGTAATTCCCACGCATAGACAGGAGTCCACCGGTCAAATTAAAACTTTTTCTCTTAGGGACATGACAATAAATACCCAATGCAATGATCGGTATTACAAAAATTTCTTTGAAATGCCTCTTGTGGCTTTTTTTCCCCAACGTAAACGAAGCTCCATTTTACTGCTGGGGAATTTGGATTGGAAAATTGGATAGTATACCGCAGCTCTTATGGGCCCGTTCCTGCGTTCCGCGTCGTAATCGTCGTCGACGTAGCCGGAGTTACGCTGGTGGCATGACAGGTAGCGTATTAGCGTATAGTCCAAGAGCGAAACGCCTCTTGCCATGGCGACCGTGGAGAAATCGATAAGCGGAAGGTGGCTGGCAAGGAAAGATCCCGGACGGTGGCTGGATGGATGGATAGATGGATGGAAAATAGGAGCGTCCCCTTTGAAACGCGGTGGAGGAAGCTGCCACCATGCTCAGCTTTTTTCTTATATTTTTGTTTAACCGTGCCGTATATGGTTATTAAATTTGCCATTTTCTTTCAATACGTTTTCTGTTACTTCTGACCTTAAGTCACCACTCTACTTTTGAGCCACCAGTGTTCCAATCGCTATTTGCTAACTTCTACCACAGGTTTAGTAGTTATTACATGGGCATTGTTATCTCTAAACCCTAGGGCCTCAGGAGAAGTGACTTTGCGTGCATCGACATCCGGATGTTTCCTTCACATTTGAGTATGAGGTGTTCATCAGTTCCTAGAGATTTTCCTACAGAATTTATTTCTTTTTGAATCTGGGCCTTTCAAAACACCCTAACCTAGCTTCAAAGAGTAGGGGACTGCCTCTTCAGAAGTCATAGAACGATTCCTTCCTGATCTGCCTTTTCCAGTATCGATCCAGTTTTCCAGTTCTACACTATGCTTCTTTTCCATTGAACAATTTTTACTTTCACCGTTATGAACCTGTCCATTATTGCTCTTCCTTTATCCTTCCTTATGACCGGAATACTTACTGATTAGTTTTCTAGTTCTTTTCCGCCACTATGAGTCAACGCTCTTTCTGTATAAGTATTTAAATGCCTTAGCTATACCCACCTGTTATCGTCCAATTTCCTCGGGCGTTCTGCACATAGTACTTTACTCTAAGCATCCCGTGCTGCGAAGGATGCCCAGCTCATATCCCCTTGTACTGCCTGGTTGGTGGTTTTGCCGTAGGTACCTCGGGCTAACCTTCCACCACCTTTCCGATTTGCTTCTAATCCCGACTGAACTTCTGCCCTTAAACACAGAACCGCATTCACTAAAGTAAACCCCAGCACCATTATTCCTTTCCAAATACCTCTCAGTGTTTCATATTTGTTGTAGACCTACAATGCTCCGCGTTTATAGCAGCGGAACACGCCATCTGCCAGCGGAAGAAGCTGCCGTGTGAAGAGCTCCGCAGAAATTTTGCATTCCCGACTACCGTAATCGTCTGTCAATTTTTTTTTTCCATTTTCATCGCTTGATAAATATTTCTAATGATAATAATAACTTTGACTGAACTATGGACTAGGTGACGAGAAGGGGATTACAGTGGCGTCTAACCTAAGAGCTCAGCGAAAGAAAAATAAGAGAGATCGCTGTCCCTTTGAGTAAACGGCCAGCAGAAGTTATCCTATACTTTCTTTTAGGGATCTTCGTATATTACAAATGATCTGTTTTGAGTGAAATTGGGCATCATGATCATCATATTCATCGTCAGCATAACTACACCTACTGCAGCACAAAGGCCTCTCCCATGACTCTCCAATTAACCCTGTCTTTTGCCAGTTGTGTCCACCGTATCCCAGCAAACTTCTGAATCGCATACGCCCACCTAACTTTCCGCCGCCCCCTGCTACGTTTGCCTTCTTTTGGAATCCACTCGGTTACCCTTAAGGACCAGCGGTTATCTTGCCTTCGCGTTACATGCCTTGGCAATCTTCTTTGAACAAACCAATTAACCCTCGGCCCTCAGTCCAGAGCGGCTGTGGAGCAGCTGACCAAGGCGGCGTCCAACCTGTGACGCAGCGCAGGGTGCTAAGATCCACTGGCTCCAGCCAGACCACCATTGGAAAGTGGGCATGTTGCCTTTAAAACGCGGCAATAAGTCTATACTCGCCAGCTTCTCCTTGTCCTCTGTTTCGTCTCAGAACAGCTGTGGTAATATAATTTTTCTCTACGAGGAGATAGCATAGCAGAAATGTCTCTGCCAGAGAGCCGCCCCTCGTTCAATGCGGTGTCAAACACAGGAAAGTTCAAGGCAGGACCACAGATTTCGAGGCCATGACTTCACTCGTGGAACAAGTTATATTCAGAAGATGGCGCTGGACGTACAGAGTTGATTACAACTAAAGAACGCAGCGGCAGTTGGTTGTCAAAAGAAGACCTCCGGTCGTTCACGCCGACCGATTGAGAGACCGTCATGTTTTAGCGGTTGGTCCGTATTAATCCCTTTGCACTAGGCACACCCACGGATGTCACACAAACAAGTGCAAGGTGACTACCCTGGCGTCATGACAATCGCTTGGCCCCACTAGATGGAAGCCTTCTTTCCTCGGGCGTTTGCAGCTGCGTTCTTAAGTTGTATCCGTATATAGCCAGCCACATTGTATCGATGCGAATGAGAAAATGCCGGTGATCTTCGCGCCAAACTTGCAGTGCGCAAATGCTGGGCTTCAGCTGTAAGTCTGCAGAACGTTTTTTTTAGTCCTCTAATAACTGCGAATCTCGAGTTTGAATTCGGTACCTGACTTTGAAATGAAATTTGAACTTAGCAATTTCATAGCAACAACCTTAACTCAGGTGCCGAAGCAAACTTTCCCAATGGCCAGTAAGATGGTGTCCCCGAATTTGGCCCTGGCTGTTGCCAACAATGACCTCCTCCCTCCGAAAATTTGGGCTTCTCCAAGTATCGAAATCTGACGGTCATAGACTTGAAAAAAAAATCAACATCAAGGTGAATGACTAATAGGATGGTTGACCTTTAAATATTGCCTCGGCCAATTCTAGTTGTGGCTCACCCCATCCCCATATTTGATCTCGAATTTGGAAAAAAAGTTGATGTCCAGAATAACAGACTATTGCCAGTAAGATGGTGAACTCCAAACAATACCTCGGTGAATTTCGTATCATCCCCCTCCCCAAATTTGAACGCAGCGATATTGAACAAAATAGATGTCTAAACTAATTAACAATGGGTAATATGATGGTGATATCCAAATTTTATTCAGACTACTTTCAAATTTGGCCTACCTCTAGCGCCGAAATTTTGATCTGAGATTTCGATCAAAATCAATATCCAGGTTAATCTGATTATGGTAAGCACTTTAGTGACCTCCATATTTGACGCGGGCTAATTTGACCTTGACCAAATGGGTAAAACTTCAACTGAGTACTAAATCCAAGTAGAACTATCCTCAAGCTGCAAGTCCAACCAAGAGACAGCCAGAAAAATCACAGTAAAGCAAGAAAAAAGTTCTCGCTCGACCGTCGGTGTAACGGAGTTAAACCACCGTCATTTTTCGTCCAGTTTGGTGGAACAACGTTTGTTTTTATCTGTGGTGTCGTATTTTGGGACTGATTGGTCTACCGATTCAAAATAGAATTCTACTCTTAGTCGTGTTTAGAAATCACAGCGAAAACGAAGAAAGCAGGAGCTACTGTAGTAATTGTCGTGAAGTGAAGTGTCGGCGCCGCTTCCAGCCGACAGATCATCTGCCTTCGAGATTTCACAGTAGAGGAATAGGCGCAGGATATCACCGTAGCACCTCAATTTTGTCTGGCGCCCTGTCGCAGTGTTTCAGAGCCTTCGAAGTTTAACATCGTGCTCTTGGCCGATCTTAGAATTAGGCAGGCTAGAGAGCGTTTCGAGACGCACAAAGATGACAGCCCCGTTGAAAACAAAACCCACTGCGGGAACATTGTCTGGTTCACTAATGAACGCGTTAAACACACTAAACAAAACAAAAATGGAGAAAACATAAGCTCAACCATTAAGCCTTTAAAGACACTGCTTTCTCTTTCGCACAATCAAGTTTTGTGTTGTTTTAACCCTTTTCCAAATGCGCAATTCTACGTGTTTTAGCTTCTATTTCGACCGATCCGTTTCTTTCGGTTAAAGCAAAATCAACGCCAGCGCCGACTTTTCAGCAGCATGGGACCCTTACTCAGTCGCGTAAAACTATTTTCATACATACAAAGCTACACAACCAGAACGGCACAAAAAAATGGAGAACTGCCGACTATTCTGGAGCCTCCACAGACATGGAGGGCGGCTGGAGCAGATAGTTCTGGATGTCTCCACCGGAGCCGCAGTCTCGAGGGAGGCAGCTTTCGGCTCCGCGGGTACTGATGGCACAACGACGAGCACACCGCATGCGTAGCTGACGGCCGACGGCTGCATTGCGAACACAGGTACCATGATCTCGGTCGACGGATGGAAAGGTCAACGAGCGAGGATCGTGCGTGCAGCAGGATCGGTGTTACCCCTCCTTCACCTGAAAGAGCGAGTACGGAAAATTTTTTCAGCGGTAAATGTATCTTCCACCCTTCAAATGAATGCTGGCCCTTATGATCCGATTAAAACTAAAGTAGTTTCAGGGAATTTACAGCAGCGATGAGGTCAACATCACCATTGACATCAGTAAAAGCAGAATATTTCCTCTTCCTGACTGTGTCAATGTCATTACGGCAAGAATAGAGTCGCTCATTGCTGGCAAAATGGCGTTAAATATGTTCAAGCCAATTGATTCGACCTTCCGACATCTGTACCGAAACGGATGGGTAGCATCGTTTTGAGGTGAAACGCAGTGTTATATAGCTTCCATGATCCGAGCGCTTAAATCGTAGTGAACCGATAAATTTTTCTTTTAAAATCGGCAGGCAAGCGAAACACCAGTATTGCGTTTTTTGGTCATTTCCAGCTTACAAAAGGTTCGTTTTCGGATTGAGTGGTTTCGCTCGGATTAAAAAATAAAGCCCTATTGATACAGGACCACCTCCCTTTGTCATCAGTGTCCGTTTCAGAGGTCACGTGGTATCTGCCAGAATACAAGCAAATATGTTCCGATTTATACGAGACAAAAAATTACAATGTCTGCGCCAGGCTCCATACTACGTGGAAGTATACGCATAGAAAAATTCTTGTTGAGGTGAAGTACGAATGCACATGAGCAGACTCAACATGCAATGTTGGATTTGTGCAGGGACCAGGGTGGGCTTGTGTTTTTGAAATAGTAAAGCAGAGTAGCATTTCAGCGGACATGTGGCTACCGTGCTTGAAATGAGCATTCTAAACATCAATTTCCGATTGGACCACAGTGGTGGCTCAGTGGTTATAGCGGTCGGCTGCTGCCTGAAATACGCGAGTTTGATCCAGGCCGCGGCGGTTGCATTTCACATGAGGCGAAATACTGGAGCCTCGCGTGCTGTACGATGTCAGTGGAGGTAAAACAACCGTGGGCGTATAGGAATAGATTCATATGAATTTTCTTTGGTAAGACGAAATTAATATGGTGAATGAACGCAATAATTTCAACCTGCATTCGAGATGAAAAGCAGTCTTCAACAACTGCTCAAATGTTTTCGTCTTTATTGCAGGTTGAAATTAGTTCGTTCATTTGACGCATTAATCTCGTCTTTGCCGAAGAAAACTCATATGACTGTATTCCTGTAATAGGCCGCGGATTCAGAGTACCGATGTAATTTTCAGGAGTGTTCACACTTATAGATATAACCTCTGGTTTGACATGGTCAGCGAACACGTATACCTGGTGTTCTCAACACCCCCCCCCCACACACACACACACGCACACACACACACGCACGCACGCATGCACGCACACACACACGCACGCACGCACGCACGCACGCACACACGCACACACGCACACACGCACGTACATATATAGAAAGAGAGTCTTGCGCTGATATAGCGGAAATAACAGAGAAAATTCATCTGACTGCATTCCTATCATGCCGCAGCCACTGAGTGCCGACGCAATTTTCGAGGTTGTTCAAACTTTATCGACCTCTGTTTTAACATGGTGAGCCAACACTATACCTTCTATTCTCAACGCACACACACATGTATAGATATGTAGAGAGAGAGTCTTACGCTGGTGGAGAAGAATTATCTTAATTACTAATTAATTAGTTGCAAAACAAAAAAAAATTCTATGAAGCGAACGCCGGTTGGTGATGTAATTGGTTTCGATGGCCTACGTGAATTAACTTATTTTTTAACCCTTGTCTAATGTTATCCTGGACACCCTGTATATACAGCTACAAGAATGGGCCGGTGTGTGCACGTATTACACTGATTATCAGGAAACTTACATCAATCATTCTTCTAGCTGTTTATTTTATGTGCAGTGCAATTAATCATGATCGCGTGCACTTTATGTGAGTTCAAGACCTTGATTCCTTCCTCCACAAGAAAAATAAAGGCAAGAATAAGAACAATTTTTGCATTGCGCTAGGCGATTATAACTCACAAACTAGGCAGTTTTCACTTTGGTTGGTATTTATGCGCCATCTTGACGCAGTTACCTCGAAACATGCAAGCAGCAGTATACGCGCACTTTAAAATACTTTACAAACGGAGTCCATTTCCATGTTTAAGCTAAGGCCCCCGTGACAATTTATTACTCGTATCGGTGGGGTCTAAGACCCATCTGAAGTATTTCACCCTAAGGAAGCCGGGCACCAGGCTAGGGGAAAAGTGTACCCATTTCATACCCGATGGGAACCCGGCGGCACTGGGGACCGAACCCCGCACTTACCGCTTGCGAGGCGGGTGCTCAAACCTCAAGTTACATTAACCGATATCCAACAACATCAACTTTGTTACGCAGAGCACAACCAAAATATCGTTTAGGAGTTGTTGAGTACACTCAGTATTCACTAGGCTCATTTTGGCAGGCTGCTGACTGAAACAAACTCAGCAGAGCGGCAGCACTAGCTCAAAAGACATTTCTGTCCGGGTTGGCGGTGTCAGTATCACCTCTCCGTATTGGTGACACTTCTGTTAAGAAAGAGAGAGAGAGAGAAATAGATGGAAAGGCAGGGAGGATAACCAGGCGATGCCCAGTTGGCTACCCTGCGCATGGGGAGGAGAACAAAGGGGAGAAAAGGAAAAAGAGCAGCCATGAAATAAGTTTTCTAAGTGTCTATGTCACTATGTCAAGGGGACAGAGGGCGCCCACTGAAAACTTAAAGATTATAGACGGGAATACAACCCCGAGTCCCTTAAGAATCTCATTTAAAATTAAATTCATTGTACACCTTGAGGCACAAAGGTCCTCCTTTATTGCGAAAGCAATACTGCTCGCAGTTTGAGCCCTCCAGCATCGTCCCAGCGGTGTAACAACATTTGACCTTTAGCATGACCTCCGCTGTGACGTCAGGTCAGACGGAGAGAGACAGAGCCCCAACTCGTCTCGTCACGGTCGTCCAAGCGTAACCACGGTGCGCCGAGCAGCAGCTGCGAGCTGCTGCCGCGAGGAGGCGCTCGCTATGATGACGTCACGCCAGACGCAGATATATCGGGCTCCGACCCGGCTCGTCGCAGTCGCCCCGGCGTAACCACGCTGTGGGTTTCAGCCAGGCCATGTCGTCCGACATGCGCAAGGCAAGGCTGCAACGATTCGCTCAAGCTAGGAAACGACGGCGGGTGAAGAAACGGATGAAGTTGCTTTCGCAATTTCCGGGCTTAACCAAACTGAGCCTCTGCCAATTTTTTTTTCCGAAGGCACAGAGTGAGCATTGCACATGAATTATTATAACATGAAGAAAAGCGCAGTAGAAATCTTATACATGGGGTTTCAGTCAACTTGTACCCAAGTAGCGGCGCACCTGAACTGGCAGTGTAACTAAAAATATTTTGTTGCCTGTCGTGTCCGCTCATCAGAATATCTTTAATATGCGCTCTTTAAGGGGAAAACCTTTCCTGGCTATGTCGACAATTTCTTGTCATCAAAACATGTAAGCAGCTGTTGTGGCGTTTCTAGAAGAGGCAGGATCAAACGAATGATTGTTATCGATAGAGGATGATGTGAGGACCGTGCGCGAAAACTTTATGACGATAGGATGATTACTTAATTAGTTGGACCCTATTACGTACAAAAACCATCTAAATTGCGTGGACGTCGATATTGTTACAAATATCGACAAATGTCGACAAATAACACGACCCGCAGTTTCAAGGCTGACACTTTGCTTAAACTTTGTAACTGAAGTTTTGGGAGGCGGCAGCTTCTGAAAATTTAGCCTTCAATGCTGACACACTTTGCTTAGTCTTGGTATTAGAAGGGTTGGAGGCGACAGCTTTTGAAGGCTTAGCCTTCAAGGCTGACACACTTCGCTTACCCTTAGTAATTGAAGGGTTGGAGGCGATAGCTTCTGAAGGCTTAGCCTTCAAGGCTGACACACTTTGCTTACCCTTAGTAATTGAAGGGTTGGAGGCGATAGCTTCTGAAGGTTTAGCCTTCAAGGCTGACACACTTTGCTTAGCCTTAGTAATTGAAGGGTTGGAGGCGATAGCTTCTGAAGGCTTAGCCTTCAAGGCTGACACACTTTGCTTAGTCTTAGTCCTCGAAGGGCTGGAGGCGACATGTTTGGAAGGCTTAGCCTTCAAGGCTGACGCACATTTAAGACCAAGCTTTGCGCAGCAAGGCCGCTAGCTTCTAGACGGTGAACGGGAAGATTTCAGAACCCATTTGGCAGCACTGTATTGCGATAGCAACACAACGCACAAGCATCTTTTTTTTTTCTGTTTCGCTGCCTTCTTTGAATGCCGAAAAAAAGGACCATGTAGGTAGGGAATATGTGGTTGCAATAAACTGGATACTTGTTTTTTTACCACCATTGCAACTTCACGAAACGGTGGAGACAATAAGTTAAGGTTAAAAATTTCGCATAACAATCTTATCCAATCAATATATTCAGCACATTTTCAACAAAGTATCAGGAGCGCTGCGCGACGCGAAACCATATTTTGTTGGTCTCACCGAGCTCCGTTGCGCCGCTTTCTTTTTTTATTACTTGGTTAAAATTATATCAACCACCCTGCAGAGGGTGTGCGGCTAGAGTGATGGCATTAAGGAGGGTGCGTGTATTTAAATGGCAACATTTACGCTATCTTTTCAAAAAGCTGGCGCTCTAAGCAACACACTTATTAATTTGAAATTCTTTTCTATTTCCCCGGCAAACACAGTATGTGAAGCAAAATACAGTAAACATCTTGCGTTGATGTTTGCTAGTCTGATGAAGAAATCGAGTCGACAAGGCACCTACTGCTGCTGAGAACATTGAGCTGCTCTTATGGCAAGAGGAGCTCCCAAACGACTTGCGCCTTAACAGGGACCCTTTGTGAACATCTGCAAGCCAGCTAGCCTGCACAGCAAAATCATTTCACGATGGCAAAGCCGCGAAAAGACGGTGCAAAGCGCATTTATTCGCCTCTAGAATTACATCGTCAAATGAATGCACGATGCAGCGTCCTAAAAGCCAGAGAGTAGCAACCTCCGCATTTAAAATAAATTAGCCTCCAGCGACGTAGCATGACAGTCCCGTTGCATAAGGGCCGTGGGACAAGCCGAGGCGGTGCGTCATGGTCTGAACGCTGCACGTATGCGCCAGATGATAGCCACAGGCTTGCGACGCCTTCTGCGGAGGAAGAACGCTCTCGGGACATTGCTCGAAATCGAAAACTCGTTGCATGCGAAATGCTCATCTTCCGATTCACATACTTCCCACACCATATAGTATAGTGCTCGTAGTAACCCTCCTCAGCCAGAAACGGAATCCTCGCACAATCCTGCATAGCAGCAGCAGTGAAAAGAGCAGAAACAATCGCAAAAACACGAGGTCAATAAGTTTAGCGCTGGTCACTCTTATTACCGTGGGTGCATTGCCAGAAATTTCGTTTTACGCAATCGATCCCAGCTATTTATGACAACGCTTCAGTTTTGTCGTTCAGGACTGGACAGTAAGGAACGGCTTTTCAACACGCTTTTCTCGGGCACGATTTCTCTGTACAACCTACACAATACATTCCCCCTTTAGCGCCACATGATACGGGAAAGCATGCATCATACGAAGTTGAGCGCTCTTCTTTGTCTATGAGTGAGTGTCCACATTTGCTTACATCTGTTGCAGTTACATAAGCCGCATCCGCGAGCTCCCGGGACTCCCACTCGATACTGAACATTGTGGCGGTCACATCGGAGGGCCTTGAGCTTTCCGTTGCGGCTGCGATGATGGCGACCGGCAGCAGATGCTCAGCACTACACGCCTGAGGTGTGGGAACAAAAAGGCCTTCCCACCCGGGTCGTGCACGTTGGTGGTAGAGGAGAGCGTGGAGCTCGATGGCCATGTCTCGCGCCCGCTGCGCTGCGAGGACTGTAAAACTGAGCGACGATGAGAAAACTATAGCACGGTCTACTTCGTGCATGACGAACCCACGGCGGCTAAGATATGGACTCCATGCCTGAAAAACGATGGGTGATTGCTGGCAGGTTCGAGTGTCCTCGGCTGCGGAATATTCTCTGCTAGCAAGGCCGTAGCCACTTTCTTCAACACGGGAACAATTTCGTGAGGACGAGGCGCTGGTGTGCTAGTAGCATAAGACAGGCGCTAAAACTGCGAACCGGGAAGCGAGTCAGCTCGGGCGCTCACTTCGTTTTCGTCGCGAGTGTTCACGCGCTCGTAATTTCGACACAAGGGGCACAACGGAGAAAGCTGTTCACTAGAGCAAAGCCGGCCAAAAAGACGTCAAGGCAGCCTGTGTTAATAAGGCCCGCAGGCCTTAGCCATCACTTGTCGTACATCACTCGTCTGGTCGCCTAAAGAGAAGAGGCCACCCACTAGACATGGTGCAGCACCAACAATGCCGCCTCCCCGAAGGCCCATGCGAAGACCGCTGAACTTTCTGATGCACCATTTAGTCTCCAGCACAGAGTGTACCGCACAAGGTAGCTACTTTGAGATGTGCACCTGCCCCAGTCGAGGGGTTGCCAAATTCCTGGAACCGCGGACGCACGCCGGTGGCTCGATAGCTGCTCTATTGTTGCCGACGGCACGCCGCAAGCACACTCGTTCCGTCTCCGTCTTGCCTTGCCATCGCAGATATCTTTGCAGTACGCAGCCTTGAGCCTAATTGTGCCTAAAACGACAAGGGCGAAAACGTGGGGCTGGCGATTCTCGGCTATCAGTGATGACAAGAATTGCGCCGCGAGTAGTTTTTGCCACTATTTTCAAAAATTCTGAATCTCTCGCACCAAACAGTAGATATCGACGTCAAACTCCGTGAAACCGATCGTACGGCAAACACACGTATAAATTTTAAATATATATTTTTTCGGACTTCCTATACAGAGTTGGAGGTGCGGCTGTTACATGAATGCGGCCATAATACGTGTATGTATACGGCAGTTCACAGGAGATGTCCTACAAGATGTAACAGGGGTCTTAATACTTATCAAGAATTTTCCTGAACAGGCCAGAAGTACAGAGGGCCAAACTCTTGTCTAGAACACGTTCTGGGCTTGTTTCGGGCTGAACAAGCGATATATAGCGATAAATTTTGGCTAATAATGGTCTGGGTGTAAGCATGTGCAGTCAAACTCGCAGGATTTCATTGTCAGTTTTTGCATTCCTGGTTGCAGAGGTTTTTGGAGCTGCGGAACAAGCGGTTCGGTCGTTCTAGACATGTTTTTGCCCTCTGTACGGGGAGGTATTCACAGCCAGGCAAAAGAACACAGCGAAAAATGCTTGTGGAGTTTTGTGGAGGGATTGGGGAGCTGTTGTGAGCAATCGTGCGATCTGACGGCAAACTTTGGCGTGCTTGGCGACTTGGGAAAGAGCGCTGCACTCAGGGGGTGATAGGGGAGAACAATATAGATAGAAACGAAAAGAAGGCGGCCCTAGAGAATGATGAATGGAGAAAATCCTGTTGTGCGCTGCGTAGCAGTATTGTACGAGAGCGTAATATAGGTTAAAATCAGGTCCCAGTTCGTGTGGTTCGAACCGACGTACATTTTGCGGCACTCTTGTGTACAGCGCTCGAGCAGCCTGCGCCGCGCAGTCAAAACTGAAATTGGAAGGCAGTCCATGGTTTGCGGGCCGACTTCTAAAGCCAAAACTTGCTTGCAGGTTCATGCGGCTCTATGTCCACGTGAGCGTAACCTTTAAAAGCTATACGCTACGACAAGGTGTCGACTTTTAGGCACGGGAAAACACCGTTCGAGCGCTGCACACAAGGGTGACGCATACTGTACATAGCCAGCATGCCACCCAGTTTGCGGTTGAACCGCTCAGTGAGGCCCTTTGTCCGAGGGTAATAAGCAGTGTAAGTCTGGTTGATGACGCTGCTCTCGCGCAGCAGAGCTTTGATGACGTCAGCGCTAGACGCGGCTTTGTCGCGGAGAATATCCAGGGGGGCACCATGTCTAAGTATGAACCACCGCAGAGGAAAGGGTACCACATCCTATGCCATTGCTGTAGGGAGCGCGGCTGCTTGAGCATATCTCGTGAGGTGATGAACATTTGCAACAACCCATGGTTTCCTAGAAGCAGTATGCGGGAGGGGACCATATAAATCAATGTTAATGCAGTCGAAAGGACGAGGCGGGCAAGGTATCAGCTCCTAGCGGCCAGGAGTACGGTTAGTGGGCGTTTTGCGGCATTGGGAGTCGAGACAAGAAGTACGTACTTCAAAGCGAAGTTGTACATGCAATACGGCAGTAGTATCTGAGGCAGAAGGGCATGTGCGACTTGAAAGGGTGTGCGTAAGCGCACTGTAAGTCAGCGTGAAAATATGAGCAGATGTAGGACCCTATATGCCGAGAAATGACAGGGAGCTATTTTCCTCCATCAAAATAATGATTACAGTGATAAAGCAGGTTATATCGCATCTCAAAATGTGAACCTTGACGACGCAGGGCGCGTGATGTTGTAACCGTTCATTTTGTCACAGGGGATCCTTGCGTTCTTCAGAATGCAGGTCACTGATTGCGGGAGACGATGCAGGGGACCCGATTTCGCTTAGGGTGGCAATTTCGGCAGGTATCGGCAAACGAGGAAAGGGATCGGTGTCCTGGTGCATCCGGCCGGACCAGTAGGAGACGTGACGAAATGTTGCCCACATGCTATGCAGCAGAGTCTTGCAGCGCAGGTTGTTTATGTTGTTGTTCACCTTGTTGAATGGCGCATACAACTCAGGGGTTCGGCCAAGAAGAGGGGTGCATAGAGAGTTTTCGTGATGAATTTTTTTGTTTGGTGAAATAAATAAATTAATTAATTAATTAATAACAATAATGCTGGGAAAGACAAAAGTCAACATGAAGCAAAAAGACCAAAAAGAAACGAGAAATGCATAACGCACGCAGGAGATGGACTATGTGAGATTTGTAGTAGAGGTACTAAAAAAAGAAAACTGATAATTAGAGACCGGATTTTAGACAAATGCCTATTTTTTTCTGCGCTTCGTACACGCACCATTTCTACATATGAGCACCAATTAGGTGTTGACAATATGTTTAATACTCTTTTTATAGTGCCTATAAATGCCTATTTCCGACGTGGGTGCCTAAAAATGCCCTATTTTACAGAAAAGGGGCCTGAAATACGCTGTGGTTTTGCTTACAGAATCGGTTTGCTTTCGAATCCATTTCGGTTTTGAGTAGAACACACACGTGGCTTCATTAGATGGCCTCGTTAGTTGGCTGTGGTGAACACTGCAAATACGCCGGCTGTGTACACAATACCAACCACGTCAGCCGAAAATATCGAAGCAACCTTTTTCCCATTTTCTGCCATTTTATCGTGGCAGCTTGTTGAAGATTTTGGCTGTTAAGGGGGTAGTTGACCAGATGTCACCACATTTCGGAAAGTATATGGAGTAAGTTATAGGTTCTTCCAAATAAATTCCAGTTGGTTCTCATTGAAACCAACTGTAAAATGTTCCATAAACCTGCTGGAAACAGTTCAACTGATTAAAATTTCCACCTGGGTAACCTGCCTTATTTTCCTTCCTTGTGTCCCAGCCGCATGCCATCTTCATAAAATTGCATTTGGCAGTAATCTTCTTGGAGCAGGCCACACTAGACAGCTGGCAGTCGTCAGTGCATACGAAAACGCATTCGTGCACTAAAATCATAGAGTAAATGACTCCAACAATGTTTATTTAATGCTTGCACGAAGGCCACTCTTCCAGCCACTCTTCAGGACAACCTCCAAGGCGACCTCACGTACTTGTGCACTAACTTCACTTTTCTTGCGAGCACTATAAAAAAAATGAAATGTGGGGGTGTAATGCTCACTACCAACATTAGACTAATTGAGAATGTGCAGCAACGAATCGCTGCTCTTCCTCACTGAAAAGTTGTCGCGAAAATCCGCGCAAAGTTGCAGTCCGTCTTTGACAAAAACGAGGGGTTCTCAGTCCTCAACCAAATTTCAGGAGTACTTAAAGGTGAACATTCTATGATACCGAACAGTGTAAAGCCATCAAATGTTCCTAAGTACAAGCACGCTCCTGTAACGTCCGTTGATGTTGAGCGTTCCTTTTCAGCATACAAGCTTGTTCTTACTGATAAGAGGCATAAATTTAAGTCCATCAACCTGGAGATGGTGCTTGTCTGCTACTGCTTCCATAGCTTCAACAGTGATTCTAGATGGATGATGTTTATTTTACCATGGATCCTCGTGGATGTACGTAGGCTCGTGCAGAACTATGATTCTTTTCGGCGTATTCCGCATCAAGCAGCACTGTGTGTAACATTTTCTAGCACCTCGTATTTATAGTTTCCAGACCCTTCTAATGGCAAGCACCATTTGATAGTCGCGTGGCTCCAGACACGTAAAGCCACAATTTATAAAACACTGTTTACACAAATGACAGCATATTTATTAATGTTGAAGCATCGTGTATACCTGCAGTAAATAAGTTCAAGTCCTGTGTGAGCGAAGACTGAACTCATTTGTCAGAGGCTTTGAATTGACGATTTTTCTATCTATTTCTAAATACATGGCCTCCTGTTACGGTGTTCATGGTTTCTATCTTTGTACACGACAAGCGAATTGTTTGTTTCGAGGTATACCAAAGTGTTTTTAAAAGGGTTGGTAACCGTCTCTTTTGCGCTGCTGAAGCATGTGTTTTTTACGAAAAGTTGCGCGACAGCCTTAAAAAAAAAACGGCTGCTAATGTTCGCACCTTGCTTAAGATCCCAAATTATTCGTGCTCTGTTTTCGTTTTATTTTATGGCAGATATTGCGCGCTGAAGTTCGGAACTGCGTGCACTTTTGATAAAGTTTATAGTGCCTATTTTTCTCCGTTAGGTGCCTAAACTGCAATTTTAGCCGCCTATTTATGGCGCCTAAAACGTGATTTTTAGTGCCTAAAAATCCGGCCTCTACTGATAATAGTAATAGGGGGAAAAGGACAATGATAAGTAAAAAAATATTAGCAATGTAACCGATTTGATTCCAGTAAAAAACTTTTCAATGGCGTTAAAAACAGTCCTCTGGCTGTATCCAAGAATGGTGGTGCCAAATGACAGTATGGTAGGGCTGCTCAAACTAAGGCCAAGCTGTTGCAGTGGTTGCTCTAAAAACCGTCGCGTCAACATGGTGACGCGAAGACAAAACAACAAAAAATGGCCTATTGATTCTTGTTCACCACATAATGCACAGACGGGAGAGAGCGCCAAACCAGTCGTATGCAAATAAAATTTTACTGCCTAGTTAGAGAGATCAAGCAGTTGTGAATCACGATTTTCTGCTCCACGAATACCTAAGATGCAGGAAATCAGATCACTGTTCTGATTTTTCTTCCTCTTTGCTGTTGCATGTCGCTGAAAAATTGAAAAAAAAATGAAGACTCTTTTGCAGTTAACTCGCGCCCAGTAGATAGGACAAGAAATTTTCAGGTGAACCCCTACTACCATGAAATTTCGCGCGCGCTGAGAAAGTTTCTCATAAATTTGGTGTGAATTTGGTGTTTTCGGCACCCGCAAGCTTTCCGGTCTTAGCGTCTACATGCCAGGAACGCTTAAAGAACTCAGAGTGCGCCCAATCTCTCGTCATCTCAACACTTCCTTCATGATCCGCAGGGAAGTGAAAGAGGATCGAGAACCTCAATCTGCAGAGCATGGCGTGGAATTCCAAGGGGACAAACAACATCATCGTGTACGTGCGAGACCGCACGAAGAGAAACTTCTACCTGCGCTCATTTCGAGGCCCAGACGCGAGTTGACCTCAAACATTTCATTTCTTTATTCCAATTTCTCGCACAATACCAAAAACTGGGAAAAAACCAGTGTTCCACCACTGCTTGACAAGCCTCGCTGGCCCTGAATGTTGGCAGCAGCACGCGATGCACAAAAATACATAGACATTGACTTAAGTACGAGCACAAGGAGTAGAAAATTGAAACAACACTCGGTAGAGAATAACTCGGCGTGACAGCACCATAAAGACGAACGCGTCATATATTGATAATACCAGCTCCTATTGTAGTAATAGAAAAATTCTAGAGTATTCTTATACTATCCCAATCAGTTTTTCGAGCATAGTGCTTTCCAGCAAAAACTATGTTTTAGTTAACCAAATATTTTTAGGGGAATCCCCCAAGGTGGAGTAGATTTGTAATAAGGGAGTAATTACTCATTGACGTCCACCCGAGCGCAGCCATACGGCCACAAAGGAAAGCTATACAGCTTTCACAGCAACTTCGTAGTTAAAGAAAAATTCGTCCTGGTGCGGGGTTCGAACCCGGGACCACCGCCACACCGAAGCAGTCGCTCTACCAATTGAGCTAACCGGGACGGCAAGCTTATGGTAGGGCGAGGGCGAATTGATCTATAACTCGAAGTGGGAACAGTGTTGACCAAATATTTTTAGGGGAATCCCCTAAGGTGGAGTAGATTTGTAAAAAGGGAGTAATTACTCATTGTAATTACCCTTTGTGGCCGTATGGCTGCGCTCGGGTGGACGTCAATGAGTAATTACTCCCTTATTACAAATCTACTCCACCTTGGGGGATTCCCCTAAAAATATTTGGTCAACACTGTTCCCACTTCGAGTTATAGATCAATTCGCTCTCGCCCTACCATAAGCTTGCCGTCCCGGTTAGCTCAATTGGTAGAGAGACTGCTCCGGTGTGGCGGTGGTCCCGGGTTCGAACCCCGGACCAGGACGAATTTTTCTTTAACTACGAAGTTTCTGTGAAAGCTGTATAGTTTTCCTTTGTGGCCGTATGGCTGCGCTCGGGTGGACGTCAATGAGTAATTACTCCCTTATTATGTTTTAGTTAACAGTGCACTTAGATATACAGGTTGCGAACTGAAGACAGTGACATAGTACGAAGTTGATTAGACAACGATGTGTTTAGAAACCGAGGCAAGATAAACCCGAGCATCATGATACCATAGTTATTTCTGGTTTGGGATCTTGCATGCGAGCCACAGCATCTAATGTCATAAGATGATGGGCGATATGCAAGTGGAACAAGATTAGAAAAGTAGGTGTCATGTTTGGGTATTGGAAAATTGGCGTGATCGGTGAATCATAAGGTAAAATTGGCAACAGCAGGAAGAATATTTCTTGGAGAATAGAAACTTTGTTAATATTCGTCAAAGTCATATTTCCCCACACAAGAAAACAGTAACTTAAAGGCGAGTAAAAAAACGCGTCTTTAATAAAAAAAACACGTCTGGGCGGCCATCAAAGAGGACTAGAATCACCACAAGCCGGGCCCAAACCTCATTAGAGATCTGATTGCACACCTCCCACGGCGCGTTGAAGATATCGCACATGGGAGTGACCCGTTCACTCTTTCCTGCGCGTTTTTAAAATATGTTTAAATTTGGTTGTCTTTTGTGCTGTTTTCGTCGTCCCTATACGCGGGGAGATATAGAGGCACATGAAAAAAAGATGCTGTCTCCTGGTAGCACGAAGTCACACCACCGGATTACAGGAGGTCGCCTGAAGAAAGAGGGCATAAAAATGAGAAAACCTTCGCCTAAACGTTTTCAAGAAAAGAACAACGCTCAGTGCCACTCGGGAGAAGAAAGTGATAGAGTCGTATTGAGTAAACATATCCTTCGACCACGAGCGCTCAAATAGAGATTGTTTCTCGGAAACATATGCTTATGTCATTTTTACAAATGCGGTGCTACAGGAGCTTTCTCAGGCGACAATGAAAGGATGAAGAAGAATTGGCGGCAATCCCAAAAATGAACCGACTAAGCTTCGCTGCACCTGCCGTTCTCATTTGTACCAAGCGCCACATTTCCTACATTAGCTGCGCGATGCATGAGGCGAACGGACGACTTAATACCCCACGACTTGCACTTGAGTATCCCTCGCATTCCACTTTCACCTGTTCCTGGCCATCGTCACACTCTGTGGTAGGACGAAAGCTGCTGCTGCCGCTATAAGTGCAAAATAGCGACCTAAGAAGCGCCGAAAGCATCAGCGTAACAAAGCGTATGCATGTGCCACACAGAAGGGGATGCGATAGGGGTGGTTTCTACTTCTTTCCGTCGTGACCGCGCGAATGAGAGCGGCTGCAAAGATGAAGCTAGACGTTTTCACGAATATGGTCAATCGGCTTGCGGCCCTTTTAAGACCGACCTTAATACTGGCATGTTTGTTCACAGTGCAGACCTCAAAGGAAGCCGTGAAATGCAGCGGCGGACGAAGAAACCTCGACGTACCAACCCCGACCAAGATCTCGTCTTGTCCTGTGTTCCCAACTAACACGATTTACCTGAGAAACGCAGGTAAGCTGGCGTTAGTTCGGAGGAGCGTCGCGCCAGCTATGGCAAACGGGAGGAGGGCATCGCATTGCCTAGGTCATAGAAGCTTAGCTTAAGGCGTCATCTGAAGCTGCCCACCGGAACTTCAGCAAATGGAGTACCGTGCAGGTGGCAGTGAAATTTGTGATTGGTGGTGAATGGTTGCTCAGGCAGAGCAACATGGGTCGCACAATCCAAACCGTTGGCTGTGATAGGAAAAGCCACTGACCAGTGCAGCTGTGCATATAGCTTAAACCATGCGCCACTGCGCTGATAGGGATATGAGGACTCACCACAATCTTTGCCTGTTAAGTAGGGAATGACCAATTAGGAATATATGGCCATTAACCCTATAAAGCTATCGCGTTACACCCCTAAGGCGCAGATTAAGTGTTCCCTCCAATTAAAGAATACACTCATGCTATTGAACGTCTGCTCGGTTTAACTTTGTCAGTTACGTTACCAGCTTTTTTTGGCAGGGTATGCGAAGCGAAGCAATAATGCCCCACCGATAGGTGTTGTCCAATTTGCCCCATCATACCACAGCGAGGCTCCTGCAGGGACTCCATAAGGGTTCCAGATGTATCACCTACGGCCGTGAGAGCCGCAGAACGAACATCTCAATCTACCTGACAACACGGGAAACAGAGCCGGCTTTATTTCTAGAGTATATATATGGATTACTTCTTACCACACACATATGGTAGGCTACACAAACGCAAACTCAACGACACTTCCTTTCAGAAGCCTGCAACTCTTACATCGAACCACTTGTGCAGAAGAGCCTTCGTGCTTCACCCTATGGCACTGACGATGTGGACTTCAAGAACGTCGAGGGCTTACTGGTACTTCCTTAGACGATTCATGAAAGATAAGAGCTGGGTGTTTTGCGGTTTCTGCTGACAATCAATGATATGCCGCTCGTGTGAGCATATCAAACATGATTCAGACAGTAGAGATCTCGGCGTCGTCACGGAATGAAGGAGGTGAAGAAGCAGTCACGGGTACTCGAGACAAAGCGTCTGCAAGCGAAACATGGTTGTTGGCAGAAGCTAGAGCTGTTGAAAAACGTTTAGCGCACTCGTCGTCGCTGATAGCCTCGAGAACGTGCCTGATGTTACCGGCTTCTGACACTTGTGCGTCCAAGTGCTTGCGCAATTCCACGACAGCGAATTTCTGCGACAGCGCCCACAACCGTTGTTCGGCGCGAAGCTTTCTGACAGCCAGAGGGCCGAAAACTTCTCAGAGGTTGCCTTTAATGGCAGATTAGGTCGTGACGTCCACGTCGTAGTGATGATATATCGGATACCACAGGATAGTTACGCCAGTGAGATAAAAAAAAAATACGTCCTTGAGTTTAGGCTCACCGTCCCATTTCTTTTATACGCTCATCCGCTCGTAGAATGTGATCCAATGCTTAGGGTCATAATCAAAGGTGTCGGTGAAGATAGCGGGGCCCCCCTGGGGAGGAAACCGGAAAATATGCCGGCTAAACGAATTGCACAGATTGCTGGTCGGCGCCCTCGGGTATCGTGGGGCTGATAGCATACGGCTGTAGAGTTTCAGGATGAGATGATACTACCCGGGCTCCTTGTACCAATTGTCACGCGACGATTTCATAAGAGAAGCTTGGTCAACGGGTGCTTTGGCGAAAGCAGTATGAGTTCAGCCAGTTCAAACAGGGTCTCGCGCTTTGCGATAGCAATGAATTCTCGTGTATGCTTGTATTCTTCTTTTCAAGGAGGAGAAAGTGAACGGCAATGATGATGGCGATTGCTAATGCATGCGCGCCATCCGCGCGAGTCACGCTCAGCGCACAGCTGCCCTGGACAGACGACTGCGGACCACTGCCGACAGAAAGAACAGCGCAGATGTCGTCGCCTGCGGGGAACTGCTGCTGTCGCTCGATGGAAGACGGGAACCTCGAGGATGCCGGCGTACGAGGGATGCAGGAGTCTGCGGCTGATACGGGGCTTCAAGTAGAGCCGCATATCTGTGGAGACGAGCCGAGGAGGTTGCATCCTTCGGTGCCTGACGTTGTTATTCCAACCGTGAGGCGGGGCCCGTCGAGGATCTTCAGGGCATGTCTTGCGGCTCCAGTGGTGATAGTGATCCTCGTTACGTGCTACATCGTGTGCACGCGGGTTATGTTCATAGCCCGACGACTCTCCGAGGACGGCCTCGCCTCATTGGCGACCGGGCGCAGTCCGGCCGCCCACGGCACCTACTGGCGAGCTCCGCGGATGTAACTGCCGATCTTCCGCCGCGTTGACGTGCGAGGCACAATGCTCAGGGACATCAGGGTCGTTGCCGCTGTGAGTGTTACCTGTGCACGTTTTCTATCACACAGTGTCTGCTACGAACGATGCTACAAGTGTGTCACCAAGTAATGCACGACCATAGCAATGCCCTGCAAAGGTGTGCAGTAATCATACGGGTTTTATGGGACTGCAGTCTTGTTCAGTTGAGAAAAACCAGCGAAAAGAGACGCAAGACCACGAGAAAGAAGACACACAGATTGTCGCCGGACTTCCGCTATTTTATTATTGGCTCAACTACATATTTAAATCCAGTGGTGCAAGCGCACATACATGCCACATTTATCATAGCCCGGACGTCAGTGATGGTAACAGACGGGTGACTTATGCCAACGCGTTCATTCTTTTTGAATAAAAACTCTTCTAGCAGTTCGCGCGCATGACTGGACTTTCCACGGCCGATAATAGTAGTGCTGTGAAGCGAAGCAGAGAAGTATTGGCACTCCTTCACATTTATGGCCAGTATGCTCCCGGTACCAGAATGCAGCGATCTGCCGTGTTCCCTGAGGCTCTCGTACAAGCTCTGCGCTGTGTGTCCTATGCAAATGTTTCCCGAAGTAGTAGGGATAGAATCAACTAACCCCACAGCATACTTAGTAAACTTTTTTGGTGCTTTTTTTGAAGGCAGGTTCTGTAGACGTTAACACCGGTCTTAGTGTCTACCCTGCAGTCCGAAACTGCAGTACTTGAGAGATGGTAGATACAATGAGGCTTGCAATTTCAAGTGGTTTTTGGAGATAAATTTCCAGTCTCAACGTGGTTAACCTTATTTTCACAGCCACTAAAGTTTCATGAAGAGAACTTCTAGCCTAGATTATGACAGAAACAACATCCTTTCACAAAACCGTTGATTCTGTAGAATTTCCTCCTGCGAACGTATGCTTTTTCAACGAATCCAAGTACATGGCGGCTTTGAAGTTTTCTAGTGCATACGACAGCACTCTGGCTACGCGGAGCGTCATGAGAGTTTGGTCGTGACGGTGCAAGAGTATGTACCAAGAGCGCCATTGAAAACCTGTTTTGGTCTCGAGTAATTTATTAAACATTCAATTTCACCGAATATTTAAAGCCAGAGAAGCCAAGAACCAGGACAGGGTAAAACTGGAAACTGTGCGAAAACTGGTGCGAACCCGTTCACCGGGGATCAAATACAATATCCTTGCTACCGGCGCACTAAGCACGAGGCACCAGAACAGGAACTACGACGGGATGAGGCGCTGAACTATCAACTTTTATTTAGAAAGAGGGGTCTGCCCTGTGTTTGCGAAGTACCCTATCAGGCCACATGACCACGCAAAAAAATAAAAAAAACCGAACGAAAGATGACAAAAACATCAGGTACGAAGAAGCGAGGGCAAGACCTCACGTGACGAAGAAAGGAAATACAGAATCATAACAAGGCCAAATATGAGAAATCTTTCTACAAAAAAAACCTACTGAGGCAAAACATTTTGCGCTGCCCGAAGTAATGCAGCAACATGGTCAGCCCAGCATTAAAAAAAAACAAAGCTAAAACCACCTGGAAGGAGATTGGTTTGGTTTGGTTTATTGGGGTTTAACGTCCCAAAGCAACTCAGGCTATGAGGGAGGCCGTAGTGAAGGGCTCCGGAAATTTCGATCACACGGATCTGGAAGGAGAAACAAATCGCTAAAACTGGCATTACACAAGAAGAAAAACTTGATGAATAGCCAGTAGCAGAACGGCAAAAAAAAAACATGAAAGCAATGAAGGGCAAATAAAAACGCTAAAAACACTCGAAAATCCAACAATTAACACAGCTAGAAAGGAAAGTAACAAACTAAAATCATGACGGTCAACATAAAAAAGCCAACAACCCGGAAAAAAATAAAAAAAAACTGAAGGTTTGCTTACACACTGATCATTCGAACGGATTAGGATGGCAGCTTTTATTATCTCACGTGTCAGCTTATTGTTGTGTGTCCTTATCACATCGGTCTTTTCGAAGTCAGGCAAGCAACCCTATATCAAAAGCAGAGTCCAAAGTTTTACCTTTTTATTTTTCTTCACTTCAAGGTTTTTCACTTTGGCGTTTTTTTATGTTTTGACGGGTTGTTTGTTGGCTTTTTTTTATGTTGACCGCCATGGTTTCAGTTTCTTACTTTGCTTTCTAGCAGTGTTAATTGTTGACTTTTCCAGCGTTTTTAGAGTTTTTACTGCCCCTTCCGTTTTGGGCTGGTGTTGGCTTTTCATTATACATCAAGTTTTTCTTCATGCGTAATATCGTAGTTAGGGCGAGTTGTTTTCACTTCCCGGTGGCTCTACGTTTAGACTTTTGTTCTTGGTTGACCGTGTTGTATAAGCTTGGGCTGCGCAAAATTTATACCTAATTTGGTTTCCTTTGTAGGAATGTATGTTGTGCCTTGTTATGATTTTGTATTTTCTTTCTTCGTCATGCGGGGTCTTGAACTCGCTTCCTCCCAACTGAAGTTTTTGTCCTCTTAAGTTTGCTTTTTGAATATTGTTTTTGCGTAAGCATGTGGCCTGATAGGGCACTTCAGAAACACTGGTCCGCCTCGTCTTTCAAAATAAAGGTTGATAGTTTAGCGCTTCGTACCGTCGTACTTCTTGTTCTTATTGTGCCTCATTTCGCGGCTAGCATGGATCCCAAACAACTAGCTGAACAACTGGTATTGCTCGAATTCATTACCTTGCGAATACTAGTCCGATGATCAGGAGACATGGCTATCGCTGCGGTTCGATTAGTTTTTCATCAGAAAATTCAATAATTGCCTTGCCAACGTCCCAAAGCCGCCGCGTCCCTCGTTATTTGCACGGCGTCGTTCAGAGCCGCTTTGGTCATGGACTGAACAATCCACGTGCTTTGCTCCAACCACCTGGCTCTTCCTTCCTTCCTTCCTTCCTTCCTTCCTTCCTTCCTTCCTTCCTTCCTTCCTTCCTTCCTTCCTTCCTTCCTTCCTTCCTTCCTTCCTTCCTTCCTTCATTCATTCCTTCCTTCCTTCCTTCATTCATTCCTTCCTTCCTTCCTTCCTTCCTTCCTTCCTTCTTTTCCTTCCTTTCCTTCCTTTCTTCCGTCCTTCCTTCCTTCCTCCCTTCCTTCCTTCCTTCCTTCCTTCCTTCCTTCCTTCCTTCATTCATTCCTTCCTTCCTTCCTTCCTTCCTTCCTTCCTTCTTTTCCTTCCTTTCCTTCCTTTCTTCCGTCCTTCCTTCCTTCCTCCCTTCCTTCCTTCCTTCCTTCCTTCCTTCCTTCATTCATTCCTTCCTTCCTTCCTTCCTTCCTTCCTTCTTTTCCTTCCTTTCCTTCCTTTCTTCCGTCCTTCCTTCCTTCCTCCCTTCCTTCCTTCCTTCCTTCCTTCCTTCCTTCCTTTTTTTCCCTTCCTTCCTTCGTTCCTTCCCAACGTCCCCATTTGGTGCCAAGAAATTACAGTATATAAATTTCTCTTAAACTGGCCCATATGAATAACTCATTACATTACTTCGATTTTGCTTCTTTCTTATTTTGTTCCTCATACGGGGTTTTGTGCAGGCTTTGAGGTCCTATGAGTGCAGTTCCTACTTTAATCAATATGGTATATGATCGCCGGGCAAAAATTATTGTTCTCATTATAGACAGAGCATTTTCTGACTAAAGCAATTGGAATTATAGCTCTTAATGCATACCACATTAACCCCGTACAGGCAATTCATAACGAACAGTTGCTGTTCGTGCTAAATAAAATGCAGGAGTTTTCTCTTTACTTTGCGAGAAATATCAGACAGCTGTTGCTGTCATTCGCAATGACTTCCTCATGAATGCTAAAAAAAGGCTTCCTATAAATGAGAACCTAATTTTACGAAAAGTAGGCAGGGATTCCCTTAAACAACTGGTTCGTTTCTCACGATTTTTATAGTAGGCCGCGTTTCCACTGGCCATCAAACCAAATATTCAAACCTTAAATCTGGAACTCCCATCTTGAATACAGAAATTGAATGACATTTTGTTCTCTTTTTCTGTCTGTTCTATCCATCCATCCGTCCGTTCTTCCTTCCTTCCTTCCTTCCTTCCTTCCTTCCTTTCCTTCCTTCCTTCCTTCCTTCCTTCCTTCCTTCCTTCCTTCCTTCCTTCCTTCCTTCCTTCCTTTCCTTCCTTCCTTCCTTCCTTCCTTCCCTTCCTTCCTTCCTTCCTTCCTTCCTTCCATCCATCCATCCATCCATCCATCCATCCATCCATCCATCCATCCGTCCATCCGTCCATCCGTCCATCCGTCCGTCCGTCCGTCCATCCGTCCTGGATGGCTTCCTATATTGCCTTAACGAGTTTCGTAGAGTGTAAATGGAGTGTTTAGTTTTAAGACATTGATCGACAGCATGTACAAGAGGTCCCAACTCTGTCCCCGACAACAAGACAACCAGTTGAATGTATATTTCCAGAATTAGTTGTCTACGAAGTAGCAATGTATTTCTGGCATAACTTATTATCATAAGCGGATCCTTTCGTAGCCAAATGTTATATATCACCACATTTAAAATATCGAGAAATTAAGGGTTAGCGATTTCAACAGGCTAACTTTTGATTGAATTTCCTCTTCCTGGAATAGCTTTACATTGCAATAACCTCTCGGGTTCACAGTAAACATTACGGAAGCCACTTTGTTCAAGGTAAATGATGCGAAATGCTTTCAGGGTTTTTTATTCGTCGCGGTGCAGATGTTAACGGTAAGTAAATGGGTGAATCATAAAATAAAGGTCAATCAATGTACATATAATGCGGCGCTCGGCGTTGCGGCAGCGGTGGACAAGCAGCATGCAGCGGTTTCTAGGCGCCGCCCGGACGCCGCCGCCGTTCGGCTGCCCGACCATCCGCACTCGTGACCTGACTGCTTCCGCTCAGCAGTGGCGCCTCCTCGTCTCCGCTCCAAGCAGGGAGAGCCCGCGGCTGCAGCAAGCGTCACAAAGGGTCTCTCCAGCTGGTCGCTCCTCCCTTCCGTGGCCGTGGCCACGGCCACCAGACCGACCACGTTGTTGCCCTTTTGCTGCACCGGCCCATCCGTCCAAATATGGCGGGCCCCAGTGACTGCGGCAAAAAGCACTGCAAGCAACGATCGCAACCCAAATGGCGGGTTTGCACATATCACCGCTAATTTTCAGCAAAAGAAAGGTGCACAGAACTATGGAGCCGATAGAACCAAAGATGTGCGTACGAATCTGTCCTCAGGGTTTCAGCACTGTTGGTGAGCTTTACTCTACGACCTCAAAGCCCCTCTGGCTTGCAAGTGCGGCCAGAGTAATTCTGTACTTCAGTCCCCGAAGACTGGGTTAAACGTCCTCAAAACATAACTAGCACCTCCTCAATAAGTCTTCTCAAGCATACAATGAATGTCAAATCGCCTTGTATACTTTTTTGCATCTTTGTTTGTTCCTTAAACTCGTGCGTTCGCGCAACAAAGCTATATTTACTGCCTTACGGGACTTTCTGCAGTACTGAATGTTCACGATGACCACTGATGGAGCGCTTTGTGCATGCCGCTTGCTAAGTCAATGGCGCTGTGCAGCCTCGTGTTGCAGTTAAACGCCAATTTTGCTGCAGAATGTTACTCCCCTCAAATTGGAGCCTGAATCAAGGCTAACGCTCTAAACCCATCATTCTTCTTCAATGGTATACAGCCTAAACGATGCTGCAGAAATTCAATAACAGAAAAAAGCAAAAAGATATTGTAGTGCTCGGCATTACAGGCTTAACGAAAGAATGAGCGAGAGCTGGTACAGCTTTGGTTTTATTACGTAGCCCTGGGTCCCATCGGGGAACCACCATTCGATTGCGTATTCTTCCTCCCTTGTTATAACATCCGCATTTGACTTCTTCCACGGTAGCCGCCCATCCGTTTTTCCCTAAGCGGCATCTTCGGGTTGCGCAATCTACTGCCCCTGCCACAACTTCCGAAGCCATTAGGACTCCTGCCCCTCCATCCACCCCAACTTCCCTCTACCACTTTCCCTCTCCCTCTTTTTGTAAATCTGGGGACGATGATTACCTTCTGTTTACAGCCACCAGCAAACCATAGCCGGTAACCTCCACTTGGAACAGATGGCAAGGAGGAAATTAAATTGACTATGCCTGTATTGAAAATATATTAAATTATAATAAATTTAAATCAATAATTTTTTGTTCTTTCCATTGTTTATGTTAAATTACATTAGCACTGCTTTCGCAGTAAAACGTGACAAACACTTTTCCGAGGGAATCTGCGGCACACACACATTCGCGCCAGCGCTCGCCCACGATCCAGAAAAAGGGGGTCACTGCAGCTGAAAGTAGCCTAACTTTGGTCCAAGCCAAGACGAATCCAGAGTCCGAATTCTCTTAGGACCAGTATCCGTATTGCATTTCATTTGATGTGGCATAAAAGTGACGGCAGCATGAAGCTGTAAATGCAGTTCGACCTTTTCCCTTGCTAAAAGAGCGGCTGTACAACGTGGCTCTACAGCTAGCGCTGAATACAACCCGCAGTATCAGCCTATGCACAGTTACAAATTACCCGTCAAGGAAGCACGGCATAGAGCTGCCTCTCCTGATACTGGAGCGGTAGCACATCTGAGTCGTAATTACTAGAAGACAAAGAATCAATCCGCTTCCATGGGCTACGAAGTAGTTTTCCTTCCACAGCTGTAGCACCACCGGAATTGAAACGGGAGAGGTGCTGCGCAGTCGCCGACTACTATTCAAAAGACACCTGGTCTCTTGAATAACTTGCTCGCACCATGTTTTCCACTTTCAGTGGAAGGTTCAGTGGAAGGAGATATGTGGCCATTCATACCACTCGAAGCGGCAGCTCAGGAGCAGAGAGCGGTTCTCTGGCAGTATCAAGCGATGGCGGTCGGCTCTTCTCACTGCTTACAAAACAACAGCGGCACGGATAGGCAAGTAGTGGTGTCATTCTTGCGATATTTCTCAAATTTGTGAAAAAATGGCTCGTTCGCACAGATCACTTGTTCTGTTTCGAAAAGTATAGTCAACAACACGTGCTCATACAAAAGTCTCGGTGTTCTTTTGGTGTGCTAGGAATAAATGCGTCATTTTAAAAATTCCGGGAGTCCTGATGTTGCAGCCTCGGACGAACCTGGTGAGGTCCGGCAAGCTTGGACCAACTTCGCGCTAGCTGCAAACTACTGGGGCGAGGGTGTGAGGATAAGACAGCAAGAAATCGGTTGCTTCTACACGCAGAGCAAAAAACTGGAGAGGACACTTAAGATCTGTCTTAAGGGTAAGACCCGATAGCTTTAATGGGCTAAATCGCATATATGCAGTGTTGGCCATTCTCAACTTAACATTCATAGATACCTCGAAGTCCTCGTACCAGTCTTGGCACAGTTCTGCGATAGTTAATCGATGACCACTGCCCTGCGAGGGGAGGAGCTGTCACTTCTGGGACTTAAGCGACCGAGGTTGCTCTTCCCAAGCAATCTGTGGATACCAATCCTTAATTTAACTGCCACCTTTCCGCAGTGCGTAGTTTACTGGCAATAATATGGGCAGGTGGTGATGAAGCCACAAGTTCGGGAGAACTAGGCGGTCCACCTGCCTTCTACGTTGCTTCTGTGGGGATTTTTCGTGGGTTATTCCCCGACGGTGGAGGACGACCACGACGCCGATAATGGCACCATAGCTTCAGCGGCACTAACTTCTTGACGCACTAAGTTAAAATGAAGATGCGAATGCGTGCAATGCAGGAAACGGTAAGTTATCGATTAAGCTGGCCCTTCGAGGGATTCCGCGTCCGAACGACGTGCACTGCGAGCTGAACAGCAGCGCGAAAGAAGAGGGCGGCAACGTGACTCAGCCAATCCAGTGAATCCACTCCGACACTCGTAGTGAAGCTTTTCGCTTCAAAAAGGAAAATGGACATGCGCAACCGCACGACTGCAGTCATATGTCGGAAAGTTAATTTCATTAAGATTTAGCCAAAGCCAACCACAGCATGACTGGAGCGTCATCACGACATCTAAAAATATTTTTGGCTGCGATAAACTGGAACATAACTTACCTGCATATTCGTGGCCATAACGGCGATTGTTTCAAAGATTTAGTTACAAGCGCACTTAGGACTTCTCACAGTGCGCTTCCATGTCCCGTCAGTGTTCCAAGAATATTGTTGCATTATTTCCATGCGCATTTGGGCAGCACCATCTTTATATTGCTTCAGGGATTGACGAGCGGCGACTGCGCTTAGTGTGAATACTGGCTTAAGCTTAGCGGGCACATTAACACTTCTATATTTTTTCATGTTGTCGGGGACCAGAGTAACGAGCTTTACTCCTGCCGCTTTCGCAATCGTTTTAACCATGTGTGACACATTAAGGTATACAGAACCATCATCGCTCTTGTTTTATTGTGAGAGCCGGAAGGTCCCTGTGCCATGATGTGAAACACAGGATGTAAAAATATAATTAAAATGCGACAAAGGAAACAGACACAAACTTGCATCTCGTTCCCTCTGTCCCGGCTTAGCGCTGCTGATTCATTTCTGTAAACATGCACAGGGTTGTCCACGACTGCACCTTGAACACGCGAGCAGCAGAGCTGCACTCGAGGCCCATCTACGCCTGCGCCACCTTGCTCCGATATGTTGCCCTGTCGGACGCACCGCCCAATCGAACAGCCCAGGCACACCTCTCGCGAGTACAAGCTGACAGTGGACGGCGCTCTACGAACCAACCGTATCAGCCCTCTTCAAGAACACATCTCCGTGTTTGATCTGCTTAATGAGCTCTCCTTCTACTGAAGTAAGTAGTTGCTCGAGGTGTCCAACATTCCCGACCTAGGAAGTTTGCTTTTCACAAAAGCTAAACACCATTGAGTGCATGCAGGGGTTCCTTAACGGATTCGCGAGAGAGTGGTTGGCAGTTCCCCTCTTCAGGCTCTTTAAGCGAATAAATTTCGGGGGCTGAAGTAGCTTGCCTGCTCTCGGGGCAAATGTTGTTGCCATATATCCGGTGAGATGCACCTAACTCTGAGGTCAAATCCGCCATCACGTAACTGTTGGGCCCATAGACGCACTAGAACATTTTTCCAATCGCAAGAGAATTTCAAGAGCTAAAGTTTTAAAATAAGGCTCATCACAAATATATGCCTACTGGCATCAGGGGCAGTATAGTGTAATAATACATTTCTTTCCCACTCGATTTTCTCCTCTGCCAGTGGTCGCTGCTTCCGCTGCCGCAGGGCCTCACAGATGTGAGGCTCAACGTGGCAGAACCACGCCCATGATGCCACGTACTTGCATTAACGCATATTGAGCGATGTCGCTCAGGTTCAGTGCAGCCAATGCCCAAGAGTGAACAAGGAATACGGCACGTTTGACATGGCTGACAAGATCTGTCGCCATTAATGCAGCCTCGGTAACCAAACTGGACATTGTGTCACCACTTGCCGCAGCGTGGTCTGTGTGCCTCGGCTGGACTCGATGCGGCGGCAGGAGTGCGGCCATAGACGTAGCAGTGACCCATCCCGCTCTGTTTTGAAGCGAAAAGCTTCACTAGGCTCGTCAACACCGCGCTTCGCGTGGGCTACCCCTGGGCGCCGCCGTGACGCGCCCTTTCCCTCCTCGCCAACCCCTCCCATCTCCTCCTCGCCACCGGTTTACCCTTCACCGCTGCCGCGCGGTCTCCACCGCAGTCTCAAGAGAAGTTTCTTTCGCAAGGCGTTGCGATAACGCGTGAGCGGCGGCGGCCGTAGAAGAGGCGCAGACATTCGCCATGGAAGGAAGAAAAGAAGACCCAGAAGTGATAGCGAGGGAGTTGGCTCAAAATCTACACCGCTATCGTGGTGCTCCCAGTGCCTTGTGCGCGAACTGCGAAAGCCATGACGTCAAACAAAGCATAGATGCAGCTTTTCGCTTGTATATCCAGACTTAACCAGAGCTAAGCCACTGCGAATTTTTTTGATCCGCCGTTTGCTTTCCACCTGCTGTTGCTTTCGTCCCGTCAGCAGAATGGACATACCAAACAGAAAAGTTCGTTAAATTAATCACCCTTTGGCATGGAAGGCATCGGTCGTGATGTGAACTCTGGTGTGCATCCCTCTCGTGTCCTTGGCTTGCATGCGCTGTCTTCACAGGGAAAACTACAACAGGCGGAGTCTAAACCCTTCGTTAGTTTGAGGAAAGGGAAGGCGCATAATTGCGTGAATTTTTAGGCGTACACCAGTGATACCTCGCAGCGCAATTACGGCGTCCCCTGACCCAGTGAGAGAGTTATTTGCCCTTCGTTTAGACCAACAGAAAGTTCAGAATGCGCATAAGACAGCACATCGGTACTAGACTGTTTTTTTCTTTGTGCAAGCGTGCCCTGGAGTCCGTGAAGCGTGCCGGGAACGCAGCTGGACTAAAGAACGCAGGCGGAAGAAGGGAGAGTATGCACGTGAGCGTAACGATGTCACAACGAGCCTGTGAGGCACCCAACCGGGTAGACTCCTGTGTCTTGCCAAAATGTGCCTGCCATGCACTCTAGACAGCTCGGCCGCTAATGTCAATCAGCTTTCGCCGATTAATGGGCTAAGCAGGAGAGCTTTGGTCTAATCATTTTTTACACTGACGAATGATGATAACTTGAAATTGGCCAACACTGATTGAGTGCCGCATTTTAATGAGAAGGAGGCTACAGGCACTCTAAATGAGAATTCATGAGCTAGGATCAGGAAATTAAGGTCTCGCCGCCACCGACCGTTTTCGCGAGGAAACCACAGTGACATCAGTGCATTTTGGCGGCGGTTGTCTGAGGCTAGACCACAAAACTACTGGCTTTTAAGCGGCGAACGGAATGACATACTTGTTCTTGGCGTAAGTGGTGTGTATCAAAGGACTCCTAAAGAGTTCTTTCTTTTTTCCAGATTTTCTGAGTGCTCCGATCATGATTCGCAGTCGGGTAGCCTTCGAAACAGCCGCAAACTGCCAAACAAACCATTTTTGCTTACAACAGAATGGGATGGACTTCCTACTGCTCTAAATCCCATGCCCAGAAGAGAGTCCACTGGTGCAACTGCAACTTTTTCTCGCAGGGCCACAAGTCAGTACAATTTTCGGTCTCAGAAAAATTTGATTTAAAAGCTTCTTGTGGCTTTGTTGTTCACCCGGCAACAAAACATTATTTTACTCCTCAGAAATTTCGACTCCAAAATTGAACATTAGAGCGCAGCTCTTAGGCGAACGTTCCTCCGTCCCGGGTCGTTGTCGTTATCGATGTAGCCGGCGTAACATGCCACCTGACAGGTGGCGCGTTACGCAGGTGGCATGACAGGTACCGTCCTAGCGTATAGTCCGAGAGCAAAACGCCTCCTGCCACGGCGACAGTGGAGGAATCGACCTGCGGAAGGTGGCTGATATTGGAAGATTCCAGAGCATGGCTAGCAGCGCAACACGCCATCTGCCAGCGGAGGAAACTGCCAGCTGAAGAACTCCGGTCAAATTTCGCGTTACGAAATGCAGTAATCGATTGCCAATTTTTTTTTTATTTTCCGCCGCTTGATGCAAATTTCTGATGCTGATAATAACGTTGACATAATTATGGGGGCGGTGATCGGTGACGAGAGGGGGATAACAGTGCTGTCTAGCCTAAGAG
Organism: Amblyomma mixtum; assembly: GCF_055824585.1. Lineage (NCBI taxonomy): Eukaryota > Metazoa > Arthropoda > Arachnida > Ixodida > Ixodidae > Amblyomma > Amblyomma mixtum. The sequence continues at coordinate 337,719,607 of NC_143014.1, read as the reverse complement.
ACCAGCATAAAAGTACTGAAGAGAGTACAGTCTATTTCGGTCAACGGCGCGCAGCAGTTATCCTATACTTCCTTTTAGGGACCTTCGAGATGTTCAAGGCAGGACGACAAGTTTCGGGCCCATGACATCGCTCATGGCACGAGTTATCATTAGGTGATGGCGCTGGACGTCAATTGATAGCGCTCGTTTGTTTTTCGTTCGTCGTGTTCTTCTCCTGGTCACGCCAAAATATGAATAATTTGCCGTACAGAGTTGATAACAACTAAAGAATGCAGCGGTGGTTGCCTGTGAAAAGAAGCTCTCCGCCATTACACGTCCACCGATTAAGGGGCCGTCATGATTCATCCGGTGGACCCGTATTAATCCCTTTGCACTAGGCACACCCACGGATGCCACAAAAACAGGCGCAAGGTGATTAACCTGGCGTCATGACAACAATTCGCCCCATTAGATGGGAACCTTCTTTTCTCGGACGTTTGCAGGAGCGTTCTTGAGTTCTATCTGTCTGTAATCTGCCATATTGTATCGATGCGAATGATTAAATGCCGGTGATCTACGCGTCGAAATTGCAGTACACAAATACTGTGCTTTAGCTGTAAGTTCAGAACGTATTTCTTTTGATTGTCCTACTAACAGCGAATCTCGAGTTTCACCAAGGTAGTACAACTGACATTGAAATGACCTTTGCACTAAGCAGTTTCAGAGCAACAGCCTCAAGTGAGATGCCGAAGCAAACTTTGCCAATGGCCAGTCAGAAGCTGTCCCCCAATTTGGCCCCGGTTGTTAGCAACAATGGCCTCTCCCCTCCGAAAATTTGGACACTCCAACTCCCGAAATATGACTGTCACGGAGTTGGAAAGAAATAGACATCAAGGCGAATGACTAATAGGATGACCTTAAAAATTGGCCTCGGCCAATTCTAATTGTGGCTCACCCCACCCCCAAATTTGATCGCGAATATGAGCAAAAATCGATGTCCAGGATAACTGACTATGACCAGTGCGATGGTGACCTCCAAACTTGGCCTCGGTGATTTCTGTATGAGCCCATCTCCCCAAATTTGGTCGCATCGATGTTGACCAAAATAGATATTTTGACTAATGAACAATGGGTAACAGGATGGTGATCTCCAAATGTCATCTGGACCACTTCCGAATTTGGCCCACCTCCAGCCCCGATATTTTGATCTCGAATTTCAATCAGAATTGATATCCAAGCAATTTTGACTATGGTAAGCTCGTTACTAACCTCCATATTTGCCGCGGACGAATTCGACCAGGTCCAAATGATTAAAGCTTTCAACTGAGTACTCAATCCGAGTACATATATCCCCAAACAGCAAGTCCAACCAAGAGATAAACAGCAAAATCCTAGTCAAGCAAGGAAAAAGTTATCACTCGACCATCTGTGTCACGGATTTAAGCCACTGTCATTTTTCGTTCAGTGTGGTGCAACAATGTTTTTTTTTATATCTCTGGTGTCGTCTTTTCATACTTATTGCACTTAAGGCTCAAAATAGGATTTTACTCTTCGTCATCTTTAGAAATCACAGCGAGAAATAAGAAAGGAGGAGCATCTGTAGTAATTGTCAAGAAAAGTGTCGGTGCCCCTTCCAGGCGACATATAATCTGCCTTGGAAATTTAAGAGTACAGAAATAGGCCCAGGATATCAGCGTAGCACCTCAACTTTGTCTGACGCTCTGTCGCAGTGTTCGAGTGCCTTCAAAGTTGTACATCGTGTTCTGTGTCGATCTTTGCATTAGACAGTCTAAAGAGCGTTTCGAGACGTACAAAAGTGACTGCCCCTGTTAAAAACAAAACCCACCGTGAGAGCATTGTCTGGTTCAGTAAATAACGCGTTAAATACACTAAACAAAACAAAATCGGAGAACCCATCAGCTCAATCTTTAAGCCCTTAGGACACTGTTTTCTCTTTTGCACAGTATTTTTGTATTGTTTTCATTCTTTTTCAAATGCGCCATTCTAAGTGTGTCTTAGCTTGTATTTTGACGATCCGTATCTTTGGATTAAAGCAAACTCAACAACAGCGACGGCTTTTCTGCACCATGGGTCCCTTATTCAGTCGCGTAAAACTTTTTTCATACGTACAAAGCTACACAACCAGAACGGCACAAAAAATTGGAAAAGTGCCGACTATTCTGGAGTCTCCACTTACATGGAGGGTGGCAGGAGCAGATAGTTGTGGATGCACCTGTCGGAGCCGCAGCCCCGTGGGAGGCAGCTTCCGGCTCCGTCGGTACTGACGGGAGAATGACGAGCACACCGCATGGGCAGGAGACGGCTGACGGCCGCGTTGCGAACACTGGTCCCCTGACCCCGGTCGGCGGAGGGTAAGGCCAACGAGCGTGGGGTGCCCCTATGCAGGATTGGTGGCAACCCTCATTGACCTGAAAGAGCGAGCACAGAAAACTTTTATAGCCGTAGCTGCATCTTCCGTCATCCAAAGGAATGCTGGCCCTTACGCAACGCCTAAAACTAAAGTAGTTTCAGGGGATTTGCACCGAAAAAGACGTCAACCCTACTACTGATCTCAATAAAAACAAATTATTTTCTCTTTCTGACTGTGTCGAAGTCATTCCGCCATGAAGACAATCATTTATTGCTGGCAAATTAGCTTTTAAATATCAAGAACCACAGCGATTTCCCTTGTGATATCTTTACCGAAACGCATGGGTAGCATCGTTTTGATGTGAAACGCAGTGCTACGTAGCCTCTGGGAACCAAGCGACCAAACCGTAGTGAACAGATAAATTTTACGTTTAAAATGGGCAGGTAACGGCACCACCAGTGTTATTATTTTGGACATTTCCAGCTTACAAAAGTTTCGTTTGCGGTTAGATTGGTTTCGTTCTGGTTTGAACGCAACGCCCTCCCGATCCAGGACAACCTCCCTTTGTCCTCAGTGTCCGTTTCAGGCGCCACGTGATGTCTGCCATAGGACAAGCAAATCTGTTCCCATTTACTTCATACAAAAGATAACAATGTCGGCGCCAGGCTACGTAGCACGTGGAACTGTACCCATTCAAAAGTTCTTGTTGAGATGAAATACGAATTTTCATGAGCAGACTCAACATGCCACGTTGAATTTGTGCTGAGACCAGCAAGGTTTGTGTGCTGTTCAGATAGTAAGGCAAAGTGGCATTTCAACGCAAAAGTGGCCACCGTGCTTCAGTTGAGCATTCTCAACATGAATTTCACACTGGACCGCCGCAGTGCCTGAATGGTTACAGCGGTCGGCTGTTGCTTATAGACGCGGGTCTGATCCCGGCCATGTCGGTTGCATTTCAGTGGTGGCGAAATGCTTGAAGGCTTGGAGGCGACAGCTTTTGAAGGCTTAGCCTTCAAGGCTGACAGACTTTGCTTAGCTTTAGTAATTGAAGGGTTGGAGGTAACAGCTTCTGAAGGTTTAGCCTTCAAGGCTGCCACACTTTGCTTAGCCTTAGTAATTGAAGGGTTGGAGGCAATAGCTTTTGAAGGCTTATCCTTTAATGCACAAGTAAGCTAAACTGGGCTAGTCGGAGCAATTGCATCTTCGAAAAACGTGTGTCTTGTTTTTCGCGCTACGTTTTTCGAAGATGCAATTATCCTTTAATGCTGGCACACTTTTCTTAGCCTTAGTTCTGGAAGGGTTTGATTAGACATCTTTTGAAGGCTCAGCCTTCAAGGCTGGCACACTTTTAAGTCTAAGCTGGGAGCAGCAAGGCAGATAGCTTCTAGACGGTGAGTGGGAAGCTTTCAGAACCCATTTGGCAGCACTATATTGCGATAACACAACAGCGCACAGATATGTTTTTTTTTTCCATTTCACTGCTTTCCTTGAATTTCGAAAAAAAGGACCATGTTGGATATATGTGGCTACACAAAACTGGATCGCTTTGTTTTTTATCCGCTTTGCAACTTCACGAAACGGTCGTTACTCTCAGTGAAAACTAAAAGTTTTCCATAATAATCCTATCTAATCAATATATTCAGCAGATTTTTAAAAATGTCTCACGAGCTCCGCGCGATGGGAAACAATATGTTGTTGGTCTCACCGAGCTCCGATGCACCGCTTAGCTATTTTATTACTTGATTAAAATTCAATCACTCTCCCTGCAGAGGCTAGGCAGCTAGAGTGATGACATTAAGCAATGTGCGTGTATATAAATGACAGCATATACGCTATCTTTTCAAAGATCCGGCGATTTAAGCAACAAACTTATTTGTTTTAAAGTCTTTTCTATTTCCCCGGCAAACACAGTATGTGCAGCAAAATACAGTAAACATCTTGCGTTGATGTTTGTTAGTCTGATGAAGAAATCGAGTCGACAAAGCACGTATTGCTGCCGAGAACATTGAGCTGCTCTAATTGCAAGAGCAGCTCCCAAACGACTTGAGCCTCAACAGGGACCCTTTGAGAACATCTGCAAGCCAGCTAGGCTGCACAGCAAAAAAAAAAAAAAATTTCACGATGGCAAAGCAGCGCAAAGACGGTGCAAATCGCATTCAATCGCCTCTAGAATAACATCGTCAAATGAATTCACGATGCGACGTCCTGAAAGCACGGGAGCAACAACCTCAGCATTTAAAATAAATTCGCCTGCAGCGGCGTAGCATGACAGTCGCGTTGCTTCAGGGCCATTGGAGAAGCCGAGACGGTGCGTCATGGTCTGAACGCTCACGAATGTGCCAGATCATAGCCATAGACTTCCGAAACCTTTTGCAGAGGAAGAACGCTCTCGGGACATTGCTCGACATCGAAACCTCGCTGCATACAAAATGCTCATCTTCCGCTTCACATACTTCTTACACCAGGTAGTGCTCGTAGTAATCCTCCTCAGCAAGAAACGCAATCCTCGCACAATCCTGCGTGGCAGAAGCAGTGCAAATAACTGCAACAATCGTAAATACACGAGGTGGATAAGCTTAGCGCTGGTCACTCTTATTACCATGGCTGCATTTCCAGAAAGTTTCGTTTTACGAAATCCGTTCGAGGTATCTATAACAGCGCTTCAGTATTGTCGTTCAAGCCTGGTTAGTAAGGGATGACTTTATCAACATAGGTTTTTCTTGCAGGTTTTGTCTGGACAACTTACACAATACATTGTCCCCTTTAGTGCCAAACTCTACGGGGCAGCATGCATTAAACGCAGTAGAACGCTCTTCTCTGTCTATGAGTGAGTGTCCACATTTGCTTACATTTGTTGCAGTTACATAAGCAGCATCCGCGAGCTCCGGGAACTCCCACTCGATACTGAACAGTGTGGCGGCCACATCGAAGAGCCTGGACCGTTTCGCGTCGGCTGCGATGATGATGACCAGCAGCAGATGCTCAGCCCAACACGCCTGAGGTGCGGGAATAAAAAGGCCTTCCCACCCGGGCCGCCGACGTTGGTGGTAGAGGAGAGCATGGAGCTCGATGGCCATGTCTCGCGCCGGCTGGACTGGGAGGACTGCAGACTGAGCGACGATGAGAAAACTGTAGCACGGTCTACTTCGTGCATGGCGTACCCACGGCGGCTAAAATATGGACCCCATACCTGAAAAACGGCGGGTGATTGCGGGCAGGCTCGAGTGTCCTCCGCTGGGAAATATCCTCTGCCAGCAAGGCCGTCGCCGCTTTCTTCAACGCCAGAACATTTTCGTGCAGACGAGGTTCCGGTGTGCTGGTAGTATAAGACAGGTGGTAAAGCTGAGAACCGGGAAGCCAGTGGGCAGGGGCGCTCACTTCGTTTTTGTCGCGCGTGTTCATGCGCTCGTGATTTCGACACAAGGGGTTCGACGGAGCAAGCTGTTCACTAGTGCAAAGCCGGCGAAAAAGGCGTGAAGGCAGTCCGTGTTAATAAGGCCCACAGGCAGTGGTAGAGCACTCGTCTGACCGCCTGAAGAGGAGCGGCCACCCGTTTTCCTACACAAATAAAACGAGTAGAAATGGGGCAGTCCCAAAAATACCCCCTCCACGAAGACCCACAGATCAGTCGCTCTCTGACATGGAGCGTATTTTCATTAAAGGGCCGCGGAGTGCGCAAACATTTTCGGTCGCGATGTTCATATAGCGTGCTGATGAAGACATCGTGATCAGCCTAACTTCGTCCCCCGAAGGACAAAGGCCTCTTCAATATTGCGCCAATTGCGACAGCGTTGTGGCATCTGTGGCGATCTTATTCCCAGGAACTTCCTAATCTCATCCACCAAGCTCACCCCCCGAAGCCCCTTATTGTTCTTGGCCGCCTTTGAAATCAAAACAGTGTGGGGGCTCGCCATACTGTGTCCCGTCATGCGTTGTTACCACACGGAGTCCCTCTTTCTAGTTAACTGTGAAGGATGGCGCCTCCATGGTAGTGACACTATAGCGCCAACAGACAGCGTGATTGTTGTGGACGCTGCGATGCACCTCTCCCACCTCTTCGGCAGCGGGAATTCGACGCGTGCAGACTGTTCGCGCGGCGTTCCCTCTCCGCCAGCGGGCCCTCATGCGAACCTTCCGCGAGCTGGTACCACCTGGCCCCGGAATTTCCACGCTGCCCTACACACTGCTGATCGATTAGACGACATCGTTACCTTTGCGTATTTTGTTGCTAGCCGGTGTTATTGCTGCTGGAGCAATTAATAACCTTCTGTGACAGCAAATGTCGTTCCGTCATTTCTCATAGAATGAGGCCGGCGGTGTTAGGCGTGCGCTCCGTTCCGCGCACGATCAATGGTTTGGGACTGCGCTTTGAACTGACAGCCGCTGAACAGCGCCGAAAACACCTTTAACGCGACAGCGTTATTGGCGGCGTTACGTAGAAAAATCACAGGTGAGAAATCACATGCATAGCTCTGGCAAGTGGTACCCGGACAGCAACCTAGGAAACATGTGGTTCACCTATTTTATCAGGTCGGTTACTTGGTGGAAAGTGATGGTTATGTGCATTTTTTCGTCGCTTCTATAGCTTGTGCATTTTGGTCTTGAATAAAGAGACGGAAGTCTCCGCCTGTGTTGTCGTTTTCATTCATCGCAAACCTGTCATATTCCATTTGCGCAGTCCTACTTTTTATGTTGGTCACTTAGGTTATGTTGCCTTCCTGCTTCGTATATCCTGCCCACCGGATAGTAAGCAAACTGCTCACAGTAGCCAAAAGCAGTTAAGATCATCACTGCTCGCTTCGGAAGAACAACATGGGCTAGACACGGCCCACCGCTTGGAGCACCTGCACTCAATGTGCACAGGCGCATCCCTTAACTGCTGCGCCGCTGCGAAAGCAGGAGTATGATGTCTTCCGGACATCTATGAATGTAAGGTAGACAATTAGATTATGCATATGTTGGGCGTCCCACCTGTTACGCTGTCGCGTAATAAGCTTACAGCGGAGCTTACGTTTCCCATCCAATTTCTCATCCCTTATTCCAAGCCCACAACCGTGGGGTTCATTTTCATCCCTTATTCCAACCCCACAACCCCACACTTTTCATGTTTCGAAAGTATGAGCTGCCCAACGCAAACGGGAATTAAAATTATTTTAGTAAATTTGACGTCCTGATTACATGACCTTCATTCCTAGACGATAGATTAACACCGTTGTCGTTTGTCGTTTTTTTTCATTACCCCATGGAGCCAGATATTTAACTTGCAGTATACTCTGTAGAAAATTATGCAATCGCTATGAGGGATATATATGTGTTTTTTTTATACCATGACGGGCCCGTTCAACTAATTCATCAGCTCTGTCACTCCCATTGATTCCCCTGTGGCAAGAGACTCAACAGAACTTATCAACAAAAGTTTTCGATATTATAGTGCCTTAGCACTTACAGACCCGTCCCAGCACACAATGGCATTTAGGCATTGTTGGTTTCTTTGTCTGCTTTGTGGAGACTGGCCACATTCATTTGCCTTTGCTTTCCTTCCTCGCGGTGCGTCCTTCCTCCCCCAAGTCACCATAACTAACCAGGGCGCCGGCGTCGCAGTGGCACGAGCCCCGTGGACGTCGGGCGTGCTGCGCGCGCGCAGGAGCCAGCACTCTCTTTTGTGCTCGGACGGAGAATATCACACGCGGACGTTCCGGCTATGCACTCCGCTCTCCACTAGCGGTGCGACGCCTCGTGGTGGCAAGTTCACGCAAGCTCGTACCGTACGGACTCGGAGTATATCCCCTGGCCTAGCGTGGGCGAACGTTTGCTCGTAACCTTGCTGGTGACCCGGACGATCACTATTTTTTGTGTAACGGGGTGTCTCTCTAGAGAAGCTTTTGACCTGGCGCTGTGCCAACAGCAGACCGAGATCAGCCAATCTCGCCAGAAGCGTGCACTAGGCGATGCCCGCGGGAAGAGGAGCTATCCTGGCGGCTTAAGGGGCGGACAAGACAGCGGGGCCATAGTGTGGCTTGAGGCTCTGCACATGCACAGCCTCGCAGCCGCGGCGTCGCAGATCGGGAGACGACGTGAGTGGCTGAGCAATATACCGCATACACTAGTGTAATGCTCGCGGGTTTTTCTTTTCAAAGATTTAAGTGGAAAATCCGGAATGCGGCCAATACACGCAGAAAAAGACAACTAAAATATTTTCGCTGGTAGTTGTCGTTAAGAAACTAAGTAATCGCACGTAATGGCAGAAGAAAAATATAAAAAAAGCGTTTGTGCCTTCTTACAAGCTTCCAGAATAGTTAACTTTTGTTTTCCTTCTCCGAACTGGGGGGAACCTCGAATGCGCCCCCGTTCCAGATAACGTTTTCCACCGACCCATCCAGGTTGTTGCAGATTCCCATGACTTTGAACCTCTACTACACAATCTTGAAGAAAACCACGGCCCACGCTTCGAGAATCCAGCGACAAACTTCCACAAGGGATGCTCTCTTCAGCCGACCAGCCTGCTTTTCCTGATGGTGCACATTTTTCGTCAAACCAGACCTTTACTCCAGCCGACCCGTGCTTGCAACCTCTTACGCCACATGCTTGACCCCACACAGTCTATAACCCAGACACACCTTAGCATTCACCGCCGTACTCATAACCACAGGCAGGACACGAAAGCCTTCCTCGCGCAGGTGAAAGCCACATATACCACCCTACGTGGCCCTTGCAAGCACCCCGAGTACACGGGTCCACCTCAACTCCTGCTCCACGCCACTATTAAAGAGGCGGAATGTCGGACAGTCCGTTTGAAATTACGCAATACTGCACCCGAGGAACATCAAATTACCAATACTGTGATCTCAAACCTTGACGATGCCTCGATATATCTTCTAGTCACCCACTTTAACCAGTGCTCGAAATCAGGTGCTCTCTCTGCCACCTGGAAGCATGCAAAAATGACTTTTATTCCTCAACCCCACAAAACCATCAACATAGAGAATATCCGACCAATTTCTCAAACATCTTGTCTCGGCAAGGCCTTCGAAAATATAATTGTTGCCCGACTAACCACGTACATGCAAGAGAGCCACCTTTTCCCGCACAGCATGGTGTGCTTTCGTGCGCATCTGTCTGCTCAGGATGCCCTACTACAAATTACACATGACATGCTCGATGATATGATCCCTCACCTCACTAAAGAAATTCTGGCAGTTGACCTCACAAAGGCATTTGACAGGATTCGACAGGATGCCATTTTGAGAGAACTTGACGCACTACAGGTAGGATCTCATACTTCAAGTATGTTCTCGCCTTTAGGGCCGCACTGCCTCCAGGCACGTAGCTGACCTGAGCACACCACATTATACACTCGGCGAGCTTGAAAGCCCTCAAGGCGCGGCGATTTCCCACCTTCTCTTTAATATTGCTCTAATCCCCCTAGCTCATAAACTCGCTCTCATCCCACACATACGGCATACCTAGTGCGCTGATGATATTACCGCATGGACCGCTCATCGATCTGATAGAGATATTCAGGGAACTCTTCAATTTGCAGCTGACACCACCTCCACTCACGCGTCATCTATCGGGCTCGAATGCTCCAACTCTAAATCCGTGCTCCTCCTTAAAAGACCAAAATCTGACGCTAACTCGCTCATTCAAACCGCTTTCTAAGAAACCCTATCCTCGTGACAACCACCTTCTGTATCTTTGGAGTTTACATGCAGGATTCCGGAAGCAACGATCACACCCTTAAAACTCTGAAGGCCTCCACGCAATCCGTGTTGCAACTTCTACGCCGCGTATCCTCTCTGCACAAAGGTTTAGACGAAGCGGCCAGCACGAAAGTAGTTTATGCTTTTACACTTAGCCGCATTTTATATGCCACCCCATATCTTAAGCTGAACAGCATGGAAACAAAGCGAGTCAACGCCATGATTCGACTTGCAACTAAGGCACCCTTAAACCTACCACGCAGCTCTAGCATAGCCAAACTCTTTGAACTAGGCATGCATAACACCTTTGAGGAACTAGTAGACGCTCACCTTCCGACGCAGTATCTAAGACTTGCCGCGAGCGCAACTGGCAGGCATATCCTCGCTTCCCTTCACATCAACATTCCCGCTAATCAGGCATCCCCTACAGCCATTCCTCGACACACTCACACCTCCCTAGTTGTTACACCTCTTTCTCGGAACGTTCATCCCCAGCACCACGTCCCTCGCCGCACTGCTCGCGCTAAGCCCCTCACAAATATTATGGACAAGCCGAGGACGCCATTTGGGTAGACCCCATGTGCACAACACATGAAGCTGTAGCAGTTGGTTTCCATTCAGCCCTAGCACTGCCCCTCACAAACCTCTTCTCTCGGGCTCTACGTCTGAGGAGGCAGAGGATACCTCCATCGCCTTAGCCATTGTACAGTGTAATGCAAACCACATCTTTAGCGGGTCTAAAACAGCTCTGTTCAACTTCACGAGAGGCAGGATTCGCGCCCCTGCTTAGGATTTGTTCAACACCACCCAGCCTCCACCCCCCCCCCCCCCCCACCAAAAAAAATATAACATACCACGCAAGGGAGAGCTCCAGTGGGTGCTGGCTCACTCTGGCACTCCATGAAACGTGGCTGCCGATAAATTGGCCCGAAGTTTGATTTGCCGGGCTCAGAACAGCCTCGATCCGGGCTTCTCGAGAGAGCGGGCGTACACCTTTGCAGAGCTCACGCAAATGCCCCGCTTGGACTGTCGGACTAGTCTTCCTCCACACCTCTCGCTTACCCACTCGTCCCTTATTCCTCAGCTGCTATCTCAGTACTGTGGCACCTCCCTTGCGTGCACGCTGTGCGGCGACCCTCACGCCACACTTTCCCGCATCCTTTTCGGCTGACCTGCTGATCCTCATCCGCAGAAACAGCCGGCGTTATCAAATTGAGAGGACTCGGAGGTCGTGCTCCCCTCTCTGGACCCGACATCGCAGCTTCCTGCGGTGATTCGCGGTGCTGACGTCATCAACAAAGGCCAAATAATCGTTTCGACGCACAGTGGGACCGTGCGGTGCTCCATGAACCCACACGGAGGTCTAAACGCACTTGCCTCAATAAACTTTCTCTCTCTCTCTCCAGCCGATCCTTTCCGTCTTCATTTGCGAAGTCCATTCATTTCCAGTTTAAAGTGAAGAGTACAGCTCACGTATTTCCTGCATCTGAAGCGATGATGGCGGTAAACTAGCAAACACACGAGCGCCGAAAGAGAGAGGATCGTTCCAATTCCGGCATTGTGCGTAATTAGAGGACGCGATAAAACGAGAAGGGCTGAAAGTTGGCGCTAGCGATTCCCGGCTATCAGTGACGACAAGGATTGCGCCGCAATAGTTTTTTTCACTAATTTCAAAGAACTCTGAATCTATCGCACCCAACAATAGATATCTACGTCAAACTCCTCGAAACCGTTTGTACGGCAAATACCCGTATAATTTTTAAATGTGTATTGTTCGGGCCTCGTTTACAAAGTTGTGGGTGCGGCAGTTACATGAATTCGGCCATTACACGTGCATGTATACGGCAGTTCACAGGAGACGTCTTTCAAGATGTAATAGGGGTCGTGATGTTTATCCAGATGTTTCCTGGACAGGCCAGAAGTACAGAGGGCCGAACTCTTGTCTAGAACACGTTCTGGGCTTGTTTCGGTCTGAAGACGCTATATATAGCGATAACATTTGGTTAAAAATGGTCTGGGTGTAAATATCTGCAGTCAAACTCATAGGATTTCTTCGTCATTTTTTGCATTCCTGGTCGCAGAGTTTTCGGGAGCTGCGGAACATGCGGTTTGGCTTTTCTAGACATGCGTTTTGCCGTCTGTACGGGGAGCTATACACAGCCAGGCAAGAGAAGAGGGCGCAAAATGCTGCGCAGGATGATCTTCGATGTGGCGAGTTTTGTGGAGGGATTGGGTAGCTATTGTGAACGATCGGGCAACGAGGCGGCAGACTTTGGCGTGCTTAGAGACTTGGGAAAGAGCGCTGCACTCAGAGGGTGGTAGTGGAGAAGAATATAGATGGAAACGAAGAGAAGACGGCCCTAGAGAAGGAAGAATGGAGGAAATCCTGTTGTGCACTGCGTAGTAGTATTGTACGGGAGCGTAATATAGGTTAAAATCAGGTCGCATTTTCTGTGGTTCGAACCGAGATAAAGTCTGCGTTACCCTTGTGTAGAGCGCACGAGCAGCCTGCACCACGCAGTCAAAACTGCAATTGGAAGGGAGTCTGTGGTTTTTGGAGCAAATTTCTTACGCCAAAAGTTGATTGCGGGCTCATGTGGCTCTACGTCAGCGCAAGCGTAACCTTTAAAAGCTAGACGCTACGACAAAGTGACAACATTTAGGCAAGAAAAAACACCGCTAGAGCGCTCTACACAAAGGTGACGCAGTCTGTTTATAGCCAGCACGTCACCCAGAGTTCAGTGAGGCCGTTTGCCCGAGTGTAGCAAGCAGAGTAAGTCTGATTGATGACGTTGCACTCACGCAGCAGAGCTTTGATGACGTCAGAGTTAGACGCGGCTCTGTCGCGGAGAATTTCACGAGGGGCACCGTGTCTTAGTATGAACCACAGCAGAGGAAACGGTACCACATCCTGGGCCATCGCTGCAGGGAGCGCGGCTGTTTCAACATATCTCGTGAGGTGATGAACAGTAGCAACAACCCATGGTTTTCTAGAAGCAGTATGCTGGAAGGGCCCATTAAATCAATGCCAACGCAGTCGAAAGGACGAGGCGGACGAGGTATCAGCTGTTAATGGCCAGGAGTACGGTTAGTGGGCGTTTTGCGGCATTTGGAGTCGAGAGAAGATGTACCTACCTCAAAGCGAAGTTGTACATGCAATACAGCAATAGTATCTGAGGCAGAAGTGCGTGTACGTCTTGAAAGGGTCCCCGTGAGCGCACTGTAAGTCAGCGTGAAAACATGAGCAGATGTATAACCCTAGATTTCGAGGGATGCTCGTCACTGATTGCGGGAGACGATGCAGGAGCCTCGATTTCGCTTAGGGTGGCAATTTCGGCAGGTAGCGGGAAGAGGGAAAAGGAAGCGGGGTCCTGGTGCTTGCAGCCGGACGAGTCGGAGACGCGAGGAAGTGTAGCCCACATGCTATGCAGCTGAGTCTTGCAGCGCAGGTGGTCCGTTTGGGGGCTTCTGCTTTTTCTTCTTTCTGCTGCACATCGCTGAAACATGCGGGAAAAAATGAAGAGCCATTTGCCAATAACGCGCACCCAATAGATAGGACAAGAAATTTCAGTTGATCCCCTACTACCATGGAATTTTGCACCGGCTGAAAAAGTTTCTAGGAAATGAGGTGTGAAATTGGTGTTTTCGGCCCCCGCAAGCTTTCAGATCTTTTCGGCTACGTCTCTGGCTCTCACTGGGAACCTGCCTTCAAAAAAAGCACAAAACGAAGCTTACAAACTATGCTGGGGGGGGGGGTGGGGGGGGGGGGGGGTTAATTTATTCTACCCTATCTCTTGGGGAGAAATTACATAGGACAGACAGACAGTGTTTCTACGAGAGCCTCAGGGAACATGGCAGAATGGTGCCTTCTGGTACAGGGAGCAACCTGACCGTACATGTGAAGGAGTGCCAAAACTCCTCTGCTTCGTTTAACAGCACTAACATTAACGGCCGTGGAGAGTCCAGGCATGTTGGCAAAATGCTAGAAGCGCTTTTATTTAAAAAGAACGAACGCGTTTGCATAAGTGGCAAGTCTGTAACCACCACTGAAGTCCAGGCTTTGATATATGTGGCACGTAAGTGCTCTTGCACCCTTTAACTATGTGGTTGAGCCAATAATAAAATAGCGCACGTCCGGCGACAGTTCTCCTTTCTCCTGGGCCTGCGTCCGTTTTCGCTGGTTTTTCTCAGTTGAAGATGACTGGAGTCCCATAAAACGCGTCTGATTAGAGCACGCCTTTACCGCGCGTTGCTATCGTTGTGAATAATTTTCCTGACACACTTGTATGTCAGCACTACATCGTTGGTAGTAGACACGGTGCAGCAGAAAGGATGCAGAAGTAGCACTCACAGTGGCTATGACCCCGAGGTCCATGTGCAGTGTGCCTGCCTTGCGAACACGGGTGAAGATCAGCAATTACATCCACGGAGCTCGCCAGTTGGTGCCGTGGGCGGACGGACTGCGGCCGGTCGCCAATGAGGCGAGACCATCTTCGTACAGTCGTCGGGCTATGAACATAACCCGCTTTCCCACGATGTAGCACGTAACAATAATCACTATCACCAGCGGAATCGCAAGGCATATCCTCCAGATGGTCGACGGGCCCCTCTTCACGGCGGGAAGGACCCCGTCAGGCTCCGAAGGTTGAAACCTCCCTGGCTCCTCTCCGCTGCTAGGCGGCTCTATTTGAAGCTCCGTATCAACAGCGGACTCCTGCATCCCTTGTTCGCCGGCATCCTCGGCGTCTTCCATCGAGCGACAGCAGCAGTTCCCCGCAGGCGACGACATCGGCGCTGTTATTTCTGTCGGCAGTGGTCCGCAGTCGTCTGTCCAGGGCAGCTGTGCGCTGAGCGTGACTCGCGCGGATGGCGCGCATGCATTAGCGATCGCCATCATCATTGCCCTTCACTTTCTCCTCCTTGTGAAGAAGAAAACCGGCATACGCGTAAAATGCATTGCCATCACACAGCGCGAGACCCTGTTTGGACTGGCTGCACTCAAGTTGCTTTCGCCAAAGCTCCGGTCGACCAAGCTTCTCGTAATAAATCGTCGAGTGATAATTGGTACAAGGAGCCCGGGTAGCACCATCTCACCATGAAACTTCGCAGCCGCATGCCGCCGACCAGCAATCTGTGCAATTCGTTTAGCCGCCATTTTTGCCGGTTTTCACCCCAGGGGGGCCCCGCCATCTTCACCGAAATCACTGATCGTAACACTGAAGATTCGATTACATGCTACGAGCGGATGAGCTCGAAAAAAAAATGGGACGGCGACACTTAACTCAAGAAGATATTTTTTTTTATCTCACCGGCGTAACTAACCTGTGGTATCCGATTTATCCTAAATACGACCCGTACGAGATTACTTCCTCTACCCTCAAAATTAACTTCTCAGAAGTTTTCTGCCATCGGCCTGTCAGAAAGCTCAGCGCCGAACAACGATTGCGCACGCAGTCGCAGCAATTGGACGAGTGTATTACAAGCTATGCAGATGGTGTCGTGGAGCTGCGCAAGTGGTTTAATGCAGAAGTGTCTGAAGCCGGTAACATCACGCACGTTTTCGAGGCTATCAGTGACGACGTGTGCGCTAAACCTTTCTCAACAGCCCTAGCTTTTGCCAACAACCATGTTTCGCTTGAAGACGCTTTGTCTCGAGTACCCGTGACTGCTTCCTCACCTCCTTCATTCTATGACGATGCCAAGATCTCTACTGTCTCAATCATGTTTGATATGCTCACACGAGCGACATATCATCGATTGTCAGGAGAAACGGCAAAACACCCAACCCTCCTCTCGTTCATGAATCGTCTAAAAAAGTACCAGTAAGCCCCTCAACGCATTTGAAGTTCACATCGTCAGTGCCATAGGCTGAAGTATGAAGGTTCTTCCGCACAAGTGGTTCGATGTAAATGTGGCAGGCATCTAAAAGGAATTATAGTGTCGCGGAGTTTGCGCTTGTGTAGCCTACCATGCGCATCTCGAAAGAAGCAATCTATTGATACTCTCTCGAAATAAAGTTGGCTCTGTTTCCCGTGCTGGCAGGCAGAATGAGACGTTGTTTCTACGGTCCGCATGGCCGTTACGTCTGGCGGTACGTCTGGAATCCTTACGGAGTCTCTGTAGGAGCCTCGCAGTGATATGTTGGTGCAAATTGGACAACAACTACCGGTGGGGTATTGTTACTTCACTTCGCATGCCCCGCAAAAAAAGCTGGTTAGAGTGTTACGTAATTAACAAAGTTAAACCGAGCAGACGTTCAATAGCATTACTGCATTCTTTAATTGGAGGGAACACTTAATCTGCACCTTAGGGGTATAACGCGATAGCTTTAGGGATTAAGCCCATGTATTCCGAATTGGTCATTTCCTACTTAACAGGCAAAGATTGCGGTGAGTCACATGTCACTACCAGCGCAGTGGCGCAGGGTTTAAGCTATATGCACTGCTGCACTGGGAAATGGCTTTACCTATCACAGCCAACGCTATGGATTATGCGACGCATGTTGCTCTTCCTGAGCAACCTTTCACGACCAATCACAAATTTCTCTGCCACCTGCACGGTGCTCCATTTGGTAAAGTTACGGTGGGCAGCTTGAGATGACGCCATAAGCTAAGCTTATATGACCTAGGCAATGCAATGCCCTCCTCCCGTTTGCTCCATCTGGCGCGATTCTCCTCCGAACTAACGCGTGTTTACCCGAGTTCCTTTGGTAATACCTGGTTAGTTGGGAACACAGCACAAGACAAGATCTTGGTCGGTGTTGGTCCGTCGAGGTTTCTTCGTCGGCCGCGGGATTTGACGGCTTCGTGCCTGGTCTGCACTGTGAGCAAACATGCCAGTATTAAGGCCGGTATTAAATGGGCCGCAAGCCGATTGGCCATATTCCTCAAGACGTCTGACTTCATCATTGTAGGAGCTCGCATTCGCGCGGTCACGACGGAAAGATGTAGAAAACACCCTTATCGCAGCCCCTCTACTGTGGCACTTGCAAACGCTTTATTACGCTGATACTTTCGACGCTCCTTCGTTCACCATTTCGCACTTATAGCGGCACTAGCAGACTTCGTCCTAGCACAGAGTGGGGCGATGGCCACAAACAGGTGAAAGTGGAATGCGTGGGAAACCCAAGTGCAAGTCGCGGGGTATTAAGTCGTCCGTTCGCATCATGCACCACGGAGCAAATGTATGAAATGTGGTGTTTTGTACAAATGAGAACGTCAGCTGCAGCGAAGCTTAGTGGGTTCATCTCTGGGAATGCCGCCAAACCTCCTTCGTGCTTCCGTTGTCGTCTACGAAAGCTTCTCTAGCGCGGTATTCGCAAGAGTGTCACAAGCATATGCTTCTGAAAAACAATCAACGCAACCATGGTGGCCTTTGGCGAGCCGCGTACTCAGCGTTGCCTGGTTGAGCGCTCTTGGTCGATGGATGTTGACTCAATACGAGTGTATCACTTTCCTCTTCCCAGTGGCACAGGGCATTGTTCTTTTCATCAAAACGTTTAGGTGATGGTTCTCTAATATTTATGCCCTCTTCGTTCAGGAGACTTCCGCTAATCCGGAGATGCGACTTCATAATAGCGGGAGACAGTACCTTTTTTCATGTGGTTTTATATCCCCCCGAGTATCTTGACGATCACAACAGCACAAAACACAACCAAATTTTAAGGAATTTTTAAAAAGTGCGCACGAGAGAGTGAACGGGTCATTCACATGTACGACATCTTTAACACGTCGTGGGAGGTATGCATAGTTCTCCAACGCGGTTTGGGGCCGCCTTGCGGCAATCTAGTCTCCTTTGGTGGCTGCCCAGATATGTTTTTTTTTATTAGAGACGGTTTTTTTATTCGTCTTTAAGTTGCCGTTTTCAAGAGTGAGGAAATGCGACTGCATCGAATATTAACATACTATCTATTCTCCGAAAAAAATATCGCTGCCTCTCTCGTATCCGAGAGTAGAGTAAACATGAAATGTTTACGGGCATAACACAATAATGCGGGCTTAGGTAGGCAGCCGCGAACTGTGGCGGCCTTGTCGCCTTCAGTGGCGTCCGCAAAATCATGGCGTTGTCGGCAGGGGCAAGCAGTCTTCTGCTGTGGCGTATCACTGGAAAAGCGACCGCTTTCCGCAAGACGCTTCCTACCATTCCTTTCATCAGGCTCCATTGCCCGGCTTAAGCAGAAGGACGATACAAAAGCGTACGCGGACACGACGAGACGCAGGCCTGACAAGAATGTATATGCAGCGCGTTCCAAACGGTCTAAAGTGCGTAGAGGCGAAAGCATTTTCCGCACCACATTGCCTATGTGACGCTGGTGACGTCACCACTGGATTACGTCACACATAATTGATGACGAAGTAATGACAAATTACTAATTAGTGACTAATTACCGATTAATGACAAATACTAATTAAGTGCTGATTAATGACGCTTAAGCTTCGACTTTAGGAGTGGAACGCGCCAGCGTGTTGTAGCGCTGCCAGGCAGTCCACGGAACGCCACCACCCGTTCGGCGCAATGCCTTGCCCTTTGAACGCGACGCTTTTTGAGGAAAGGAAATGAGACAGTAATTCTCTGCAATCTCGGTGGACACCCGAATCATACCGTACAGGAAGGGAGGAACGCCACCACCCGTTCGGCGCGATGCCTTGCCCTTTGAACGCAACGGATTTTGAGGAACGGAAATGGGGCAGTAATTCTCTGTCATCTCGGTGGACACCCGAACCGCACCGTAAATGAAGGAAGGAATGCCAGCACCCGTTCGGCCCGATGCCTTGCCCTTTGAACGCAACGCTTTTTGAGGAAAGGAAATGGCGCAGTAATTCTCTGTTATCTCGGTGGACACCCGAACCGCACCGTACTGGAAGGGAGGAACGCCACCACCCGTTCGGCGCGAAGCTACCGGCGCTTCTTATGTCGGTCCTGTAGGAGGGCTTAGAGAGTCTCGTTAAATGTCGTACGGTGCCCGGATGCTCTCGTTTCAGCTCCCGGATGTGTGGAATTCAGTGGCCGGATGAGTGGAATTCAGTGCCCGGATATTGGCTCTCGGTCTCGGCGTGGCGTCACCACACTGCCGACAACAGGAGCTAAGAGCATTTCATGCGTATTATGCGGCGTGCTGTTGCCAATATACCTTATGATTCACTGATCACGGCAATTGAGACACTTGTTTGGTTACTGGTTTGCATGTTTTTACAACCGAACAATATCCAACAATGACACCTGCTAATTGTAATCTTGTTACACTTACACCTCGCCCATCTTCTTATCACATTGGAAGCTGTGGCTCGTATGCAAGATCCCAAACCAGAAATAACTATGGTTTCATGATGCTGGGGTCTGTCTTTCCTCGGTTTCTAAACACATCTTTGTCTAATGAACTTAGCACTATGTCACTGCCTTCTAATCGCAACCTGTATATCTTATACCCGTGCCACACGGACAGATTTAATGCCATTAAGTGCTTACTGCCTTAAGTTTTAATGGCATTCGTACGGTGCCGCACGCATAAATTTAATGGCATTAGCCTTACTGCCATTCGCGACCTACTGAGTTCGCCACAACTCATTCGACCGTGCAATGCGTACTCTCGTTCCCATTCCACACACAGAAAAGCATGCAGCTTTGTTAGTAGAAACTTCCTAACCAGTAGGAAATGCTTAATTCTTAACTTTCAGTCAGATGAGGCATCTTTACCGCATTTTCGATGCGAAGAGCGCCTTTTTAACTAGCCTTATTGACAGGTGCTCTCGACTTGTGTGCTGATATGCGAGTTTATGGCTAATTTTTCGACTTGTAAAGCAGGAACAGCCGTATTTTATGAAAAATCGTTTTCATATAACATTTCAACAACATTTCCCTTATATTGTGACGAAGACGAAGCTGGCAGTGGCGCGGAACGGAGCGCTCGCGCTAGGCCAGCGGCCATTAAATCATCTCATAGCCATGGTTCACCACGTCTCATTCTTCGGCTGGCCGCCGCGTAACATTTGGTGTGAGGTGCTGGGGTCCCTTCATCGCCATCCTGGTCACGGAGCTTCGGCGTCCTGGGCCTGCCGTGGACGCCGGCCGTGAGTACCTGGTCAGCGCCGCACGGCCGTGCCCCAGCCCGCCCGACCTGAACCGACCTCGACGCTCACCCCAGCCCCGTCCCCCGCCCGGACCACACGACACGACGACCCAAGAACCGACGGACCCAAGACCCCACCGACCCAAGACCCCACTGACACAAGAACCAAACGTGAAGACACCGTCCCCCAGCCTCTGCCGTTCGGTGCGTCCAAGGGCCTCGGCCGTCACCTCCTGGCACCCTACGGCCCGGATGCTTCGTGGACCGGGACTCATTCTCTCATCTTTCTCATCGTGGCGGCCAGCACTGCACCATCTTCTACATATTGTCCGATCCTTCACTCAAGACCATCGCCATTTCGCCGTCTGTTCGTCACCGATCGGGACGATCGCTCGGAGGCCCCGGGTAGTGTGACGAAGACGAAGCTGGCAGTGGCGCGGAACGGAGCGCTCGCGCTAGGCCAGCGGCCATTAAATCATCTCATAGCCATGGTTCACCACGTCTCATTCTTCGGCTGGCCGCCGCGTAACAATATTGTGCTCATTAGCAATGGTTATATTCAGATGAGACTTTTGACTACCTTGCAAGCGTTGTCACTGTCACTTTCGATAATGGCATTAAATGTGGACGTGCAGCACCAACTCCTAAAATAATGGCATTAACAAACTTAAGGCCTTAAGCATTTACTGCCATTTCTTGTGAGCTTGTGGCACGGGTATTAGTGCACTGTAAACTAAAACATCATTTTTGCTGGAAAGTACCATGCTCGAAATGCTGTTTGGGATAGCATAAGGAAATACTCTCTAATTTTTATATTTCTACACTAGCAACTGGTATTATCAATCTATGTTGCCTTCGTCTTTATGCTGCTGCCATGCCGAGTTATTCTGTATCGAGTGTTGTTTCAATTTTCTACTCCTTAATGCTGGTACCAACATTCAGGAGCGGCGAGGCTTGTCAAGCAACTTTGCAACACTGCTTTTTTCTCGCCGTCTCTATTTTTTTAATTGCGCAAAAAACGGGAATAAAGAAGTGAAATTAAGTGAATGAGGTCAACTCGCGTCAGGGCCTTGAATGAGCGCAGATAGAAGTTTCTCCTCGTGCTGCCTTACACGTACTCGACGATGTTCTCGGTCCCCTTGGGATTCCATGCCATTGTCTGCAGATTCCCAGGCAGCACAAATCGTTCGCCCAATATTGGGAGATAGTTGGCTATGTCTGCCCCTGTATGGGACTAGTCCTGGCTTCATTGTCCCCATTTTGGCATTTCCATTCAGTATCAGATTCCACAATGGCCCTACTTATCCGCGGTTCTCCCCATATTGGCTAAGCCCCTTTATATCATCTCCAAAAATGTCCCTAAATGTCCGCTGTGGTCCCCATATTGGCAATACCGCTTATTACACCCTCAACGATGGCCCTACTTGTGCGCCCCCCATATTGCCAATGCCGCTTCATTACAGCTTTAATGATGGCCCTACTTGTCTACTGTAACCCTCATAATGACAATGCCAATTCAGTAGGCCTCCAACGATGGCCCTTCTTGTCTGCTCTTATCCCCATACTGGCAGTCCCACCTCTTTACACTTAAAATGATGGTCCTACTTGTATGCTATTCTCCCTGCATTCGCAATGCCACTCCATGACACATCCAATGATCTCCCTGCTTTTTTCAATGACGATTTTCGTCAAACATTGTTTTTGATAATCGCGCATGTTTGGTTACTTGAAATTAGTTGCCTTGTTTCATGAACTACAACACCGTCAAACACTGGTGTGAACTTACTCAAAACAGCGGTGTAAACAAGCCAAGTGATCAAAAAATGAGCAATGGTCAGGTTCATTCCCCAAGGAAACAGTTTTGAAAAGCGGCTTCTTTTGTCACTATGGTATTTGGTGTAGGGGGCAAAGAAACTCTTTGCTTTGAATCTCCATCTGCCAGGGCTCAGGAAAAAACACAAAAACGAACTTTTGCATGTGCCTGCAAGCTGCGCGTCACTATGTTTCGTTCTTTGTTCTTTTTTATGCAAGCCCAGTGATTCACTACTACTATAAATGGTACGGTGTGATCGAAGCGGGTATATAGTTTTACCACAAACAAGCGGAGACAAACAAATTCATTACTTGATGCGTGCAAGGACGAGTGACGCTGCCTACGGCACTGAGAGCAGTCTAGGAGCGGAAAAAAAAGGACGTGCTACATAAACAAAAATAAAAACTATTGATCCCGGAAGGTAAGTTGGCAAGCTTTTCCTAAATAAGGAGTTTAAGGAGCATTAGCACTGCTCTACCTTTGAGATATTTAGGTGGGCGACAACGAAGGCACGCCAACAAGTGCTCCATGTTTACATGAATACCACAGCAGCGCATCATATTTCCTAGAGTATCACGCGGAGGGGGCACGCCATGCTTGTATGTGCCATATCAAGTTAAGCGAGAACAGTGGCCTCTTGTCCAGGACATGCGGCGGGGGAGGGCAGCCGCTCACCTCTTGAGCCTGGTCTGCAGGCTTTGTTATCCGTCTGAAGGGGTATGTGTAGGCATCCAGGGAGGAGGAGGGCTACCGGGAAAGCCAGGTTGCCTCGATGTGCAGGAAAGGGAGTGTGGGGGGAGACACACATAGGCGCCCTACCGAAACTTGTTCCTACTCACCCAAGCAGAAGCGTGCATTGGACTTGCACTTGTCGATCTGCCCTTTGCCTGAGCAATAAGTGCAATTTCCAGGCGCATTTCCCCGTGTTTACATGAGTGCGGTACGCCAGAAAGATGATATGTTGTGCTGCCTTCACAGTCATATAGCTCATCTAGAGCTATGCGCTTTCTTTCAGTTTATTTAATGCTCCTATCCACTACTTTTGACAATTAGATACAGACTAATTCTAAATTTTTGGCTGTGTAAGTACTTTCGCGTAGTTTAAAATGCGGTCAACTTCACACCGAGGATATTTTTCGACTCCATCGTTTGTGATTGCAAGGTACAGAAAAAAAAGGCTGTCAAGATAAACAGCGGTCACTACACTGTCTCGTGCGCAGCTTAAACTTGTACGCATAAAATATGATATGATGTTACTACCTGGAGCCGGCCGCAGCTCATTGCAAAACTTATAGATGCCGTCGGCAGCCCATACCGCAGTTTAGTCGCTCATAGTCTTTTAAAAAATTGTTGTGTAGAGTGTTGAGAGCGCTTACTTACTTCTCAGGCTTCCCAGCCTGAGAAGACATGAAATACGCTTTTAGCTCCCGCCCTCGGCAAACAGAGAGAACAACATCATCGCGATAAAATGCCTCACCCACAGGTTGCTCACCCTAGAAAAAAAAATCAATCGCTCTATCCGTTACTACAATTTAACTAGGCCACAATTTTATGCGTGGCGCATTTGGAGAGAAGAAATTATCTGAGTAAAGCGGGATTTCGGTAACATTGCAAATAAACAGTAGACGTGAACAATTTGCTGCACATTTATAGCTTGAAGAAGCAGGAGACGAGAAAGAACATGTTAGATTTTAAAAAATAAACGAATATACGGCTCTGCTTCCTGAAGCAGCGAAGCTAAGGTGACTAGATTTTTTAATGTCGTAAATTGTTTGTTATTCTCCTGTGCTTTTTGGGTATTCTATATCGATGGCTCTTGCATACGGTCGTCCTTATAAATATTACCTTTATTAAATTAAAGTTCGGAACTTTTTACCGATCGCAATTCTACTCGCTTTAGTTGGCCTTGTTTGCGCGAATATTTAATACCAATGAGCCGGAACTGGTGCATTGCTGAGTAGCGTGCCACGACATTCCGAGCTAGCGCTGACACGCACGGGGTGGGCCACAAGATTATGGCTCAGACCAACCTGCCTACATTGGTGCGTATGAAATGTAGTGTATTCATCGCTCGAGAAGCGAATCATTGGATTATATTGATGAATGGTGTTGTTTGGACGTGTGTCACCTTACTTTGTTCGCCACACGTATCATATATGAAACATTCAAATAACACGCATTGTGCCTGATAATTTTAGTTATCGTTTGATATTTTCGGCATTTCCTTAGGAACACATTTATCTCAGCTTGAAGCAAAGGGGCACACGACCGCAGACACTACGTTAATATTTCGAGCCGTTTTAACGAAATGCGTGCCCAAGCTCCACGTTTCCACTTGCCGCTTTTCATGTTCTCAACTGCCTGTGACAACAACACATTCCTGTGCTGCAACAAATTCTTCCAAAATAAACTGATATATGTTGCAAACGATAGACGAGTACTGCGCTTCTAAGTGCCGTTAATGTATCTCCCTGGTGTCCTAACCCTTTCGCGCAGTTAACTCTTTATTCCGGTGAAGCGGTGGTCCGGTGAAGCTGCTGCTCCGGTCAAGCGGTGGTCCCGGGTTCGAACCCCGGACCAGGACGAATTTTTCTTTAACTACGAAGTTTCTAAGAAAGCTGTATAGCTTTCCGCTGTAGCCGTATGGCTGCGCTCGGGTGGATGTCAATGAGTAATTACTCCCTTATTACAAATCTACTCCACCTTGGGGGATTCCCCTAAACATTTGACCAACACAGATCCCACTTTGAGTTATTGATCAATTCGCTCTCGCCCTAACATAAGCTTGCCAACCCGGTTAGCTCAATTGGTAGAGCGACTGCTCCGGTGAAGCGGTGGTCCCGGGTTCGAACCCCGGACCAGGACAGATTTTTCTTTAACTACGAAGTTTCTGAGAAAGCTGTATAGCTTTCCGTTGTAGCCGTATGGCTGCGCTCGGTTGGATGTCAATGAGTAATTACTCCCTTATTACAAATCTACTCCACCGTGGGGGATTCCCCTAAACATTTGACCAACACAGATTCCACTTTGAGTTATTGATCAATTCGCTCTCGCCCTACCATAAGCTTGCCGTCCCGGTTAGCTCAATTGGTAGAGCGACTGCTCCGGTGAAGCGGTGGTCCCGGGTTCGAACCCCGGACCAGGACGAATTTTTCTTTAACTACGAAGTTTCTGAGAAAGCTGTATAGCTTTCCGTTGTAGCCGTATGGCTGCGCTCGGGTGGATGTCAATGAGTAATTACTCCCTTATTACAAATCTACTCCACCTTGGGGGATTCCCCTAAATATTTGACCAACACAGATCCCACTTTGAGTTATTGATCAATTCGCTCTCGACCAAACATAAGCTTGCCAACCCGGTTAGCTCAATTGGTAGAGCGACTGCTCCGGTGAAGCGGTGGTCCCGGGTTCGAACCCCGGACCAGGACGAATTTTTCTTTAACTACGAAGTTTCTGAGAAAGCTGTATAGCTTTCCGTTGTAGCCGTATGGCTGCGCTCGGTTGGATGTCAATGAGTAATTACTCCCTTATTGCAAATCTACTCCACCGTGGGGGATTCCCTTAAACATTTGACCAACACAGATCCCACTTTGAGTTATTGATCAATTCGCTCTCGCCCTAACATAAGCTTGCCAACCCGGTTAGCTCAATTGGTAGAGCGACTGCTCCGGTGAAGCGGTGGTCCCGGGTTCGAACCCCGGACCAGGACGAATTTTTCTTTAACTACGAAGTTTCTGAGAAAGCTGTTTATTTTTCCGTTATAGCCGTATGGCTGCGCTCGGGTGGATGTCAATGAGTAATTACTCCCTTATTACAAATCTACTCCACCTTGGGGGATTCCCCTAAACATTTGACCACCCACTCTTTATTTCAATAAAGGGAACCTGTCCCATCGTCGTCTCCTCCTATCCAAAACACTCGCCCAACGAGTATCGCCTGTAGCTAGCGAGGCGGCGAAAAGCCCCACAACCAGCATGCCGACGAAGCATGCGGGCTCAAGTTGACGCCGTTAGTTGTCGAAAATCTACATTTGATGCGTTTTGACAGCTATGACGTAATTGAGTAGCCTGGCCTGCAAGATTCTCCTTGTGAGTACTATCATACTTTTATCATGAAATGTGTTCGGAAATGAATATGGTTCATGGCGTAATTGCTGCTTTGACTCAGCCCCGACCTTTTTTTTTCTCCAGCAGGAAAAGAGAAAGCGACAAATCACTGGCGCGACTTCTCTATGCCAACTCTCACTGCAAAATGTCTAGTGCAAAGGAGTGCACAGAATGGTGAGAACTTTATTTTTCAGCTTTGATGACATGGATTTACCGAACGTTGACTACTTCTTCAATCGCCGTGGCGGTGTGTTGTTTGGCCCGACTCATGTTGCATTCATTACGACATTGGTCGTCTATCGTTTGTGCAAGACGAGTATCAGCAGTAGAGAAGGAAAAAAAATTTGAATGGCGTGAAAAAAACCGTTTTTTTTCAGGGTTTTTTTCATGAAAAATTGGAAATTTTGCAAAACATGACAAAAACAGATTTATTTGCAATAGCACAACAATCAATAATATTGCTCCGAAGTTCAGTCGAATATGCAGTTATAGATGTCATATTGTGAAACGAACTTCTGGTTCTATTGCACCGAGAAGATATTCCAGTATCCATAATTCAGTATCCATACGATTATTTGCTGATGA
This sequence comes from Amblyomma mixtum, assembly GCF_055824585.1. Lineage (NCBI taxonomy): Eukaryota > Metazoa > Arthropoda > Arachnida > Ixodida > Ixodidae > Amblyomma > Amblyomma mixtum. The sequence continues at coordinate 337,692,988 of NC_143014.1, read as the reverse complement.
TTGCGCATTGTTCAAAGAGATAAGGGAATCCTCAGATCATGGTGTTCTCCAAGATTCCCTGGCAGCTATTGATCGATGGTGTGTGGATTGTAGCATTGCTCTTAACATCAAGAAAACTGTAGTGCTACGTGTAACAAGAAAAAAACATATTAGCGTTTTCACTTATTCTCTTTAAGGCTTCCAACAATCAAGAAGCCGCCAGCCATAGGTATTTACGACTAATACTTACCAATCAATTAAACTAGTCAGCGCACATATCTCAAATTTGCTCTTCAGCATTCTCAACATTGTGTTTCCTAAAACGAAAACTCAGTTCCGCTCCCTCTGATATTAGGCTTTTGGTATATAACACTTTTCTTCGGACGAAGCTCGAATACGCATCTATTATTTGGGATCCGCATACGAAAAAGAACATTAACTCCCTTGAAATCATTCAAAGGAAAGCAGTCGGCTTTATTTTCCACAAATACAGCAGATTTGATCCTCCCACAAAGCTAATCGCAGAAAATAATATCCCACTTCTTTCAGACCGCCGCAAAATAAACCGAATTTTGTTCCTCCGTAAGATTCTTGCACGCGAGGTAAACATTCCAATACGTAACTATGTTCAACCTTCTACCACCAGACGTAGACGACACACTAAGGAACACACACTGCAGCCTATCTTCGCACGAACAAATTCATTTAAGTATAGCTTCTTCCCCAGAACCATCTCCGATGGGAACATGCTCCCAGAATCCCTTTTTCAAAATAGAAATTTCAGCAACGCATTGGAAGAACACTTCCTTGGCTAAGTTGTCTCATTTTGTATTTTTTTGCTGTTGTTTTTATCTTCCCTTTGTTATCGCCGAATGATGCTGTGTTGTTTTTTCGTTTCTTTTGTGTGTTGTTAGGTTGTTTGCCCCTCCTGCCTGGGCATCATAGGCCTGCAGTATTTTGAACTAAATAAATAAATAAGATAAATAATGATTTGCACTTCATGCGAATATGGAGGTATAAATATGATATTGGTGGAACGAACTTCTTGTTCTATTGCACCGAGAAAGGGAACATGAAAACTGATCTATAAGTCACTCCATATGGGACTCAGAATCACTGTCGCTGGATGCGGCACTACGCGCAGCAGCATGGATTGAAGCTTTGTCCACAGCTAGGTTCGACTGCACATACACAAGCTTTCGAACCCGTTCCCCTGAAAGCCGGTTTGGAATCCTTGTACTGACATTCCCGAAACGTGACCAGTTTGTTCGCAGCTGGCGGATGATGGTGGTATCTGCAGCAGTCGGCAAGCCAGAAGAGTTAGCGACTGGTTGGGGTAAAGGCCTTGCCACCAGGTAGATGGGGTCACGTGCTTCGTTCAAGACACCTGTCCTGTACAATATTCCTGCGGATGTTCTGTACACTGCTATGTTGGAAATCAAGAAGCTAGGCTTGTATTTGGCTAAAACCGCTTGCATGCACAGCAGCCTATGTTATTTATGCCGTGTGTGTAGCGCTGTAGAATTTGCCGCCGTTTTCTTCTACTTCAGCCGTGAGTTCAAGTATTAGTGTGTTTTTAAGTCAAGCCTGGATCTTATATGTGACCTGGCCTTCAACCCGCGTACTCGTAGCACGAACGTTTTAAAAAGCACTACCTGGCACCGGCGATGACGACTGCCCTCCAATCGTTCAAAGATGCACGCTGTAATTGTTTTCAAAGCAAAAACAAAAACCTAAACTAAAAGCAAGCAATCGTAAAACCTTGAAATTGCATTGTGAAATTTTCAATGTTTTTTTCCATTTTCCCTCGTCTGAAAAAAAAAAACGAAAAAAAGACGTTTTTTTTCAAAAATTGCAGTGTTTTTTTCAGGCCTTCACATCTCTAATCAGAAGCGCTTTCTTCCACTGCAGCAGTTCTCTGGCCACGTGTAATATTTCCGTGCCGTGTCCCTTTGTCTTGGCCAATTGCACGCGTACAAAAAAAATGTGGAAGTCCTGGTCCCAGCGAAGTTTACCCATGTTGTCTCTGAATTAATCACCCATGGACTATCAGAAGAGTGCTTTCGTGTTTTTTTTTCAAGTAAGAGTTCCGTCACCTCTGTTACATGCATGCGAAGTCAGCGACATCTATAATCTGCTTACATTAAAAAAAGTGTACTCAGTCACCGGCATTCAGCGCATTTCTCCAAACTGAGCAGGCCGTCTTTTCATGGAATGTTTTATCCCATACAGAAAAAAAAATTGCTCAAAGCTGTTCAATGGGAAGGAGATGCTACCACCTGTAGCATACTTTGCTGGAACTAAAAGCGAAACAAACAGCTCGCAATATAGACACGTAATTTTGATAGGCAATATAAAGATACATTGATTTGTATTAAACACTATATTTATGTTTTTTTGTGACCTTTAATATGTATTTCAGGTTGTGAAATGGCAAATTAGGATTAGAAATTAGCCATACAGTGGAAGGAAATTTTGGTAAAGTCAATTCCACATTTTGCATTCAGTTTGGGGGTTTATATTAAGCATCATTTAGAAATTATTGTATAAAAATATGTTGCAAGTACTTTCTCGCACACTGTGCGCCACTAAACTCAATGTGTTATTTTAGTTCTTGTCTCTTTACTGCGATGGTTGTACTTACGCTCATGATCACAACATGCATCTCTTTGCAGCTTCGATCTAGACTGGTCATTGTGCAAGAGCTTGGCGAGGAATTTGTTTCAAGGCAGTTCTAAAGTTCTCTTAGAAGAGGAGTGCAACAATTAGTGCCGATATGACTCATCGGTTATGTGGCTCCAAGCACAGTGCATCTCACGATGTACTGGCACCGTAGATGCAATAAATTTTGTTCCTTGAATCCGTTCTTTCTTTTTTGTAAGTGCGCTGACTGCTGACATGTGAAATGTTTGTTATACAAGGTCTGGCTGGGGGAAAACAAGCGGAATAAGTCCGCATTGTTGTTGCCCAGTCCACAAGTATCAAAAGGCTGCTTGCAGTCTTGGACGAAAGCTTGAATGTTGTGGACCAAAATTGCAGACTACATAGCAAGGGGTCTGGAATAAAACTAGGAGGACTCTCCATCGCATACTTTCCAACTGGCCTTGCAATTGATAACCCACCTCTAAATGATATCGGCAGTACATAAGGGATGAATCTTGAACCAGGGAGGAAAAACTTGTACATAGGCCTAGTGCTGGCGCGAACGCCGGGCCATTATTCACAGACTGGCTGAACATCGGCATATTGCTAGCTCAAACCTCGGGCCATTGTTTCTAGCGCAGCCGAATATGGGCATAGTGTCGGTGCGAATGGTGGGCCATTATGACTGGACTGGCTGAATCAGGGCATAGTCTTTGCTCGAACGTCGGGCCGCTGTTGACAGATTGACTCCACATAGGCCCTGCTCAGGTGTGGACGATGGGTCAATGCCTATAGTTAGACTGCCTGAGCATAGGCCCTGTCTTGGCATGAATGAGGGGCCATTGCTGGAAAAAGTCTCGGAATCCCTAAATGCCGATGTAGGACCCTTATTCGTACCAATTTTCGCCCCTATTTTGCCACTGTCGCCCCAATATTTTTGTGCCGCTTGGGTTGAGGTTCTCGATCCTCTTTGCATTTCCCTGCGGATCATGAGGGAAGGGTTGAGATGACGAGAGATTGGCCCGCAATCTAAGATCTTTAAGGATTCCTAACTACCTCTGTTCAAAACAGAAAGTGACGAAAATAGAGAAGGACGCCTTCGCTTTGCCAATTTTAAAGTTACAAGCTCAATAAACGCAACGGCAAAAGAAACGGATCGCGAAATACGTCACATGGTCCAAGACGGTGCCCAGTCATGCGGGCCGATGGGCTTACATCGTAGAAATCCGAGCAGCGCGTGAGCAGAGATAAAATTCAGAGATATGAATTGAGGATAAACCACCAGAAGCAGAAAGGCTTAATATGGCTCAACATTTATAGAAATATGTTTCGCCTTCAAGGAGCTTTAGCATCGTTTACAGCTCCCACCAATCCACGTGCTTTTCGACGAAAACGCGAGAGTGATATTCAACCGATGCAAGCAGGTAATCACGTATGCAAGCCGCTCTCTGTCACGGGCAAAGGCTCAGTTTTCGACCACAGAGAAGGAGTGCCTCGTCTTTGTCGGGGCTACGGCGACATTTCGTCAAGACCTGTGCGGACGAGAATTCAAAATGATCAGCGATCACAACGCCCTGTGTTGGCTTGCTAATTTGAAGGACCCGTCCGGCCGCCCGCATGGCGGAGCCTGCGCCTTCAGGAGTTTAACCTCACTGTCGTCTACAAATGTGGACCCACGCACACCGAAGTGGAGTGCCTAATTCGAGCCCCTATCGGGAAGCCGCCAGAAGAGAACAATGAAGACACATTTTTGGAATTGCTGAGCGCCAGAGACATCAGGAAGAAACAGCGCTCAACATTTCTACGTCCACTTATTTTTTCCAATTGATTTTTTTTCATATTATTTTTAATCTTTAATTCTTCAGAATTTTTACTCAAAGCTAAATCATTAGCTTGGCAACCAAAGTTAAATCATTAGCTTGGCACCAATTTACCTTCTTCGGGCACTCTTCACTGACCTGGACAATGCCCCGTCGTGGGTATGTGCCACGCTACCAAGGCAACAACAACAGCAACAGCGCTCTAGCAATCAACAGCTTCTCATCCGTTATCTGTAAGGTGCGGCTTTTTCAGCCCCAGCAGCGTTCAAGCGCGGTTTGTCCTCTTTGTGTGTGCGATTTTTATGCTCATGAACTTCGCCCAATACAAGAGCGCGTACCCCCTCGTCGTTCCCAACAGCTTACGAGAAGAAAATATGGAGGCTTTGCACGACGAACCAACAAACGGAGAGCTCGGGTTTATCCACAGCCTTCGTCGAATTTAAGATGAACGCTTGCGGTCCAGATTATACTCCGACGTCGAACGTTATGCGAAAACACGCTGTAAATGTCATCGACGAGAGACGCTGCCGGACCGATCAGCTGGAATTTTGAAGCAAATACCGTAACCGAGCAATTCATTTCTATACATTGGAATTGATCTCCTCGGCCTCTTCCAAACGTCAACGTCGGGCTTCGAGTGGATCATTGTAGCGACACACTACTCAACCCCCTTCCCGATGCAAAAGCGCTCTTGAGTGTTACTAGAGTTCAATTTGCAACATTTTCGTGGAGCAGGTGCTTTTGCGCCATGGCACCCCATACATTCTCATCACGGGTAGGGGGACATCATTTACCGCCGAGCTCACCCAAACCATTCTGAGCTGCAGCCACACAAGCCACCGTCGAACTACAGCATATCACCCGTAGACCAACGGCCTTACAAAGCGTCTGAACAAATCTATCTCTGGCATGCTCGCCATGTATGTGGACGCCTAACACAAGACCTGGGATACCATCATCACCTACGCCGCCTTCGCCTACAACACCGCAGTGCAAGAGACTTTCCCAATGGCACCGTATAGGCTCGCCCATGTTATAGAGTCAACCACCACGCTCGAAACCCATCTCCCGAACATTACTGATGATGACAACATGGACGCCGCCGTTTAACTTCAGCGCGCGGAAAGAAACCGACGACTTCCCCATTGCGGATCAAAGGTCAACAGAGCACCGATGCCCTACGGCACAACCTACACTGACGTCAAGCTGAATAGCCGTGTACAGGCGTGGACGCCCGTTCACCGCCGTAGACTTAGTGAAAAGGTTCTGCGCTGCTACTACGAGCGAAACAAGAGCATTCGTCGACTTGGAGAGCTTTACTACGAAGTGTCCCCCGACGTAGCGACATCATCAAATCAGCGCCTTTCACAACCAGAAGTTGCGCATGTCGTGCGCCGGAAGCCTTATTATGGACGCTAACGAACGCTCTGTATTTTATGTCTGAGCATTTTTGTCTTCTGCGTTCAGTTCTTGTTTTTTTTTCGCATTACTTTCTTTTCGCTGTGAGGCATCCAGCCGTTCCTTTTTAAGAGGAGAGCAATGCCGCGCATCTTTGCATTGTTTTATCTGTATGGTCGGAGCCACCTGCCTGCGGCTTTATCATCTCATGTGCCCCTCGAGATGCGACAAGATTTATCTCCACTGATAGCGGCCACGCGAAACTGCGTCCAGTTTTCGAGATTGTTGAAGCCGCTTTTAGATCCTTATCTTGAAGTTTCCTTGTCAGCTTTAGATTCACCGCGGCCAAGAGGTACAGCGACTATGTTCGACTACAACCGAGCACGCTTGTTGCTTTCACGCCGCCACGTCATTCAGTTCGTTGTGGACGCATAGGTACCCCAATAAACAGTTTTGTTTGGAAGACATTTCGCTGTCTTCCTGATAGCCGGACTGCCGTCACCGCTACCTGAGAACATACAATTGAGATCAAGTGTTTGTTCAGGAGACCGATTACCACTATTGCGTCATACCATTAAAGGTGGAACTTAAGTGTCCCCACTTTCTTTTTTTTAGCATGGTGACAAGCCACCGCGTCAAATGCGAGGCGAAGGATATAACCTAACAACGTCGTCGTTAGACAGCGACATTTAGCAATATAAACGAGTCATTATATCCTTCGTTGCTTTCGTTGCGTCATGAGATTTGAACGTTATTACTCAAACTTTACAGATCTATTTTTGAAGGAAGAGGGAAGATACACGGGTCATAAGGCAACTTTACATACCCGAGCCCACGACAGCGCGGGTGCTAAGCAGAACGCGAGCAAACAAATCTTTTTAAGCACTTTTTACGCTACACGCCACGTATAGCCACAACTTACTTGCATGCTGAAAAGTTATAGGTGAATTGAAACCGAAATAAAGGTAAGTTTTATATAAGTGACACCCGAAAGGCATCTAACGTGTCTGAGATCAGTGTACCTTAGTATGAAAAGGATCGAGGCGCGATCCAGTGGTACCAGACGTTCAAATGATTTGCGATTGGAGCGCTTCCTATTTTTGTTGGGCATTTTCTCCGGAAGGTATAAGTGGCAGCGGTAAAGTGGTGGGACATCAAATCAGAAAGCATTTAATTAGCCATTTGAGAATCGTACCTGACCACACTCTTACACAATATAAAGTGTGCGATTATTTTGTGGGGGGAGGCTCGCGTTAAGTAGATTGCAAAGCTTCCAATTGAAAACATCCCCTACACAGTGCGAAGGGCTCGCGTCGATATGCTTTGCCATGCTGGCACCACTAGCAAACATTAAGGCAGTATGCAGGGCAAGCACAGTCTACAAGGAGTACGAAGCAACAAGTGATTAGACGCAGGTAACTCTTCTATTTTGGTAACTGCAGTAAGAGCGTCCTTACTCTTGTGTGATTAAAGATTGATTCCTTAATTTCACATATCGCTTTCTTTCAGTCGCTGATGGTCACCTATTACTTTTTTTTTCGTGGCGGTACAATAGTGTGCAAAGCTATCGGTACTCTCTAAAACTTCATCTGCATTCTACATCTCAAGAGTGCCGGTTCCGCCTTGCTTGAAAGAAGGTGGAAGAGATGCCGGCTGAAGCCAGCGAGGCGCTAAGCCTATAGCGCACCCAAGTAGTTGAACGCACTCCGCACGTCGCACACAAGCAGGCGAAGGTTCCAGCATGTGTGGCCAATGGTTTAGTTTTGCTTTTGCGGGGTTCAACGTCCAAAATCCACAAAGGCTACGAAGGAGGCTGCCGTAAGAGGCTCCGAGCAGTTCAACGACCTCAGGTTCTTTAACGCGAAGTGACATCGTACCCTACATGGGCCTCAATCGTATCGCCGCCATGTAAATGCGAAAGGGTTGAAAATTGGGTGAGTTGGTACGAACTCATACTGGTGTGGCACCACAGGGACAGGGACAGAGACAGAGTGACAACAACACAAGTGCTCTGTTGCTGATGGTCACTTGTGTTGTTGTCACTCTGTCTCTGTCCCTGTCCCTGTGGTGCCACACCAGTATGTAAATGCGACAGCCGTGGTCTGTATCCGACGCTCACATTCCGGGTCAGCAGGCGAGCACCATAACAACGGAGCCACCACGGCGGCGGTGGCTGACTGAAACCTTACTGAGAACGAGTGCTGCTTGTCTTCCTCCCTTCCTAGCTGAGGCCTGAGTTCGAGCCCTTTTTTGTTTTCTTCGATTCAGTTGGCCCGCTGAGAGAACCATCCTTGGCTCCGCACTTGGAGCTTGTTAGCGCAGCATCCAAGGAATGAAGGGATCTGCAATGCCGGGTAATCTGACGCGTGCGGTCATTTGCCACGCGGAGAGATATGGCGGGCCTACCGCCGCTTGAGTGGCATAGGGAAGAGTACAGCGTTGGGTAGAAGAGATCTTGAGACAAGGAGAGGGTGTTGCTTTATTTTGTTCCAGGCCGTAGATTCGCGCCAGCTGGAAACAAAACTTTGCGCACAAATGCAAACAAGGTCTTCCCAAAGTCAAGTCAACAAAAAGCGTATCAATATATCTTAATATGGAATGTAAAAAGCCTCAGCAGGTGCCGCAAAAGAGACATCAGCACGAAATGATCTCGTCTTAAAATTTTTAATATGTTCCCGTGGGAATGTTTGACCGAAATGCAAGCGCTAGAATGGAAGGAGACTTCAATGTAAAAGTAGAAGATTTGAACATTGGTACTAACAAAAATGTCCAGTGATTGATTCACTCAGCATTCCCTTATTGAAAAAGCACACCAGTGCAAGATAGAAGGAAGAAAGGGCACAGATGAAAAGAAGTGCTACGAGAATAAGCGAAATCTGAGAAATGATTTCATTGAATCACAGAACAAACTTGTCTGATGGCCAGCCTGCAGTCCGAAACTGCCATATTTGAGAATTTGTAGATGCAATGAGGCTTGCAATAGAAAGTGGTGTTTGGAGATAAATTTCCAGTCTCAACACGGTTAACTTTATTTACGCTGCCACTATAGTTTGCATGAAGTCAACTTCCAGCCTAAATTATAACGGAAGCAACATTACACTATATAAATTTCTCTTAAACTGGCAGGTATCAAGAACTCATTCCATCACTTCGATTTTGCTTATTTCTTATTTTGTTCCTCATACGGGGTTTTGTGCAGGTATTGAAGTCATATCAGTGCAGTGTCTAATATAATAAATATGGCATATGATCGTGGGGCAAAAATTATTGTTCTCATTCTATCCGCGAATTTCTCTAGCCAGAGCACTTGGAATTATAGCTCTTAATGCATACCACATTAATCCCGTAACGTCAATTCATAACAATACTGATTAACAGTTGCTGTTCTTGCTAAATATAATACAGGAATTTTCTCTTCACGTTTAGAAAAGATAACTGTCCAGCCTTCTAAAATTGGCTGAAGGCTTAGCTTGGTTAAGCCTGGCTGATTGCGAAAGCAATAACACCTGGATACGCTTGGTTCTGCTGGTAGTTGGACATGGTTTCCCGTATAGTGTAACTCTGGCCACGACTTGGTTCTGCTAATATGGTTACCCGTATGGATTCACTCTGGACACAACATGGGTCTACTGTAAATGTGCTTTATTTATTCCGATGAGCACGCTTTGGTGATCCGTAAAGAAATGGCTTTTGCTCTGCACATCGGTGATGACATCGGCGTGCTCGCCATTCTGCAGCATACGCACGTTGCTTCGCCAACCGTCGTTCCCTTTCTTCGTCTGTTTCTTCGGCACGGTGCCGTCGCTTGGCCGCAGCACACCGTTCCAGCCTCGCCTTGTACGCACCCTCCGACATAGCACAGCACTGCGAGGAGCACAACCGCAGCCCCGTTTTATCCCAGTCTAGCGAGCACCCTTACTCGGCAGCTGCGCCGGGGCGAAGGATGAGCCTCCATCGATGAGACGAGTTGGGCCCCCAGCTCTCCTCTTGTCGTGACGTCACGCAGTCACGTGGTAGCGCGACGCAGCTCCACCGGAGCGAAGAGGGTGAACCTCCATCAATGGCAGAAAAGTGCAAGCAGTATTGCTTTCGCAATAAAAATATCAGACAGCTTTTGCTCTCATTCTCAATGACTCCCTCATCAATACTAACAAAAATGCTTGCTATAAATCAGAACCTAATTTTACCAAAAGTAGGAAGTGATTTCCTCAGACAAGCGGTTAATTTGTCACAATTTTTATAGTACACCACGCTTGCACTGGCCATGAAACCAAATAATATAGAGACGTTTAATTCTTGAACTCCATTCTTCAATACACAAACTGAATGGCATTTTTCCTCGTTTTCTGCCTGTTCCATTCATCCATCCATCCATTCATCCGTCCGTCCGTCCGTCCGTCCGTCCGTCCGTCCGTCCGTCCGTCCGTCCGTCCGTCCGTCCGTCCGTCCGTCCATCCATCCATCCATCCATCCGTCCGTCCGTCTGTCCGTCCGTCTGTCCGTCCGTCCGTCAGTCCGTGCGTCAGTCCGTGCGTCCGTCCGTCCGTCCGTCCGTCCGTCCGTCCGTCAGTCTGTTCGTCCTGGATGGCTTCTCACATTGCCTTAACGAGTTCCGCATACTGTAAATGGAGTGTTTAGTTTTAAGGCATTGATCTACACTATGTACAAGAGGTCCCTACTCTGCCCCCACAACAAGACGACCAGTTGAATGCATACGAGGTCTGTTAGAAAAGTATCCGACCTTTGGCCGAAGAAAAAAAAAACTGGCGTAACTGGAGTGTCGAAAACCTGATCATCTTCAAAGTAGTCTCCTTGGGACTCCACACACTTCTGCCAGCGGTGCTGCCATTGTTGGAAGTATTCTGAAAAGGCCTCTTTCGGAATGGAGATTAGCTGAACTGTCGTTGCAGCCATAATATCCTCTCTTGTCTGAACTCGCGCTCCTTTCAATAGCCTCTTGATTTCGGGAAACAGCCAGAAGTCGCAGGGGGCCATATCAGGAGAGTAAGGAGCCTGTTGAACTACCGGAGTCTGGTTTTTCGCCAAAAAAGTCTGAATCAAGTGCGAGGAATGTGCAGCAGCATTGTCTTGATGGATGCGCCAATTTCCTGTTGACATCAACTCCGGTCTCTTGCGCCGCAGAGCATCACGTAGGCGACGGAGGACATCCCTGTTGTACTCTTTGATCATTGTTTGACCCTGAGGCGTGCGTACTCGTGGTGTGCCACACAGCGAGAGTCAAAGAAAGCAGTTAGCATCACTTTGACGTTGCTGCGCATTTTTCAGGCCATCTTTTGTCTTGTTGACGTGGAATTCTTCCACTGTGACGACTGGGATTTGGTTTCCGGGTCGTCGCCGTACACCCAAGGCTCGTGACCAGTGATTATGGTGTTGACGAAGTCGGAGTCACTGTTTGTGGAATCCGGCATGTCCTGTGAGACTTCAACACGAAGCTGCTTTTGCTCCATCGTGAGCAGCTTCGGTGCGAATTTGCCGCAACTCTCTTCATGGCGAAATCTTCGGTGATAATGAAATGTGCAGAAAAAGTGCTGATGTCCACCTCTTCCGCAATTGCACGGATAGTCACACGACGGTCCCTCATCACCACAGCGTTCACTTCGGCAATGACCTGGTCATTTCGGCATGTTGATGGCCGACCGGAGCGTGGCTCGCTCTTCGTTGATGTGCGGCAGTCTTTAAACCAGTTGTACCACAGCTTAATCTGTGTGCTGCTCATAGCGTCGTCACCGAAAGCCGTCTGAATATTCCGAATGGCTTCCGCTTGGCTGTCGCCCAGTTTCTGGCAAAACGTGATGCATTAGCGCTGCTTCTGTCACTCCGCCATTTCCCTTGCAATAAAAAACCGACGAGAGCACTCCGCACTACCTCACTCAAATGCTGCTTCCGAGCGACTGACGCTATCGGCAGGCGGGAAAAAATTCGCGCATGCGCACGAGGGTTCAAGGTCGGCTGATGCAAGCGCGCTTGTTTCATATCCATCATGTGTTCGCAAAAAAAATAAGTTCGGATACTTTTCTAAGAGACCTCGTATTTCCAGTATTAGTTATCTTGGAAGTAACGATGCATTTCTGACATAACTCTCTATCATAAGCGGATATCCTTTCGTAGCCAAGTGTTATATAGCACCACTTTTAAAATATCGAGAAATTAAGGGTTAGCGATTTCAACAGACTAACTTCTGATTAATTTCCTCTTCCTGGAATAGCTTTACATTGAAATAACCTCTCCGTTTCACAGTACACATACCGGAAGCCATTTTGTTCAAGGTAAATGGTGCGAAATGTTTTCAGTGTTTTTTATTCGTCACGGTGCTCATGTTAACGGTGAGTAAATGGGTGAATAATAAAATAAAGGTCTATCAATATACATATAATGTGGCGCTCGGCGCTTCGGCAGCGGTGGACAAGCAGCATGCAGCGGTTTACAGGCGCCGCCTGCACGCCGCCGCCGTTCGGCTGCCCGACCATCCCCACTCGTGACTGGACTGCTTCCTCTCAGCAGTGGCTCCTCCTCGTCTCCGCTCCAAGCAGGGAGACTACTGGTGGCTACGGTGGGGGGGTACGCTCGCATTCTGCCACCCTTTTGAACGGGGGCACTGCTTGGAGCGGGGTGGGGATGGGGGAGGGGGGGATTCGCAGGTAGCACGCGCGCAGTGGTCGACACTTGTCAGGGCTCCTTCAGCGTGTGGTGCAGCTCGCACCGGGGAGGGCTCCTATGCACCGGGACTGGTGCACGGGGGCAGGGGCCATGGAGGGGGATACAGCTGGATGGCTGGGGGGGGGGGGGTTACGTTTTAGAGCCTGGTGGCCAGGCCTGTCACCTGGAGGAATTTCAGGAATATCCTGAAGGCAGCGATGGGGCTGCGGGCGGTGTGGAGCAAGTCTTGGACTGAGTTGGCAGAGAGGCCCAGGGCACGGTATCCTTGGACCATGGTGGTGCGTGCTGCGTCCAGGGTCGGGCAGGAGCAGAGGAGGTGGTCTAGGGACTCATCTGCCCCGCAGGAGGAGCAGTCTGGGGAGGAGGCTCTACCATGGCGATGGAGACGGGCCTGCGTCCAGGAGGAGCCCGTTCGGAGCCGCAGGATTAGCGAGCGCTCTTTACGCGGCAGGTCGTCAGGAACCCTTAGGAAGCGCTCCCCCGCTGCCAGTCGGGGATCTGGGTGAAGACCCTGGATGGCCCTCCTGAGAGCAGGGCGGGCAAAGTCGAGTTGGGTGACTGCCGGGTTGATGGGAGAGCCGCTGGTGTGAGCAGCACCGGCCACCTGGTCTGCCGCCTCGTTACCCGCAATGCCGACGTGGGAGGGAACCCACTGCAGGGAAACAGGTCGGCCAGAGTCCTCGATGGTCATCAGGCGGGCCTTGAGGCGGGCAACGGTGTCCTGCCTTGTCTGTCCCTGCCGTAGGAGCTGGTGGGCAGTCCTTGAGTCCGTCAGGATGACGGTTGGTTGCTGCCCAGGGATCAGACTGAGGATGTCTGCGGCCAGGTGGAGTCCGGCCAGTTCGGCCACTGTAGAGCTGGCCGGGAAGCCCGCGGCTGCAGCAAGCGGCACAAAGGGTCTCTCCAGCTGGTTGCTCCTCCCTTCCGTGGCCACGGCCACCAGACCGACCACGGTGTTGCCCTTTTGCTGCACCGGCCCATCCGTCCGAATATGGCGGGCCCCAGTGACTGCGACAAAAAGCACTGCGAGCAAAGATCGCGACTCAGATGGCACATATCACCGCTAATTTTCAGCGAAAAATAGGTGCACAGAATCATAGAGCCGGTAGGACCAAAGATGTGCGGTCGTATCTGTTCTCAAGGTTTCCGCTCTGTTGCTGAGGTTAACCATATGACCTCAAAGCCCCTCTGGCTTGCAATTGAGTCCAGAGTAATGCTGTATTTCAGTCCCCGAAGACTGTGTAAATAAAGGTCCTCAAAACAGGATAACTGGCAGCTCCTCAATAGGTCTTCTCAAACATACAATAAATGGCAAATCACAATGTATACTTTTTTTGCATTTGTGTCTGTTCCTTAAACTCGTGCGTTCGCGCAACAAAGCTATATTTACTGTCTTACGGGACTTTCTGCAGTGCTGAATGTTCACGATGACCACTGATGGAGCGCTTTGTGCATGCCGCTTGCTAAGTGAATGGCGCTGTGCAGCCTCGTGTGGCAGTTAAACACCAATTTTGCTGCAGAAAATTGCTCCCCTCAAATTCGAGCCTGAATCTAGGCTAACGCTCTAAATCCATCATTCATCATCAATTGTCTAGTCTAAACGATGCTGCAGGAATTTAACAACAGCAGAAGGACAAAACAAATGTTGTAGTGTTCGGCATACCGGCTTAACGAAAGAATAAGCGAGAGCTGTTACTGCTTTGGTTTTATCACGTAGCCCTGGGTCAAATCGGGAAACCACCATCCGATTGCGTATTCCTCCTGCCTCGTCATAACGGCCGCCTTTGACTTCTTCCACGCAAGCCGCCCACTCGTTTTTTGCCTTAGCAGGCGTCTTGCGGTTGCGCAATTTTCTGCTCCTGCCACAACTTCCGAAGCCATTAGGACTCCTGCCCCTCCCTCCACCCTAACTTCCCTCTACCACTTTCCCTCTCCCTCTTTTTGTAAATCTGGGGAGGCGGATAACTTTCTTTTCACTCTGACCAGGAAATCGTAGCCGGTAACCTCCACTTGGAACAGATGGGAAGGTGGAAATTCAATTGACTATAACTGAACTGAAAATATTTTAAATTATAATAAATTGAAGTATATAAATTTAAATCATTTCCATTGATTATGTTAAAATAGATTAGCACTGCTTTCGCAGTAAAAGGCCCGAAAACGTTTTCAGAGGGAATCGCCTGACTGCGTCTTCGGTAAATGTGGCACGGCTGCAGGGGCATGTTAGATTTACTGTATATGCTACCAAAGGTAGCAGAATTGCGCGTAGGTCTGCCATCTTGCCGGTCAAGCAACCGATGTTATGCGGCGAAGCTGCACTCTTTGCGGGTGACATGCCTAGCGCATCACCGATCGACCGTGGCCGCTTTTCCGAGGTTTGTAAACCACTTTTTCGCTCGATCGCAAACAAAAAGCATCGAGACAGTTGACTATGTAAACCAGTAAAAAAAATATAGTCAAGAAAAAGCGCTGCTCTTTTAGTGCGCGCCGCGAGCTGCGGCAGCAGCCGATTCCCACAGTCGCCTTCCCCGAACTGTTTACCTGAAGGGCAGACTTAGCATTATAAATACGCCGTAAAAATGCAGCATTCATTCATCTTTGTGGAAACATTTAATTGCCTGGACCTGCGTTAAAAAACCTGCTTATAGCCCCCTTTATTAAATCCGAAACTCCGACAAAAAGTTATGAGCCGGAACTAATTTAAAGTATAAAATCCAGAATACAGTTTACTCGAAACTGGATGAACGTTAGCATCTGAGTAAACAATCAGGTGCCTAAACATGTTTTCCCTCGCTTAAAATTGTTTGCCATCCAGTTTTTATGCCAACAGGGATGAATACTCAACGCAGCACTCTATTTTAGCGTTACCATTCTTTCGTATGTCTCAGACAAAAAAATTTTTTAGAAAAAGTGTGATAGATAAAATTATATAAAATGCATAACAATAATTGAGATAGAATGCGCTTTATAATGAAATTTATTTGAACACATATTCTGCTTGAAATGCTGTGAAAAAAAATCAGTAAACACAACAAAAATGAAAAAGAACAAAAGTTTTGTGTTTATATGACAATAACTTTCCAAACACTTGTACTAAAAAATTCTAGAAATCACAAAACAATTATAATTATTTCGAAAACATAGCATTAAAGTTTGAAAATTATAACTTGAATAGTTTTCGAGCTAGAATTGTTTTCTTTATGCCTCTTGAAAAGGCTCGTTTGAGAGTGCCCTTGATCTGATTTTTACAGTCCAACAAAAAAAATTTTCAACTGTAATGTTATTCGCCAAACGAAAGCTTGGTAAGCGTGGCTTAAAAATACAAAACAAAACTTATTTAATTTACGTCAAAAATTGAAAGAAATATAAAACACAACAAAGTATAGGTGCGATATTGCGATATATAGTATGCGATAAGTATAGCTGCGATGTAGCTGCAGAATCGAAATCCGAAACACAGTGGCGTAAATCCGTAACGAAACACAGTGGCGTGGTAACGTTGCCACGCCACTGTGCTTCGATCACCCGTGATCGAAAAATTCGAAGCGCTACGGCAGCGCGACCGCGGCCGCTACGGACTTGCTGAGATATTCGGTTTGTTGTTCACACATTGAACTTCAACTTCCTGTTTATATTTTTGCCGAAAAGCGGCAATTTTTGAGACGCGCTTGAAGTTGGGGGTGCGGCGTCGGGCGCTCTGAACAAGCCGTCATCATCGGGATTGGCGCTCGCTCGAAAAAACCCCGTTGCACTCAATTCCGCTGCGTTTGCACAACATATTTTTGATGTATCAATTAGCATGGACCCTGACGACGATGCTGTATCGTCAGGTATTGTTTCGAAGCTCAAACTGGGCAACGAGAGCCCAGAACGCTCGCCTGTGCATTCAGATTACTCGTTCCGGTCTGTTTGTGCAAACCGAAGCTCCTCATTATCTCCGTTACGGTGATGTGGCGCCATCTAAGTTGTTCTTCAGAGACTACAGTTTCGGTTTCTGCGTAGAGTGCATTTTTCCCATGACGCGCGAATTTTTGAAACGCCTCTGAAGCGGAGGGTACGGCGCGGACGCTCCGTGCGTGGCGTCGGGCGCGCGGACGGCCTCGCGTTCGGAAAAACCTTGCTGCACCCAATTCTACTGCGTCGACTGCAGTTATTATCTATGCTACGAGTAGCAGAGTCTCTGGTGACGATTTTGCATTGTCGGATTTTGGTTCAGACGCTGTAACTGCGCAAACCGATCCCGGAACGTTGGCCTGATAGTTTCGCTTTATTTTTCCTGTCCGCGTGTGCGGGCGCATCTGGTTTGTTGTTCATCAGACGGTTAATTCCATTTTCGGCCTAGTTCGCAATTTCCCCGCCGGTCGTGCATTTTTGAAGTGCCCTTGGAGCATAGGCTTATTGCGACATATTACGCGGTGAGGATGGCGTCGCGTCCAGGTCGAGCGCTTCGCGCGCTCGGAAGAGTCCTGCTGCACGTGATTCTTCAGCCTCTGCAGCTGATTTTCAAGATCCTCCGAGCAGCAGTGACTCGGATGAAGATGTAACGTCGAATTTCGATTATGCAGCTACATCGCAGCTATACTTATCGCATGCTAGATATCGCAATATCGCACCTATACTTTGCTGTGATTTATTATTTTTTTTTTCAATTTTTGACATAAATTAAATAAGTTTTGATTTGTATTTTTTAAACCACGCTTACCAAGCTTTCGTTTGGCGCATAACATTACACTGCCAATTTTTTTTTTGTTGTACTGTAAAAACCATATCAAGGGCACTCTCAAACAAGCCTTTTCAAGTGGCATAATGAAAAAAATTCTGGCTCGAAAACTATTCAAGTTATAATTTTAAAACTTTAATGCCATGTTTTAGAAAGAATTTGAATTGTTTTGTACCTTCTAAAATTTTTTTAGTACAAGTGTTTGGAAGGTTATTGTCATATAAACACAAAACGTTTTTTTTAGTTTTTGTTGTGTTTACTGATTTTTTTCACAGCATTTCAAGCAGAATATGTGTTCAAATAAATTTCATTATATAGCCCATTCTATCTCAATTATTTTTATGCATTTTATATAATTTTAGCTATCACAT
The DNA here is from genome assembly GCF_055824585.1 of Amblyomma mixtum. Taxonomy (NCBI): domain Eukaryota; kingdom Metazoa; phylum Arthropoda; class Arachnida; order Ixodida; family Ixodidae; genus Amblyomma; species Amblyomma mixtum. The sequence continues at coordinate 337,675,379 of NC_143014.1, read as the reverse complement.
TTTTTCTAAAAAAAAGTTTTGTCTGAGACATATGAAAAATGGTCGTTTTCCCGTGGTAACGAAAGAGTTAAGCTAAAAATTATTTTTCCAGCTCATGTGAAAGGGTCCGAGCTCTAAGGTCCACCTCTAGGCCACATAACCACAGATAATACACTCTCCTGCTAGAGCTGCGCAAAGGAAGAAAAAAAAGTAAGGTGAAAGAGCATAATGACTGCTTCAAATAAGCCAATAAAACTCCTCATTAATAAAACTGAATATTCACGATAAAACTTAACGTGTCTGCGTCTGTTCCTGCGTCCTTGTGGTGTTTGCGTTGTTTGAAGAATGAACGTCATTAAAGGTAGTGTACACGATGTGGTCCGAAACATTCGTGCATTCGAAGTTCCTTGTTGCTTCTATTAGATCTACCCCCTTAAGCCCGACCCACATGGAGCGATTTTCTCGCGAAAAACCTGCGAACGGCCGCCCGGCGGCGGCCGCTTGGCCGCCGGCGGCCGTTCGCCGCCGACCAAGCAGTGCTAGATACGTTCGCCCGGCGGTCAGCCGCTCACCGGGAGCGGCGAATGCGAGCTCAGCGCGGACCAATGAGGGCGCTCTGCTCCCGCATCTAGCTTCCGCCCTAATTCCGCCGCGCGGCGACAAACATGGCGGCGCCCTTCGAAGCCGGACCCCTCGCTTCGGACTGAATTCTGGTTGTTGCTGCCTTTTTCAGTGCGTTTACTGGCCGTAAATGGAGCGCCGGTCTTTCGCTTCGTCTCAGCTTGCCTACAAGAAAACGTATAAGCGATAAATTTGGTTTATTTTTTATTTAGAGTGAGAGTTCTCCCACTTCTAGGCTTACGAGGAGAGTCGGTTTGTTTACAGTATCAAGACGGCTGCTGTCTGGCGGCGGTCGCCTGTTTTTCGCCGTATGTGGTGCAGCACGGCGAACGCGCGTCGGCGTCCCGCCGCGCCGCATGAAATTCGCAGCGTCTGTTCGCTCCATGTGGGTCGGCCTTTACAAGCATGGATGTTCTGCAACCAATAGCTCCCGTTTGAACATCCACTGGTGCCACTGGTTCCACTGGTTTGCACATGAGCAGTCGAGGAATAAAAGAAGCAGTCTCAGTTATGTCTCCAGTGTCACAAATCACCGCCGTCGTTAGCCCTTTCGAGTGGTTGCAGGGGACGCAGCAAACAGGTCAAGAGACCGCCGCACATGATTGGTCAGGCCGTGCTGCTCTCCGCAGCGACCCCTAGCGTCGTCGGCGTGCATTGCGAAGAGTACGACGCCGGCGAAATGGCGCGTGGCGTCGAACAGTCGCGAAGAGTTCGGTCCGAAGTCAGCCTGCCAGAAGCGGTCCTTGTGCACCACGTGACAGTCGCCGTGGCGCGAGTAGTGATGCCTGTAGCCCATCTTGGCTGTCATCTCGCACATCTGCCAGTAGTTCGAGTCGGTCGCCATTTTGACCGCGGGGTACACCTTCCTGCGCACATGCTGTATTAGGGCGTTAAACGCCACGTACCATGTATCATGCCTGCATTCCACCGTTGCCATGACGCTTGAATATAATTTATATTTAAAGAGTGAGATTGCTGAACTGTTCTTTGTTTTCTAGGAAAAGGTGCGTATCAGTAAAGAGTAGATAACAGTTATCGTCAGCATCCTCTTGAGCGCCGTCATATAACTGGAAGGGAAGCTATGTAGCTTTCTTCGAAACTTCGCGGTTGAAGAAAAATCCGTCCTGTTCCGGGGTGTTAACCCGCAACCACAGCCTGCCTGGGGTAGTAGTCCTACCAGCTAAGGTTGAACTATGTGGAACAGCCGTAAATATTTTGTGTTAGCCCTTCAAAAATAAGTGGCAAGACCGGGTTTTAGTCGTCCAAGTCCAAAGCGAGAATTTTTTACAGAGACTGAATTGGGCTCCACTTAATTGGAGCCCATTGGCAGTAAATATTCGAACTGAAAACCTCTTAAGTTTGTACTGTTGAGCCTCAGACAATTCTGCTGCGGTGCGACCCTAAAGCATGCGTGGACGCATTCAGTTACGCGCTGAAGTCGAGTGTTCGACGGCATACCGTCTGGTGCAGGAATCATGGTTTGATGAGATTCACTGGTCCATGGTCAGTGACCAGTGAATGTCATCAAGACAGCTACGCGCTGTTTGTTATCAGCGTCGACAGATGGCGCCAGTTATAGTGAAGCCCAGGGAAGCGATTCTTGAAATTTACTCGCAGGATTTGGTTCAGTTGGCTTATTGGGGTTCAACGTCCCGAAGCAACTCAGGCTATGAAGGACGCCGTAGTGAAAGGCTCCGGAAATTTCGACCACCTGGTGTTCTTTAATGTGCACTGACATCGCACAACACAGAGGCCTCTAGAATTTCGCCTTCATCGAAATTCGGCCATCGTGGCCGGGATCGAACCAGCGTCTTTCGGGTCAGAATTTACTCGCAGGAAGGTTGGTTGTAAAGACATATGAGCGCGCATGACAAAAGCTGGTTTTTGAACAGGTCAAAATCAGCTTTGTCATGTGCTCTCCTCTCTAGCATAGCATTATTGGGAGAGAGGGGGACCCACGTGGAAAGAGCCCGAGCTATTGAGGAAGTAGCTGGCCGCCTTGAAGGTGACGCTGAAGAGCAGTCGGGGTGCCATTGACCGCTCGAAGCCAGGCATCCTCTCCCGGAGGTCGGCCAGCAGCCGCGACATGCTCGGCGCCCGCGTCGCGCCGTGGCATCGGACAGGAGGCCGCTCCCTCCGGGGTAGGCGTCAAGTCGTTCGTGCGTAGAACCGCGATGTCCTGCACCAGCGACAGTGCGATGCTCCCCCCCGCGGCCACGCCGGGAGTCATTGTGAGTGAACCTTATACCTTAGTCTTCGTGTAGCAGGGCTTGAATGACTTAACCACGCCCTCCACTCCTCTTTCTTAATCAATGTCCTCACGGCCTGGTTCAGGCGTTCACCCTGAGCGACTGTACTAATCCTTTCCGTCCCATTTTCAAACGACTGCCTCCAACCTTTACTTTTCAACTCTGATCCCTCCGTCATACTAATCGTCATTACGAATGCCACCGCCACCATCACAGGGCCCGGGAGCGTAGCGATAGCTCGGCTAGTGGGGCTAGAGCAAACCTACACCTACTGAAGACAGTGTCCATTCAAATGGCGCTTGTTCGAGTACCTTTTCATTTCAGTGTTTAAATCTTCCGTTGCAGGCTGCTAGCATGAACGCTCTTCTATCAAAAGTTTGCAGCGAGTGAGAGATGAAAGGTAATCCCAAGCTTGCAATGGAGGTGCGCCCTTTGGAGGGCTTGCGCCGGTACCTTCGCAGGGCCTCTATTGTTCCTGCCGAGTGCGCGTGTCTCAGTGGGGGATCTTCGTAGATAAACTTTATAGTAAAAAACACGTCTTGTCTTATTAGTACAGTCTGGACAGCATGGCTAATAGCAGAGACATATAGAGGATGTAAGACAGAAGGTATCTATGTCTAGCAGGTCAGGTGTTGCGTCTGTCCTGTGGCCGTGTCCGACTAGTGTGTAAGTACTGCACATACATATCGTCACTACACGGGTGTGTCGGTAGCAATAACATCCATGCTATCAAAAGCCTCACAGATACAGTAGCATTGCATAGTCCCGGCTGCTCTACCAATTTGGGGCCAAGCTTGTAATCTCGCTTATCACTGCACTACGGAACCTATGGCAGAATAGAAGAACAAAGGGGTGATGGACAGACCTGCTGGGGGACAGCGGGCCGTAGGGCTGCTCCTTGTAAAAGAAGACCACGGCTGACACGAACAGGCCCATCCGGCCCAGGTCGTCACGCATGCGCCCCATGTGCGCAAAGAACTCGGCGTCCTTGGCTGTGGATTTGCGGTGCGACCGGTAGAAGAAGAGCAGCCCGTCCAGCTGCTTCGAGTGTAGCCACTTGCCGGCCAGAGAGCTGAGTTCGTTCGGGGTGGAGCCGCGCACCTGCGTGAGATCGTTTGCACTGATGCAACAGAAAGCGACGAGTTCTACTGCATTCCGTAATGCATCACTGTAATGCAACGCCCACATAAAAAGCGTTCGGCGTTAAGAGAGAGTGAAGTCCGCCATACATGACGGCTCCAGCTCTTCCCGACGCAAAACCCCGCCGGGGCGAGGCGAGCGCGATTGGTATAGACTAGGGGTGTGCGAATATTCGAAATTTTCGAATATATTTCGAATATTATTTTTTTAGTATTCGTATTCGATTCGAAATCCTAGTATTCGTGTTCTTTCGAGTATTCGACCCGACGCGAATGTTCGTATCTGGCCGAATATTGTTGTGCCTGAACCCTCAATCCTTTGGCCTGTCGGGGAACCAGAGCTGTGCGCCCGCCGTCGCGCAAAGTAGGCACGGACTCGCCGCCATGGCACGGCGTCATCCTGGCTGGCCGGCTGACCCTTCCTCCTCCTCATTAGCGTCGGATCGAGCCAATCCGAGCGGTGGCCTGTGGCGTGACCTCATCGGAGCAGAGGAACGCTGGGTGCAGAGGAACACAACGGTCACCGGCGGCTATAAGAGGAGAGCCGCACTGAGACGCGGTAGCAGACGGGCAGCAGACACGCCATCGTGCCAGAGAGACGCTCTCCGCAGGGCCTCGTCCTAGCCCGTTGTGCTCACGACCCTTGTACATTAATGTAAAAAGCTTTCTAAATATTGTACATAAACGTCAGTTCACTAACCGTCGCATCGACCGTTCTTCGCTCAGGACTGCTGAACAGAGGCAGCAGAATGAGACGCACCAAGTCGTAACAGTGGTGGCAGCGGTGGGATGTCAAATCCCAACAGTGGTGGCAGCGGTGGGATGCCCAAAACGCAACAATATTCAATGTGAGCACCGGCGTTCATATCGGTCCGTAAGCCCTATCGACAGAGACATAACAACATGGCGGCGCCCAGAGCAATGCGCATGGATGAAGGAATATTTTTCCTTCGAATTTTCCCTTCGAGGAAGGAAAATTTTTCCTTCCTCCTAGGGCCGTGCCGCAACTGACTGCGCCGGTGAGCTTTTTTGTGGCTATACCTTCGAAGCTGCTATAGTCAGAGCTTTGCATGAAGTACCTCGCAGTACGTGTCTGGTCAGTGCCAAGTGAGAGGGCATTTTCTGTGGCTGGAGGAGTCGTTTCAGCTAGAAGGGAACTACTTCTGCCTGACCATGTGGAGCAGCTGGTTAACCTTCACGACACCCTTTTATGTTCATCACAGCAATGCGCTTTTGTGCTGATGGCAAGCTAGCCGTAATGCTGTGTACTAGCCATCCTCTCTGAAATTCCACTCTTCTAAGAATAATGTTCGAGACTGATACTTTTTGTGCAGCCACACACACCTTTTGTGCTCATTTAATCATCGATAGTTCAACTGTGATGTTCCTTGGTGCTCATATAAAAGTTTTGTAGTGGTTAAATGCGTTTGTCCTTGATTATTCGATATTCGATTCGATATATATTCGATTCGAACTGCTTCTGGGAAAGGCCGTCAGCAAAAAAAAGGAGTGCAAATGGAAGGCGTTGTGGACGCAAAGTGGAAAAATCTTTGCCCGGAAGACTGATGAAGCAGTAAGCATTCAGATCAGACATGAAGATGATCTCGACAAAATATGCTGAACGTCTACGATATTGCAGCTCGTTCTTCAAACATGGAATACTTTGAGTTTGCTTTGCCACATAATCTTAAATCGCCAGACACCCTGGAAACGTCAGTTCTTCATATCAATGCCCGGTCAGCATCTAACAAAGAGGATGAGATAGCTTACTTTCTAGATCAGTTTCCATTTAAATTTGATTACATACTTATGTCTGAAACATGGTACCACAATGACAGTAAAATAGTAGATATTATTGGCTATAACCGGTTTCTTGTAAATAGGACTCGTAAACGTGGAGGAGGGGTCGCCGTCTATGCTAAAGATAGTCTGAGATGTGAAATAATCTCTGATTTTAGCGTGACAACTGATGACTATGAAACCGTCACCTTGCGTCATTGCAATGAAATTGTTTCCGTCTTGTACCGCCCGCCACAAGGGAATATCAAGGCCTTTTTGAATCACTTTGATAGCTTATTAGAATATGCAAACACAAACAACTGTCATTTAACTGCGGGGGGTGACTTCAACATCAATATTTTATCAGGAAATAATCATGCAAATGATCTTAGTAACACAATTCAAGCGTCTGGCTTCATAAACGTGATCACCTCACCAACCCGTGTTACAGTTTCAAGCTGCTCTGTGCTTGACCTTATCATCACCACCAACACAAGCCTTGTTACCAGTGCAGGCACTCTTACTAGTGACATCAGTGATCACTGTCCTGTTTTCATGACCTATGTCAAAAGTACTAATTCAAGCCAGAAATCCAGGCAGTCATTCAGGTTTCAGCATATCTCGAGCAATGCACTGGAGTCATTCAAAAACACTATTAGCATGTGTGACTGGAGCCCTGTGTTTAATGAAACTGAGGTTGACGAAGCATACTACAAGTTCAAAGAAATTTTCACACGAGTTTACGCTGCACACTTCCCGTTTAGAACACTGAAACGTTCAAAAAAGGCAAAAAAACCGTGGGTGACCAGAGAGCATCTGAAGCAAATCAAACAGAAAAATCGTCTATACTTTCAATTTCTTCGCACGCGAACGGAGGAAAGCCTGAAAGAATTTAAAACATTCCGAAATAAGCTAAATGCAATGCTTAGGCAAGCAAAGAAAGCTTATTACGAGTATCTTTTCTCCGACATCGGCGAAAAACGGTCGGATATTATTTGGAAAACAATAAATAACGTTCTTGGCAGAGAAAAATGTGATTCATTGCCAGAAACCCTAACGGTTAATGGCATTGACCTAAGTGGTAAAGCTCTTGCTGATCATTTCAATCGTCACTTTACTAATGTCTCAAATTACGGTAATTACAGCTCATCAACATTAAACACGATACGTACCAGTACCTCTGAAAGCATCTTCCTTCACCCGACAGACGAAAATGAAGTGCAGAGATCGTTTCTGTGCTTAAAAAACAGTAAGGCCCTAGATTTTGACAATGTACAAATCAAGCCAATAAAATATGTAATTGAATATCTTAGTCCAGTACTGTCTTATATATTTAACCTAGTAATAGAGTCGGCTGTTTTTCCTGAGGGTATGAAGCGAGCAAGAGTCGCTGTAATCTTTAAAGGTGGAAGCAAAAATGAAGTAACTAATTATCGACCGATTTCTATATTACCTCTCTTCTCCAAAGGACTAGAAAAGATCATTTACCTACGCCTAATAAAATTTCTAGACAAGACTAAAGCTTTGACGGATTGTCAATTTGGCTTCAGAAAGGGCAAATCGACTGAAACGGCGCTGCTCATGATAAAAGAAAGTATATTGCAGAGCATTGACAATGGAGCATACACGCTGGGCCTCTTTGTCGATTTCAGCAAAGCTTTCGACTGTCTTGATCATAACATACTTCTTGAAAAACTCACTTCATATGGCATCCGCGGAAAACCTCATGCTTTACTTAAGTCGTATCTCAGCAATAGAAGCCAGTCTGTCTGCATTAAGAACGAACAGTCATCCTTACTTCCAATATTTTGTGGGGTACCACAAGGAAGTGTATTAGGTCCGCTTCTGTTCAACTTGTTTATAAATGACATAATTCATATTGACAACAGTGTTCAGTTCATCATATACGCTGATGATAGTAGTGTCCTTATTTCTGGAAACGATCCCAATGATCTTGTGCTACATTGTAATGATGTACTTGAAAAATTGTCTGTTTGGTCCCAGTCAAATCGCATGAAAATAAACGCTCAGAAAACGAAAGCTATTTTATTTCGAGCCCGTAATAAGAAATTGATTCTTGAAAGGTGCCTAATGATTCGTGGCAAAAGTATTGATCTTGTGGAAGCTCATAAAATTCTTGGTGTGTATTTTTCTTGCCATTTGAGTTGGGACACTCATATACACTATGTTGCAAAGAAGATTTCTTCAGTGACTGGAGCCGTATCTCGATGTCGTGCTTTCTTGCCCCAAAAGGTTAAACTTCAACTATATAATGCATTATTTGCCCCGCACATGAGCTACTGTAGTTTAGTCTGGGCAAGCACGACAAGAGCAAATACTGACAAAATAATAGTTCTTCAAGAAAGGTACATTCGTAACATACATAACATTGACCGTCAGTCTAGAACAAGACATTTATTTGCAGAATATAATATTGTTAGCTTTGACCATCACTATGAACATCGCTTGTTGCATGTTTTCTATTTTTCTCAACATGACACTCAAAGTTCCCTTCTTTCTCTAGCGCTGCTGCAGCCTAGAGCTAATTCTTTAACTCGAATTTCCCAACCCTGGTTCGTTCCATTTTTTTCGCACTCAGTACAAACTGCAATCATTAAAACACAACCTACCAGTCTTGCTAAATAAACTCAAACAAGTAACCTTCAAATCGCCAAAGCAACTACGAATACACTTTTCACAGTTGTAAATGAGAGTATGATTGCAATGACAAATATTCTACCATGTCTCTATTTCTTTGCACATTTTTGTTCATAGCGTTGTGAATATTTTTGTTGTGCTGCTCGGAACCGACGTCTGCTGTTGCCTTTGTAAACGGCTCCAGGGCCCAGTCAAGTTGCTAGCTGCAACTTTTAGCCCTGGAGGCCGTCCAGTATTCTGGTAAATAAATATGAATTGAATTGAATTGAATATTCGTAATCAAGTATTCGTATTCGATTCGTATTCGAAAAATTTGATATTCGCACACCCCTAGTATAGACCCGATTTCTGCTGGCAGTAAAACCGGTCGCTCAGTGGGAATGAAAGTTTCTCTCGCCGGCTCGCTTGTTAGTACATACCCCATGGTGCGTTTACATGTTCATGGTATGTCGTGCGATCGCGTGAACCGTTGTTCTTCGTCGTGAACCCTATATTCCACAAACATCCTTGCGACGTCTTTATTCAGTCTAAATGTCTATGCCGTCAGGTAGCAGCTCTTATTCGCCCCACATATATCAACCTTTATTGAGGAAAATAACTGGACCAACTTGCAGCGGTGTGTCCATATTATTCTGAGACCTACAGACTATAATGCTCCGCAACTCTGACGGCGTGAAGCGGGTCACTACCCTTGCTATCTGTCCAGAGTGAGGGTAGATCGATTGAGGACATATTCTGTATACAGACCCGATCGCACCTGTCTAGAACGCTTGAGCGTTGTGCTGCGGAGCAAAATAAGTTAAACAAGGTCACACGCTGCTCTGCTATTGGCCAAGGCGCTTGGGCCTGTGCGGTTCGCTTGCCTATTCGGCAACGCTCGAGCGCAAGGATTATGAGTGAAAGTCAATATACCTGTTATAGAATGTTTGCCTAATTTCCTCATCACCGCTCGAGCGCTGTGGACAGTAATTAACTCGACTCTGGACGAGTGCGATCTGGTCTGTACACGTAACACTGCCAACACCTCTTCGATTTTCCCACACTCGGTCCGTTTCTTTTGGGATGCTGCTTTCACTCGGACCTGGAAGACTTCCAACGGGCCCCAGCGGTGCAAGTGCTCGTTTCCACGAGACCTTACAGTTCTGGCTTCAAATAAAGCTGATCGCATATATCCTCCTTCGACGAAAAGTAACGAACATATGACGGCCTCGCTCTGCACCACAGGGAGTGAAACACACAGCCATAGCTTCAATAAACGAGACGCAACACGAAGACCCACCCACCTGGTTGCAGAAGACCGCCGTGGTCTGGACGCCGTCGCCCAAGAGCGCGTACAGCGGCAGACTCGGATGGCGGCGTCGCAGGGACGCGAAGGAGTCTAGCCCGTCGGGGCCTTCGTCCTCGGCTCGCCGGTAGAGTACGCCGCGCGCCGTCAGGTGGCCGCAGCAGTAGAGCACCACGGTGCACAGCGAAGCCGGCATGTCGCGCAGCGAGTAGCCTCCACGGCCGGGCTCGAAGACGCACCACAGCTGCCGGCCGGAAGAGGCCCTGCCGGTATCCGGTGGGTCACCACCGAGATCGAGGTCGTCCACGCTGCCCACGCTGCCAGAGTAGTCGTCCGTCTCTTGATGCCTCCGCTTTGTGGAACCGCAAAAATAATTCAGTTAGAGCCGCAGCTCTTAAACAGGGTTGCAGTCGTAAGTTGTCAACATGGTGTGGAATAGGTGAGCTGACTCTATAAGTGATAACACGTAGAAATATTCGGCTGTCGTTCGTGACGCATCCGATTGAGGGCATCGCAAATTAATTAATGATACCACTGATCAGTATTAGCAGCGAGGGTAGGCAGACTTGCTTTGGGGATACACCAAATCAGGGGATACAAGGTGACATGGGATAGGCATTAAGGCATTATTTGAGAGCAGAGAAGGTGGTCGCCAGATAGAATTTGAGCAGAGATTGAGTTGAGGGAAAAACAGAGGGCGAGGAAAGTTTTGAGTTACTTGTACCTGAGGAATGTCCACACAAAATGGAGAAAGCCTACTAGAAAATTGACAGGCAAATGTCTGAACAACAATGCGGGAGAATTTTCGCTTAAGAACAAGTTTAAAAAACAATCCATTTCTAAAAGGAGAAACGGCACCGATCGGTCTTCGAAAACCGACCCTTTACTGCCACCCTTCCTTTCTGTATCCATTTCTTTGTCTCAGTTGCAATGAAAAAAAAAAACAGTCATTTTAATATGAAAACTCGGTCAGGACCTTGAATTTCATTCGGTACATGCGTATTTTTACTGTGTGCGTGCACAGCACTTTTACCAAGTATGGCAATGGAGGCTTGTATCGCAAGCCCCAGATGGATTGATGGATGGACGAATGCACGGACGGACGGACGGACGGACGGACGGACGGACGGACGGACGGACGGACGGACGGACGGACGGATGGATGGATGGATGGATGGATGGATGGATGGATGGATGGATGGATGGATGGATGGATGGATGGATGGATGGATGGATGGACGGACGGACGGACGGACGGACGGACGGACGGAAGCTATAGCAGCGTACCCTTTGAAACGGGGTGGCGGTAGTTTGCATCTTGCTCGGCTTTCTCCCCGCTCATATTTCTCTAAGAAATCTGTCAAATTTAATGTTATTTGCTCCATGCATAAAATTCGCCATTTTTGTTTCATTACAATTTTCAATCCTGAACTTGTATTCTTACGTCCGCTTCTGAGCCATGAGTCATCCAATCGCTGTTTGCTAACTTTTACAGCAGATTAATTCACATGACCTTCGTTATGCCTGAATCCTAGGGCCTCAGAGAGAGTGACTGCGCCTACATCGACATCCGGATGGATACTTTCTCATTCTAGCTCAAGATTTTCGATCGTTCCTACAAATTTACCGCACTCTGTACATATACCATTATCTTGGACAAATTTCTTTTTGTAGCTGCGCTTTCTAAATACACCCTGGTCTAGCTTCAAAGAGTAGGACGCTGCCTCCTGAGTTAGCAAGGAACGATTGCTTCCTGATTTGCCTTTTACAGTTTGTATGCACTTCTACAATCTGCTACTTTTCTCTTGAATTAATATAGTTTTTACCTTCTGCGCTTTTTAGCCTGTTGTTTAAAGCTCATCATTTCTCCATCCTACTGCTTCCTGCATACTAATTAGTTAGACTTCCTGGACACTAACTAGTTAGGCTTCCTGCATACTAACTAGTTAGTTTCCTAGTCCTTTTCTGCCACTTGGAGTCAGCATTCCTTCTGTACAAGTATTTAGACACCTTAGAGGCCCACCTGTTATCCTTCAATTTCATCAGGCGTTCTTCATTTAATAATTTCTTGTGAGGTTTCCGCGCTTCATTCGATGCCTAGATGGATGGATGGATGGATGGATGGATGGATGGATGGATGGATGGATGGATGGATGGACGGACGGACGGACGGACGGACGGACGGACGGACGGACGGACGGACGGACGGACGGACGGATGGACGGATGGACGGATGGACGGACGGACGGACAGACGGACGGACGGACGGACGGACGGACGGACGGACGGACGGACGGACGGACGGACGAATGGATGGATGGATGGATGGATGGATGGATGGATGGATGGATGGATGGATGGATGGATGGATGGATGGATGGATGGATGGGTCGGTGGGTGGGTGGGTGGGTGGGTGGGTGGGTGGGTGGGTAAGTGGGTGGGTGGGTGGGTGGATGGGGATTTGGGTGGGTGGGTGGGTGGATGGATGGATGGATGGATGGATGGATGGATGGATGGATGGATGGATGGATGGATGGATGGATGGATGGATGGATGGATGGATGGATGGATGGATGGATGGATGGATGGAAGACAGTGAGACAGTGAGAGACAGTGGCCGCCAATCCCTACTATCTGACCTGAACGCAGTAAGCTCTTGGTGCTCATCATGGTTAAGGACAGTAAACGTTTCTAAAACTAACTATTATCTTTCATTCGTCGTACAGCTCGCATTCCAACCACTTATAGTCTAAATGACAATACTGTGGAACTAACATCTACATAAAAGTACCTTAGGGTGCATCTTCAGTTTGACCTAACATGGCACCACCATATCGACCTCACCCTAGCATCTGCTAACCGCTCACTTGGTTTTCTTAAACGTAACCTCAGACACGCCCTATACACGTTAAAACAACTTGCTTATATAACCATATACGCCCTAAAATGGAATATGCTGCGGCCATTTGGGACCCTGTTCAAGCCTACGTTACGTTGAATCCTTGCAGAACCGTGCTCTTCGCTTCATATTTTCAGACTACTCACCCTTCACAAGCGTTTCAGCATTAAAAAAACGTGCCGAACTGGAAGACTTGTCACATCGCCCTAAACTTGCTCGCTTAACCCTTTTAAATAAGACTTATCACCACTCATCCCTTCGCAGTGATTTGTTTCTGTCGCCTGATGCCATCATTCCACGCCGTGATGATTCTTCAAAGTTAAACGCGTAAACTGTCATTCGTCGCCTTACGCCAATTCATTCATTCCCCGTACAATCACTGAATGGAATAGTTTGCAATCAGTCATCGCCACAGAAGCTGAGAATAAAGAATTCCAAGAGCTTCCTCGCTGTGACGGAAATGTGTTAAAGCTTGCTGTTTTTTTTAGTGTTAATTTTTCCTTTGTGTTACGCCTTATGTTTTAATTAACGTTTTTTGCTACACTTATTTTTTAAAATGTATCGCGATTACTGATATGATTGTACCCCCCCCCCCCCCCCCCCGCTTATGTAATACCCTCTTCTGGAGGGCCTTGAGGGGTAACTTGAATAAATAAATAAAAGTATTCGTGGCTTTGATAAATATTGCTCAAGACGTTAGTATAGGTAAATTGTCGCCTGGAATTTGACTATACTGGACAAATAATACATAATTGAATTTTAATGCTAATTCGTTAAAAAACTCGTCTCGATGTCGTTTACCCTGAGCGAAAAATCACGAACAATCCGCAGAGAAGCAACGTAGCAGGAAGGTGGGCCCCCTAGGTCAAGTAAATCTTGCGGCACCATTACAACTTGCCCACTGAATGGTGAGGAAACTGCTTACCGTGGCAGGTGGCAGTTAAGCTAATGATTCATCGATAGAGGGCGCTCGCGCAGAGAAACGATGGCGTCTCACAAGTCTCACCGATGGCAGCACTTGCCATCGCTGGGCAGCGTCGGAATTCTTAAAGCCTGCACTATTGCGCGAGAAGTGATGTGAGGTCTCCCGGGGATGCATGAATGTCAAGTAGAGGATGAGCAATTCTGCATACATGGGCATTAACCAATTCCAGCTATCTCGCCGTACAGTTCAGGCAGAGCTGATGTGTTTCCTCCATTTTTTTTAAATCTGTCGTGCTTTTACGGTTTCAACAGTCGACCAGAGGCCCTGGCGTCGGTGTTGAGCTCAGGTTACGTGAGGGGGTAACATCACAGCCACTGGTTGGACTTGGAAACGTGGACCACCTGAGAGAAGGAATTCAGTTATGAATTATTTACCGGACTGCGACAAATTATGCGATGTGATCATGTATGCTAAACTTTTAGAATTCGAAGGAAACAAGTTGCAAACAAAACAGTGATATTAATACTCTATTGATTTGGAATCTACCTAATTTCTCTACGGGCAAAGTATAGAGCAGAAAAAAGCAGGCACCCGAGACGTCAAGGAATGCTGACAGAAGAAAAACCGGATTGTTCATTCCAGCTTGTTTATTGCAAGCCATGGACACGACAAATAAACAACGCCATAGTTGTAAAAGCAAGAAACGATAACACGGTTTCAACAAAACAAAACAAAAATCGACAACTACAGAGGCTACATTCTCCCATTTTTTATTTCTTTTCTGCCTAGTGCGCTACTTTCCCTGTCCCGATTTGAAGGTGATTAGGCTAAACTGTCGTCAGGCTTCACAAAGGCGTCACATTAGCAAAGTTCAAATGTATACATGACTGTACAACTGAGTGACTATAGGCGGAGAAGTGGGAATGTGAAAAAACACTAGTCATATTTGCATATATCTGAAAGAAACGAGCGTTATACAAGACCTACTAAAGGCCGTAAAAATACACAAGTGCTACAAGACAGGTAAAACGGCCCAGATTGGCGTAAAATACCGTCTATTGCAAGTGCAGTGTGCTGTATATTTCACTTCGATCTCTGAAGTCAGGGACTTGGGGAAGGAAGAGGAGGGGTCATTAAACGGCATAATTATTTGGTTTAATCATGTCCCCGCCTTAATCTGCAGTGGGTAGGGGTAAGAAAAAGGAAAAGCCCTTGTCAGAACTCAGTACCTACATACGATTACATGTGGCTGCGGTTTACATGACAGCAGCCTCCTCCTTGACCTCTTTAAGCGCCGACCTGACCTTCTTGTTATCGTCCTTGACTTTGTTAATCTCTGAGCTTAGCCTTGTGTTATCAATTGCCAACTCGACGAGAATTCAATTCAATTCTTTCAATTCTTTTTATTATCATTTCTTCAGCACAGCACATAACATCACTGTCTGGATCCTTAGCCAAAGGCTAGTTATGGATCCATGCAATAAAAGCAAAGATATTAGTGAGGACAAATGCTTTCTACATGCATGCCAAAATAATACACATAAGAATGGTGGAAAAATGAAAAGCGTACAAGCAAGAGGGTTAAAATTACAGAAATACAAGAGGGCTCACTACAAAAAAATAGAAGAGTGTGCAAAAAAACACGAAGGCAGGAACAGCATTCTTTATACAAAATAAACGCAGTTGCCTTAGAAGTGATTATTCAATGACATATAAATGGCAAACCCAACATAGACACTACAGAGAATAATAAGAAACAATCACAAAGCGATTTGCATTGTAAATCAGGTAATTATTTGTGACAGAAAAAAGGTCTTCAGTGAAATATAAGGATTAGACGTTGCAAAGACTGCACAGGGGATTTTATTCCAAGTTTTTACCCCTTGATACTCGAAGCGGCGCTGGCCATAGTCATTGCGAGATGTAGGAACCAGAAATCTTCCCTGTGCTGCTGAACGGCTGTTAGTTGGGGCTCTATGGAATGTGTTCAAAGGAAAGGGGGAGGTGCCGGAGAGGACTCTTAGTACAAGTAGTGCAACGCGAAAATCTCGAAGCTGCAATGCCGGCATTATTTGGAGTCTAAAAAACAAAGGGCGAGAAGGCGTATACGGTGTTGTGCAAGTCATTATTCTCAGTGCCCGCTTCTGCAGGCGTAAAACAGGTTCAATGTAAGTGATGTAAGTGAACCCCCATGATTCTATACAGTAAGTTAATTGGGACTGGAAAAAGCTAAAGTATATTGTTTTTAGTGTGTGTATTTCGAAATGTCGCCGAGCTTTGGCCAGAACGAAACATGCATAAGATAGTTTGCTGCGCAATTTTTCGATATGCGGTTTCCAGTTTAATGCAGCGTCTAAGGTTACACCCAAGTACTGAATAGTTTTAACTTCTTCAATTTCTTTATCTCCTATCGATATTGCGGAGCAGGTATTCTGGTATTTTTTATAAGGGGATGCAAATATAACATATTTAGTCTTGCCTATGTTCAAAGTGAGTCTATTTGTTAAAAACCATTTATTGACTCTCTGAAGTTCTGAGTTTAAAATATGCTTGGCTGTTTCAACGGAGTTAGCGGTCACCAACAATGAGGTATCGTCGGCGTACATAATGGCACGGGTATTTATTAGGCAATCGGGTAAGTTGTTTATGTAAAGTGTAAAAAGTATAGGCTCCAGTACTGAGCCCTGCGGAACACCTACGGAAATAGAACGCGAACTTGACGCGTGTTCGTCAATAATAACACACTGCCGTCGCCCAGTTGAATAGCTTCTAAAGAAATCGAGTGATACACCTCTGAACCCATATCGTTCTAGTTTCTTGCATAAAATATCGAGATCCACAGTGTCGAATGCCTTCTTAATATCCAGGAATACACCAACAGAAATATTGTTATTATTGAGTGCTTCATTGATTGAGTCAGTTATAGAAAGCACAGCCGTGGTGGTCTATCTAAATTTCTGAAAACCATGTTGGGACGTTGACAGAATTGCATTTTTAGTCAGGAATTGCGTAATTCTTTTAGCCAATAGTTTTTCGAAGAGAGTGTTGATACAGCTAAGGATTGAGATCGGCCTATAGTTTCCGAGTTCATTAGGATTCCCACTTTTGTAGATAGGGACTACCTTGGCGAGCTTCAAAATATCAGGATAGATGCCGGACAGAAACGCTTTATTAAATAAAGAGGCTAAGGTGGCAGCTAAGACGCCACTGTTGTTTTTAATTATGGAAACCGGAATACCATCGAGACCCGTGGCCTTAGTGGCATCCATTGAATTAAGTGCACTCATTACTTCGTCACTGCTTATTTCTAGAAAACCGAAGGTCTTTTCAAGATACTCAGGCAGAGAAGGTTCGTCTGTGAGACCCATACTTAAACGTAAATCAGCACCCACTGAGCAGAAATGATCGTTAAACTGATCTGATAGCAGGTGTTTATCTGCGGAAAGGGCCAGGTCAGGAAGTATTCGGTTTGATGAAGTAGGCTGAATTATCGAGTTCACTGTAGCCCAGAGTTTCTTAGAATTGCCGGCGCATGCGTTTATTTGGTTACTAAAATATAGCTTCTTCTGTACACGCATGGTAGCAACAGCTTTATTTCTATGAATCTTATACTGAGCACTATAATATGCGTTCCCTCTGTTTTGTTGCATTTTGGTGTGCCAGTGATCGCGCGTTTTTATCATGTTTAGCACAGCTGCTGTCATCCAAGGGCACACTGGATGTGTACAGTACGTTTTTTTCTGCGTAAAACTACAATCATTTATCACAGCTTTAATTCTATCGACAAGGCTGCAGCAGTGTTCATTGGCATTCATATCGGCGAGGTCTGCAAAGCTCATTTCAGAGAGCCTGAGTGCGCATTTTTGATAGTCAATTTTCTTCCTATGTTCGCACGTGCTGTCAGAAGTTCTACGGCTATCTCTATCGTCTACGCGGTATAAGAAGGCAATCGCGAAGTGATCTGCCACTGCCGTATCATATGCCCCAGCGAAATAATTAGGTGGCACGAAATTGCATAGAACATGGTCGAGGCATGTCGAGCTGGAACCTGCGATTCGGGTCGGAGTAGAGATAAGATTCGTAAATCCATATGAAAATAACAGGTCAGTGTATTCACTGTTGTTGGCACCTAAAGTATCAATATTAGTATCGCCGACGATGATTGCTTTTTTGTTCATATCGGTTACGTGTATAAAAACAGATTCAAGATCATTCACAAACTTACTGCGATCTGCGTGGGGGGCTCTATAAA
Organism: Amblyomma mixtum; assembly: GCF_055824585.1. Classification (NCBI taxonomy): domain Eukaryota; kingdom Metazoa; phylum Arthropoda; class Arachnida; order Ixodida; family Ixodidae; genus Amblyomma; species Amblyomma mixtum. Next base: position 337,657,593 of record NC_143014.1, on the reverse strand, counting down.
CAACACCAACCATGACACCTTCAAGTTCAACAAATAGAAATTCCGAACTGCTACTGACGGATGCGTTAAGAAACGGACATTCGCAGTGTACAAGGGTCTTTTTAATGTACAAACCTACCCCGCCTCCTCGATTGTTCGAAATGCGGGGACGGGATAGAAATACATAATTGGGAATGTTATAGCTTTCACCGGGCATCAGCCAGGTTTCCGTAATGGCTATAACATCGTAAAAAAAGCTGTGTTCTGCTAGAAACGTACAAAGGCCGTCAAAATTTCTAGCTATGCTCCTTACATTGCAATGCAGTATGGTGCGTGATTCATTTGACGTGAAAAATTTATGAGTAGTTCGTACAGTCAGCATTTTGAGTGAACTAGACTATAAGGCCGAGGTCGGCCTCTGTAGAAATTCGGATCACGTCCGAGTTGTCTGCTTTTCGCGCCAAGATCCGGCCACGAGATACCCATGCATACTTCCAGTTGTGAAGTTTCTTCGCCGCTATAGCCCTAGCAAGCAACACTTTATACTCTGGGCAAAGATGTTCGTTTACGAACACGGATGTTGATCCAGAAATGCCAAGGTCCGATGTGATTAAGCGAGTTTTTTTTTGCCGACTCGAGCAGTTTATCACGGGCATCACTTGACCTGAACTTAACGATGATATTCGATTTGTTCCTGTCTTTTGTTGGCACTCGATGCACGAGGTCAATATCGTTCACCGTTCGCCGTTCGCCGTTCACCGTTCGTTCAAGGTTCGCCCTGGACACTACACTGGCCTTCTTGGCAGCCCAGGACTTCCTGGCAGATTCATTGTTCTTCCTGCGGCGCTCCAAGTTCTCCGGGTCCTTGCAGTCTTTGTGGCCGAGGCTGGCAACAGCGCAACCTCCTTCTTGACCACTTTAAGCTCTGACCTGCTGTTAATACTGTTTTTACTGCAGGCAATGCCGGTTGGGCCACAGTAGAAAGGAAAGCATTTGAGATATCTGTTTTAGTCTGCTTTTTATTTGCAATCTACTCAGTATGCTAACGCATGTTACGAGCCTGAGACGACAATGAAACGAACGAAGGGCAAAAATAAAGAGGATGGCACTTCATTTCAGCGAAAAGAACAAAAACAGGATGCCTAGGGTGGATGGCATTTTTTTAGAAAAATGCGTCTGCATAGAGTTCGAAACAAAATTTTCCTAAAAGCACTGGAGCAAGTCGATGATAAAGTGCAAGTTCTATAAAGTTCACTAAGTATGCTGCGTTATGAATGGGCACAGAAAGGGAAATCGGTGGGTTTAAACATCAAGCATACACGATGGCACAAACACGTGGGAATATAAAAACTTTAAAACATACGCCTAAAATAATAATCAATAGAAAAGCTTCCAAAAGAAAATCGGTGTGTAAGTGTATTCTTATAGTACTGCTTTTTCGAAAGGGGCGCATAGTGTGGGTAAAGAGAGACATAAAAAAGTTTAGCAAAAAGACGGAACGAGTTCATTGTACACCCCACCTGACTAGCGGCTGTGTGTCGAGATTGGAACACGTTCGTACATCTCTCCTATTCGCATTCGAATGTCTCCGAGAAAAATAACAAAACTAAAACAATGAAAGCTGAAGCATCATTGGTTGTTGCAGGGCTGCTCACTGATACATGGCTCAGGTAGTCTGTAGCTGGATGCACATTTCATACGCATAGCAAAGAAACAGACAACATACCCAACACAGCAGGCGTATATACATAGGCGGCGCAGATGTGTTAGTTTCGCAGAAGCAACAAATGCAGGCAATCCCCCTACACGATGGAATAACTGCATACAAATGTGCGATTGAGATTCGAACCAGTAGGTGAACACTTAAGTCCATCACCTGCGCGCGCTATCATTGCGACCCTGTGTCGAGGATTTGACCGGTGGAGTTCCGCTCTGGAGACGCCATGCCATGGCGTCGTGCTCAGGGAACGAGGACGACCGGGTCGGCATCTCGGGTGGCTTCGGGTACGGCGTCCGTGCCTTATTCTTTCGTTCATTTTGAAATTTCCTCCATTCTTCTTCTCTCTTCGAAATGAAGTTCTCCTGAACGCTTTGTAGCGTAGGTCTTCAGACAAGGACAGATTCCTGGAGATCCCCAGCGTCGGGAACGGCAATTCTGCCGTGTTTTTTCGAGACTAGGAACGAGATCTGGGCCTGAGAGTGCAGGTTGTGAGGCAGTGGCGGTCCTAAAGAGGGGGGGGGGGGGGGGTCGCCCCCCCCCCCCCCCCCAAAACCCCTTGCATATCTTCCCGAACATCCGTTTTCGGGCTCTCACAGGGCGAGATGTGATTTTTGACGGAGAATTGGAAAGCTTTTTGTCTGTGGTGCGTCAAATAGTCCCCTATTTGTACGTTCACCATGTCAGCGCCTGTCTTATTTCATACAATTCTATGTTCTACAGGTTACGCGAGTAAAATTCGTAGCTATTGTCGAGGTTTCGGGGTCCTACCGTGCCCCCATCGTTGTTTTGCCTTAGCGCCGACGGGCCGACAACGGCGGCGGCGGCAGTGCCATTCATCTGCGGTTGTGGTGGCCAGCAATAACCTCATCGGGGCGGAAGGGAGCCACCCATTTATGTACTTATTCCACCATGGGCCGGCAGGCGGGCTTGACTTCCCGCTTGCTCTTTGCTTTGCCAGGTAGTGCACGAGTGACATGAACGCTCGGTAGGTGCTACCGCGGACGGTCAGAGGCCGGGTGCTCCACACCGGCCGCTAGGGCAGTGAAAATTGCCGCGCGTGAAAATAATCGCGCGCGCGATTAGTTCGAGACAGGATGCTACGTACAATTTGTCGTTTTCTCTACATGATTGTGCGCAGTGGCCGCTCGCGCGCTCTTACTTTCGGGACAGAGTCTAGACATTTGAGCACGAGCGGCGCGAACGTGATTACTTTTTTATTTCATAAATAGCGACAAAGCTCTTCCCTGTCCTTTCTTGCTGTCATTCCCCTCTATACCTCTCCGCGCTATCTTTTCCTTCACCTCCGCCGGCTGCAGCTCGCGTGCTTGAAATATTAGATGGCAACATTCTTTTCCTTCACCTTTTTTATTTTTTCTTCAAAGTAAACCACTACCAGCTATCCCACCGTGAGACACAGCGACGCCAGCGGGGGGGAACATCCCTTCTGTTGGCTTCACAAAGCGCGCCGGCCAGCCGCCTTGACGGAGGGGACGAAGGGCGGAATAAAGCCCCTTCTTCCTTGAAATGCCCGGATAGGTGCTTTGACCTTGCTGGACCCACCGTGGAGGGGTATCTCACCCGACGACCTGTTTTCCCCTGGCATCGAGGTGAATATTGTTCGCGTAACCGTTAACATTCAAGGCAAGGGTTACGGTATAACATCTATATCGTTCGCCATTTATTTTCAACAAAAAACCCACAAAAATTGTTGTACAAATAATATGTCAATGAAAAATTGTTCTTTCTATTTTTTTCTTTCTTTTGTATGCGGAATTTTGTCCGCCCACCCTAAAAACAATCCCTGGGACCGCTACTGGTGCGAGGCCTCCGGTGTCTTGGCGGTTGACGGGGGAACGACCGGGCGCGGTGGCTCCATCCCTGGAAACGCCGGCTGCTGAGACCGGAGACTGACGATGGCTGAGGTCACGTAGCTCGGGGGCAGTCCACTCGGCCCCCTTAGGTGGCGATCCACTTGCGAAGCCAGCGCGGAGCTTTGCACCGGGCCGGTCCATGTTCCACCAGCGGCGCCAGAAGCACCCGTCTCTTCGGCGCCGCTTTGTAAGCGGTGGTGCTTCGCTCCTGGCGACCGTTCGTTCGTATCCGTGTGCTTAGGGAAGCAGTAGTCCGGGGACAGCATTTCGGGAGAATGGTGGGTGATGTTGCTGCCTTCGGGAATGTGGGCGGCCGTCGTGGACTTGGGGCCTTCGACGTCACTCACGGCGGTGGCTTTGCTCTTGTGCGAAAAGTCCATTGCGTGTTCTTGACAACACTCGAGCTCCCACGAAGGGCTTTGCCCACTGGAATTTCGCTCTGTAGACGGCAGCCACGCGGCCTGCTCTTCACTCGGGAAGGGCAGGTGATCGTCGCCGTAGGTTGCCTTAGCCTTTCATTGTGCGTGTGGTCAAGATGCCTACGGAGCCCAGGATATGCTGCATGGTGAAAAAGAATGCAGTCAAAAATACGTCAAAAGGCTGCGTCTTGGGTATCAGCGGCCACATGGAGCACAACCGCATCACGGCAGCAAATCTGACAATTCTTTGCAGCATGACAGTGCCGACAACAAACGCAGCAAACGACACTGAAAGGTGTTAGCCGTTAATAGAAGCTGCATCCATTTTCACAATGCAGGTGCAGAACAGATAATGACGCATGTGTCCTCATGATGCATTCATCTTTTCGCCAGGTGCTACGCAAACTTAGGCAATATTATAGTAAAATGTACTTGCTACGCTGATATGGGTTGAGCGATAAAACCCCCGCCCTTGCTGTAGTTTCGAATTCAAATGGGCTTGCTATCGGGCTGGGCACAAATCGCGTGTGTATCACACTGCAAGAATGACAAACGTTTAAAAGTTTTGTGGAAGAACGTGCTAAAATGTTTCAAAAATAAGGCTAGAAATGCATACAGAGCTGGTTCTGTGTTGCTGCTAGATGTTTCGCGCTTGGCGCCTGCGTTATATTTACTACTGAGGCGTCTAAATGTAACAAGGCCTTATGAATGTGCAAAAAACGTTGTTGACTTATACATGGTGGCTGACATATAGCAATACGGCATCTCGTGCGTAGCATAAAGGCGCGAACCGCTGGGCTAATTCGTTTTGCATGCGAACTAAACAACGCAACTGTGCACATACATGGATATTAAAAAAACTAGGCAACACAGTGCTCAATAACAAATGACATTTATTGGGATTCTGCTAATACAATGCTTCCGTGTTGACCACTGCATTAACCACAGAGGTAATGGAGCGGATTATGTAATCCCAACGTGCAATACGACTAGGATGAGATATATGAACAAAAAATTACGACCGCAAGTGGCCGAATTATGGTAAAGTTTTCAAAAAGCTAGCGCCGGTCCTGTGCCCTTCTCTTCTGTTTTTGTCCGTTACAACCGCTATTATGCTTTCTGAAAGCGTAATCATCTAGCCTGTGTGCAAGCTGTTTTAAAAGATATAGTAACGCTATTGTTTCCGGACTCGACTGAGACATATGTGCACGGCTAACGCCAATGTGAACAGATCTCTCTGATAGCCCGAGGAAACCAGCTAAACATAATAACGAAGTAAATAGTTGTAACTGTTTCTGAAAAAGGCCTTGTTTTTTTTTTTCTTGAACGAACAATTACGCCAAGTCAACTGAGTCAGCAGACGATTCTTGCAAAATCACGGCCACTAAATCTTCTGACTGCCAGTGGATAGAAAATAAAGGGGACCTGGTTTCCAAGACCGCCCGGAACCAAGGCAAGGCAGGAAGGAAAAAAAGCGGATGACCCCAGTCAGTGGGGAAGCACTTTCCGAAGCCTGACGCTAAAACTCTTAACCCACTTGGACGTAATCTCGCCTTTAGATACAATAGCTAAACAAAACCAGCAACAAAATGCCAGCGATAAACTTATACAGCCTAATGCAAATGTTATCTCCGTAGTTCATTATCTGCTGGCATAGTTCTGAAAATTGTGGTGACGTCTTCGGGGAAACGTAGTCAGTATTAAACGGTTCCCATGTAGAAGCACTGCTGTCCTAACATTGCTTGGATTCCTACGAAAACACAAAACAACACGCTGGCCCGCTGAATGCAGGCTTATTTGCCCAACGCCCACTAGGAAGTAAAATGGCGCGTGCACTTAGCACTAACTTCTAGAAAACGAACAAGAACAAAATGCGCGACAACAAAAAATTAGTTGTTTTTATAACCGGCACCTTACTAGCGACTCATATGAAACGGTCGTTCACGTATTAAAAATAAACAGTGCAGATTTACTTCTTTGAGCTCGGGATTCTCGGATAGTCGACAGAGAAATTGAACCAGATTCGCTGACCACAGTCCACGGTCTTCCTGCAGTGGCATACGTCACCAAAATACAGACAGCGCACGTTCTGCCTTTTGGTGGCAGGAAATAAAACTGTCAAAATAAGTGCACAACCAAGAAGCTGTTAGTCTTATTGATGCCAATAGCAAATGAGAACAAATTCCAATTTAAATTTCGGCATATTTACCGCTATCTCTCGGTTTAAATTGGCAGATTAGGGGCGTATCTTTTTTTTTCTCGCGTCTTCGTGCTATTCGTATAAAGCAATAATAATATCCTATTTAACTTCGACGCCTGGACACAAAAATAATATATAAAAGCTAAATTAGTGCCCGTAATGCGCAAGGAGCGTTTATGGGAGTGCACCGTTTTGGTAGAAAACAATCACATACCGAAAAGCTGACGAAGTCGTTCCACCGTCGCAGATCACGTACAGCTCTCAACTTGTCGAAACGCGGCTATGGTGGGCTGCTTGGCAGCGATTCTCCTCCACAACTATTGGGCGTCACTGATGTACAGCCAATGGGCGGCGAGGATGCGCGCCTCCCTGTGGCCGTTCTGTCAAGTAACAAGGCAAGGGTGAAAGGTTATTTCAATGCCCTGTATTTGTACATAAGGTCTCCTCGATTTGGCTGCACTTTCTGCACTAGTTCACAAAAGTGCCGTGCCAGTGCAGTGCCAGTTCTTGCAGCGCGAGTGTAGCCTGGCACTAGTGCTGTCGGTGCAGCGGACAAATCGAGTGCAAAAGTGCCGAAACGTTCGTCTGCTGCGGCCGTGCGTTAGTATTTGTCGCGTGGTTTGACATCTGCGCGGGATTGTGCTAGCTCTATTGAACACTGCGCATTTCTTCGAAGTGGCGCATCTCGTGGAGTGGCTCAAAAATTTGTTAATTCCAAAAGGGTGAAGAATTTGACACCGTCCTTTCCGTTGCATTGTGCAAAGTGGCGCAGGACGGTCGATCGTCACCAGCCAGCCAGTCGCTTACGCACGTATACAGACACGCACGCACACGCGCGCATACACACGCGCACGTGCGCGCACTATCATTTCAGCTGTTTAGTGAGGGCACGGTGCAGATTCCGAGTCTAGCACGGGTATGCAGCCGTCTCAACCATGGTCTCAACGCCGGCATGGCCACGGAGCCGTCTGCTACGGAGCGCGCCAAGCACCTTGCACTAATTGCACGAAAAGAGAACTCGCCGAACGGCTAGTGCAAAAGTGCAGCAGAACTCGGGAGAACTCGTGCAGCACTACGTCAAATCGAGTGCCCAAGTGCAGGTGGCGCTAGCTGCACTGGCAAATCGAGGACGCGAGTGCAGCACCGCCTCAACTGGTGCAGAAAGTGCAGCCAAATCGAGGAGACCAATAGCGTATACTGCCGCCCTTCCCCTGTCCTTTCTTCTATCGCTCCCCCCTTTCTTTCCCTCTCCCTGTCTTTTTATTCCCGCTAGCTGCAACTCAGATGCTTCGAGTTTCGATGGCAGATACTGCGGCTCGCAACGCCTTTTGCTTCCATTTTTATTTTTATTAGTAATAAATAGCCACCAAGAACAGCAACAGGGGAGTAAGTTTCTGCTGCCGTCATCATACGAGAACAGAAGGAACAAGTGTGATAGTTCGGAGTAGTGGGTAATTCACTCGAGTTTCAAAAGAACCAATGGAGAAGATATAAGCGCTAAACTTAACTAAACGGCTTTATGGGTTTATGACAGGGACAAAAAAACGCCAGCCACTTCCCTCATGGCTAACTCGACGACCCACCAGCGTTGTTGTTGCGACTGAGAGAAGGGTGAAAAAGAAATTTCACGGGCCTGCCGACTGGCTCGAGCTGAGCCACCACCGCTGCCACGTGTAGGTAGATGGGAATACAAAGATATGAGCGGAAAGAGTGAAAGAACCCCACATTTGGCATACGCATAAAGATCAAGAAGACTCGGAAAGAAGGAAGACTCTCTCTGGTCACTCTCGCTCCCTATCCGTTTTGAAATTTCAAATCGCTCAGCTGTTAAGCATTGACCCGTAGCAAGCGGGGCGCGTCTTTGGCGTGTTTCGCGAGCAACTTTAACCGCGCTACCTCGGACGCTGTCATCGGCTCTGCTGCGTCAGTCACTTTGGCGTTGCCGCTGTGTTCCTTCATGTGTTGGTAGTTTAATTGGACCAAACGCTTCGACAATGTTTGGCTTTCTGTTTCTGACCTCGGAGACCTGCCCCACTCACGTGAACGCCCGCCTGTTCCTTGGACTGCGTCGATGCCGACGTGAATCCTCTTGTGTTTCAGCTTGTTACAGTCGACGACGGTAGCCGTGGTGGTTACCCTGCTGCTTGCGATCTTCGTGTGCGGAGCGGCTCAGTCACCACACCAACGTGAAACTACGAAACGGTACGCTTGCCTACGCTGCTTTCAGTTATACCAGGCGTCAAAGCTTCCGCTGTGGCTCAGTGCTTATGGCACTCGGCTGCTGACCCTAAAGACGCGGGTTGGATCCTGGTCGTGACGGTCGAATTTCTAGAGGCTCGTGTACAGAACGAATTCCGTGCACGTTAAAGAACATCGGGTGGTCGAAATTTACTACGGCGTTCCCGTAGCCTAAGTCGATTTGGGACGTGAAACCCTCCTAACCCATAAACAATTACCAGGCGTCAGTGAAATGAGGCGTCGCAGTGTGGATGGCGTGGTCTCCGCTTCGTCTCTTTGGTAACTGTTATTGGGTACGGAGACGAGTACAGTAACCAAATTTGACAAAGAGCCGAAACGTCGCGGGAGGCTGTATACCAATCGAAGGGATGCGAGTGTGGTCAATGGCAAAAGCAGGTGAATGGAAATTCATATACAAAATTTCTCTTTATTTTACTGGACTGTTTTGCTGTCATGGAATAGGTTCCGTTTGAATGCGTATTGATGCTATTCAATTTCACACCAACAGGAGTACCATGAAAGTCGTGTCCCAGGCAATGGAGAATGATTTGCAAGGCAACTTATGCTTGTGCCTTTTATATTGGATGGAATATGTGTCCCCAGGAAAGCTGATTCAAAATTTTCAACCTCGACTGTAACCATGCGTCTATTTCTACTCTACAGTTGTCAGCACGTCTGTGTAGAGCTCTCGAAAGGCCAGCTTTTGCCTGCATATACATGTGCTGCGTCTACTGATAACCTATGGTTTGTGATAGCGTGCATCTGGGCACGCTTCGCCGCCCTGGTGACACTGCCATCATCACTATCGCCGCGCAGGTCCGCCGCCGCGATCGCCGGTAAAGGCGTTGCAGCACGCGGAACCAAAGCCGAGATAACACGCCTGGACGCACGCTGCAGCAAAAGTTTTCCGAAATGTTTTATTTCGCAATTCCGTTTAATTACCACGGTATTGATTAGATGAAGAAGTGGGAAAGTGAGAACACACTGGGCGTGTTTTATATATACCTCACTGACACAACGGCGTTATATAAGACATACTGCAGGACGCAAGCATACACAACTCAAGGCAGGCAAAACGGCCTATATAGGTGTAATTTACCATCTATTGCAAGCGCAATGTGCTGTGTACTTCACGTCTATCGCTCGCAGAAGTCAAGGAGTTGAGGAAGGGTGGGGGTGAATGAACGGCTAATTATTCCGTTCAATTACATCCCCGCCTTGACCTGCAGCATGTAGCGGCAAGGAAAATGGAACCAATGCCAGAGCTCAGCGCCGACATTCGCAAGCATGCTGATGCGGATCGTAAGAGCGCAATCTCCTCCCTGGCGTCTTTAAGCTCGGACATCAGCTTTTTGTTATCAATCATGGCCTTCTCCAGCTCTGAGATGAGCTTTGCGTTTTGAACTCCCATCTCAACGAGCAGGTCGGCCCTGGCGTCCTCCCTGGGCTTCTTGGCATCCCGGGACTTCCTGGAAGCTTCGTTGATCTTCCTGCATCGCTCCAAATAAGCCGTGTCCTTGTGGTCTTTCGGACGAGAACTCCGGCGTCTCATCGGACCGGCGGTGCTGGCGCGTTGCTCTGGAGTACCCCCCACGCAGGCAGAACCGCCAGTGGCGCAGTGAGCGACCGCGGAGGGAGACGAGTTGCTGCTGTCAGGAGATGTACGGATGTTCGTCTCAGTGCTCGATCCTGAGGATCTGATGGCGTCGTTAGTGCAGTTCCGGCCGACCTGCGACGTATCCTTGGCCGATGACTGTGTGGGCGTCGGTTGACTCCTGGACGACTCGTGACTCCTGGAACGCCTACTGGAGAGATAGCGCATATACTTAACACTAACTGCTGGAAAACGAACAAGAACAAAATGCGCGACAAGAACAAAAAAGTTAGTTGTTTTTATAAGCGACCCCTTAGTAGCGACTCGTATGAAACGGTCGTTCATGTAATTAAAATAAACAGGGCAGATTTGCTTGTTTGAGCTCTGGGTTCTAGGATAGTCGACAAAAAAAAACTGAACCAGGTCAACTGACCGCAGCCTTCCTGCAATGGCATACGTCACCAACATGCAGACGGTGCACGTTCTGGCTTTTGGTGGCAGGAAATAAAGCTGCCAAAATAAGTGCACAAACAAGAAGCTCTAACTCTTATGATGCCAACAGCAAATGACAACAAATTCCAATTTGAATTTCTAGACATTTACCACTGTCCCTCGGTTTACATTGGCAGACTAGGGGCGTACCTTTTTTCTCGCGTCTTCGTGCCATTCGTAAACACCATAAATAATATCGTAACTATTTAAAGTCGACGCCTACACACGAAAAATAATATACAAAAGGCAAAAAGAAAATCGCGCAAGGAGCGGTTATGGGAGTGCCCAGTTTTGGTAGAAAACACTCACGTACCGAAAAGCTGACGAAGTCGTCCCACCGTCGCTGATCACGTACTGCTCTCAGTCAGCCTAAACCCGGCTATGGTGGGCTGCATGGGAGCGATTCTCCTCCACAACTATTGGGCGTCACTGATGTACAGCCAATGGGCGGCGAGGATGCGCGCCTCCCCGTGGTGGTTGCGTCAAATGACAAGGCAAGGGCGAAAGATTATTTCAATGTCCTGTATTTCTACATAGCGTATATTGCCGCCGTATACCCCTGTCATTTCTTCTATCGCTCCCCCTTTCCTTCCTTCTCCCTTTTTTTAATTCCCGCGAGCGGCAGCTCAGGTGCTTCTAGTTTCGATGGCAGATACTGCGGTTAGCAACGCCTTTTCCTTCCATTTTTATTTTTTATTAATAATAAATAGGCACCAAGCACAACAACACGGGAGTAAGTTTCTACTGCCGTCATTACACGTGAACAGAAGGAGCAAGATTGCTAATTCGGATTAGTGGGTAATTCAGGTGAGGTTCAAAACAACCAAGGGACAAGAGACAAGCGGTAAAATTAACTAAACGTTTTTATGGGGCTATTGCAAGGACACAAAAAAACGGCTGCTACTTTCCTCCTGGCTAACTCGACGACCCACCCGTATTGTTGTTGCGACTGAAAGAAGGGTGAAAATGAAATTGCACGGGCCTGTCGACTGGCTCCAGCTGAGCCACCACCGCTGCCACGTGTAGGTAGAGGGGAATTCAAAGATATGAGCGGAAAGAGTGAAAGAACCCCACATTTGGCATACGCATAAATAGCGAGAAGACTCGGAAAGAAGGAAGACTCTCTCTCTGGTCACTCTCGCTCCCTATCCGTTCTGAAATTTCAAATCGCTCGGCCGTTAAGCATTGACCCGTAGCAAGCGGGGCGCGTCTTTGGCGTGTTTCCCGAGCAACTTATAAGACGCGTTGCTTCGGGCGCTATCACGAGCTCTGCACCGTCAGTCACTTCGGCGTTGTGTTGCTTCATGTGTTAGTAACTTGGCTGCGATTCAGCAAAAACGCTCCGACAGTGTTTGGTTTTGGGTTCATAACCTCGGAGACCTGCCCCACTCACGTGAGCTCCCGCTTGTTTCTTGGCCAGTGTCGATGGTCTGCCTACGTGAATCCTCTTGTGTCAGATTGTTACACTCGACGACAGTAGCCGTGGTGGTTACCTACGCGTGCGGCGCGGCTGAGTCACCACACCTACGCGAGACGACGAAAGGGTACGCTGTCTTGCACTGCCTTCAATTACCGCCGGCGTCAAAGCCTCCGCGGGGGCTGAGTGGTTATATCGCTCGGCTGCTGACCCGAGAGACGCGGGTTCCATCCCGGCCGCGGCGGTGCAATTTCGATGGAGGCGAAATTGTACAGGCCCGTGTACTGTCCGATGTCAGTACACGCTAAAGAAACCCAGGTGGTCGAAATTTCCGGAGAATTTCACTACGGCATCCCTCATAGCCTGAGTCGCGTTGGGCCGTGAAACCTCCATAAACCATAAACAATTACCAGGCGTCAGTGAAATAAGGCGTCGCACTGCGGTTGGCGTAGACTCAGCTTCGTCTCTTTGGTAACTGTTATTTGGATACGGAAACAACTACAATCAAGAAATTTGACAAATAGCCTCCTGAAACGTTGCTGGAGACGGTAGACCACGGTGTTAAAAGTACTTAAAGTACTTCTAACACCGTGCTGTAGACCAAGCGAAGGGCTGCGAGTGTGGTCAATGGCAATAACATGTGAATGAAAATGCATATGCAATATTTCGCTTTCTTTTACTGGAATGTTTTGCTGTCATGAAATGTGTCCAGTTGGAATGCGTATCGATGCTACTCAATTTCACGCCAACAGGAGTATCATGAAAGTCGTGTCTCAGACAGTGCAGAATGATTTGCAAGGCAAATTATGCTTGGGCATTTTGTATTGCATGCAATATCTGCGTCGCAAAAGAATCTGTTTCAAAATTTGTAACTTCGATTGTAACCACGTGCCTATTTCTACTGTACAGTCGTCCGCACATCTGTCTAGAGTGCTCGGAAGGCCATCTTTTGGCTGCACATACTATAAAAGCTGCCATGCATGTTAGCTATCATTAGCACACATCAAAGCGCACGAGTCCGACTTTCAGCTGGACAAGTGTGGTCTCCAGCATGCGGCTAATCGCACAGCTAATGAATTTCGTTCACGATAACGCGTCCTGGAGAATTTTGTCGCCGACTGTACATGCGCTAAGCCTGCTGATAACGTCTGGTTTGAGATAGCGTGCATCTGAGCATGCGTCGCCTTCCTGATGACACTGCCATAATCACTATCGCCGCGCCAGTCCGTAGCCGCAATTGCCGGTAAAGGCCGATTCACACGACGGACCGTTAGCCCGCGGCCCGCGCACTACGTGTGCATACGTCAGCACTTTGAGGGGCGCGCTGTCGGCCGCCATCCATCCATGCATCCAGCGCGCCTCTCAAAGTGCTGACGTATGCACACGTAGTGCGCGGGCCGCGGGCGAACGGTCCGTCGTGTGAATCGGCCTTAAAGGAGTTGCAGCTTGCGGAACCAAAGCCGAGATAACACGTCTGGACCCACGCTGCAGCAAAAATTTTCCGAGAAGAACTTTTATTTCCGAAATTCTGTTTGATGATGATGAAGTGGTAAGGTGAGAAAACACTGAGCGTGCATTACATATACCTCAAAGAAACACAGGTGTTATACAAGACATACTGAAGGACGAAAGCATACACCAGTCAAGACGTGTAAAACGGCCTAGATCGGTGTCATATACCGTATATCTCAAGCGCAATGTGCTGTATAATGCCACGTATCATTGAAGTGTCCGTTCGTTCGCGCAAGGCCGCAGGAAAGGGGTGTTATCATTTGTGTTCGTGACGCGAGAAGCGACCGGACTAATCTCGATTGATCAGAGCCATGCCGAGCTGCATCTACGTGTTTCCAGATTACTCTAGATGATGTCGACCTGTTATCTCAAAGTTTCCTTGCCGACTTTAAATTGAACGATGCCGCGAGCAGCGCGCATTCGAAGTGCGACGACTGACGAGCACGTTTGTTGCATACGCCGCCGCCGAGTGATTCAGTTCTTTTGCGGGCGCAAGTCAGCGCAAATAAAGAGCTTCGTTTGCAAGCCTTGTTGCTGTATTCCTGACCGCTGGAGTGCCGTCACTACAACGTGACAATATTTCACGTCGATCTCGGAAGTCAGGGAGTTGAGGAAGGGTTGAGGTGGGGTTGATTGAACGGCATAATTATTCCGTTTAAATACCACCCCGCCTTGACCTGCAGCATGTAGGGGCAAGGAAAATGGAAAACCAATGCCAGAGCTCAGCGCCTACATTCGCGAGCATGCTGATGCGGCTCGCAAGAGCGCAGTCACCTCCCTGGCCTCTTTAAGCTCGGACATGAGCTCTTTGTTTTCGTTCATGACCTTTTCAAACTCTGAGCTGAGCCTTGTGTGCTGAACTCCCAGCTCGACGAGCGGGTCTACCCAGGCGACCTCCCTGGCCTTCTTGGCAGCCCGGGACTTGCTGGCAGCTTCGTTGTTCTTCCTGCGTCGCTCCAAATAAGCCGAGTCCTTGTAGTTATTCTGACCGTAACTCCGGCGTCTCTTCGGACCGACGGTGCTGGCGCATTGCTCAGGAGGACCCCCCTCAGAGGCAGAGCCGCCGGTGACTCTTTCAGAAAATGTAGGGGAAGACGAGTTGCTGCTATCCGAAGATGTACGGATGTTCGTCAGAGTGATCGAGCCGAAGGATTTCGCGGCCTGGGTCGTGGGGTACCTGGAGGCTTGCGACGAAGCCTGGAACGAGCACTGTGTGGACGTTGACTGAATCCTGGATGAAACGTCCAGCGGCAGCTCCTGGTAGGCTTGTGGCTCATTGGCAGAGCTTTGACTGCATAAGTCCAACTCCGGAGACGGGGACAGCAGGGGTAATACGTCGACGAAGCCTCGAATGGAGTAGTCGTAATGTTCCATTTCGGCTGCCGAGAAGGTACCAATAGTCCAATATATTCTGCATGGGGGAAAGAAAAAAACAGAAAAGAAAAGCTTTAAAGGGACTGAACACTGACCAAAAACGTGACATGAAATTATGGCGGAAATGAAAATGTCATGCTTCAAATTGTAAAAATTGAGCACTGCAGTATTAGGGAAACGAGAATTTATTATCGTAATGCGCTAATGAAAATTGCACGAAAAGCCATCTAGCGGTGCAACTCGCAAGAATCACTGTAGCCTACCATGTGACCACATCTCGGCAAAATATCGCTGAATTGATTTCAGCGGCCAGTGTATTTTTTTCTTCTTTCAGGATAATATAATCAACAGTTTGACGAAAATTCGTCTGGTGAGGCACTGAGTTAAAGGAAAAAGAATACGGTGACTGACCAAGTCAAGAAATTTTGAGCCGTTTCAGAACCTCGTACGGGTGCATTGATCACTGAGTGGGACAGGAAGCGCCGCGACTTATATACGCTACACGGGGCGTAACGATCGTGCGTAGATTGGTGGCATATTTCCTTGCATCCGGTTCATGGTAGCTGGTGTCGATTGGATGATTAGGGATTCCAGCAGCCGCCGAGATGACACATTACTTTCCTTCGCGACAACAGTGGCGTGGTCCCAGTCACTCGCGTGACCATGTTCTCGCACATGGTGCGCAATGGCGTTAGTCGCGTGATTATTATTTCTTTAGTCACGTTTTTGTTCATTAAGCCATCATGTGAACTTTCCCGTCGCACCAATGTACACCTGGGGGCAGCCAGCACATGGTATCTTGTATATGACACCTGGAAACTCTTCACGTTCACGAGCTGGTTGCGGAGCTTGCTTGTCGGGTTGCGGGCAGTGCGCAGGTCGTATTTTGAAAATACGCGCGCAAGTGCCTCGCTGATTCCCCGCACGTAAGGAATGGCTGCACGTGCCTGGAACGTCTTGTCGCTCTCTGTTTCCGACTTCAATATCCCCTTCTCAATTTTGCAGATAAAGCGACTAGGATAGCCGTTGCAAGTCAGCTCCCGGCGGACCGTCCTCAGTTCGTTTTTATTGCGAAAGCAATACTTTTTTCACTTTCAGCTCCTCGCGTGGCGAGGCCGCGGTAGCTACCACTGAGCTTTATCTTGACCTCTGCTATGACGTCATACCATCTGCCGCAAAAACCAGGGGCCCAACTTGTGCCGTTTCGAGGCGAGGCCGCGCTTGGTAGCTGCTGCCTAAAGGCGCGGTTATACTCCGACGTTTTCGGCGCGCGGGCGAAAGCCGGTTGTGGTCGGGTACGTCTGATCGGCGACGCTACGCCAGGCGCAGTTCGGGAGCTCTACAGTCCAGCCGCTCCGACGCGAGGCAGCGCATGCGCAGAACGTTCTTCGTTCGAAAACCGGCTGGGAGAGGAGGCGAATGGCGAAGGGCGTAGAGGGGAGGAGTGGCGTGGGAGGCACGCGCTGTGCATTCTGGGCGGGCGGCTTCGGCGCGCTCTCGGCGCGGCCCGCGCGAAATGCAGCCGGCTGCATTCCGCGCCGGGCGCTGTCAGACCGCGCCGGAAGCCGCCGAACCCGCTGGCGATCGGGCGCCGCTAGAGTATAGAGGGTCGCGTTTCGTCGACATGACGTCGCCGTGCCGCGCGCGCACGCGCGCGCGCTCTACGTCGGAGTATAACCGCGCCTCTCCGGCGCCCGCCGCGCGCGGCGCGCCTTTCAGCGCATCACACACCGGGATAACGGTAATCTACACACGACCACTTCAGCATTGGATTGGATTGCATTGGATTGGATTATATTGGATTGGATTGCATTGGAGTGGATTGGATTTCAATGTATTGGATTGGATTGTATAACCGATGCAGCACCACAAGTCTAACCACAAGCACCACCACCAGCTACACTACCAGCTGAACCATGGCGTAACTACGGATATTGCTTTGCAATTACCGGGCTTAACCAGGCTAAGCCACAGCCATTTTTTAATGAATTGTCATCTGAGCAGATGCGTACGGCACGTGTTATTAAAGATGATACCACTGACGTCTTGTGGCCGGCCGGATGACAAGACATAAAATTGAGGTAGCGACCTGTGTGCGTAGGCTTCCTGTAGACCCAGAAGGTGAGGGCGCCCTCATCAGAGCGGACCAGTACATCTAAGAAAGGTAATGCGCTGTCTTTTTCAAGTTTCAGGGTGAACTCTATATGCGCATTCTGGGCATTTAAGGCTGTCCAGGAAGTGTGAGTCGTCGTAAGTAGTTAAGGCTGCCATAGGAAACCAATGAAGAACGTTTGCGACGACAGCAAATCGCTACTAGCAAATTAGAGTCGAACCAAAGTTAAACAGCGTCGCTGTGTCATCAGTCTTCCAGGACAGTGTAATCTGCCCTACACCTTTTAGCTGGCTGATTAGCATTGCTAAGCACGAAATATTGGGCGAAAGCACAGTGTATTGCAGGGGGACACCACCACCACTTATCTGGTTCGGGAGGTCCGCCATGACGCCACGAAGTTCGCGCATGCGCACCTGTGGCTTTTTCTGACGACGGGGCCCACGCTAGCCTCGGTGTTGACTACCCTAGTGAAGCTTTTCGCTTCAAAATCCATACTGTACCATATATTATGCAGTACCATTCCTTAAGGTAGAAAACTTCACCGCCTCTCTCGCTGTCATGCCTGCTGTCACGTGGTGTGAAACAAGACGAATGGACATGCAACAAAATAATTTCGATCCCACAGCAGTGTTAAGTATGTCTGCTCTGGTTGCAAGTTAAAAAGAGAACGGAAAGGCATAGGTGAGATTCGAACTCACGATCTCCTTTTGAATAGACAGGCGCTTTAACCAACTAAGCCACGGCGCCGCACGGCAATGCACAACGGTGAGCTCTTCTGGAGCATCTCTCGGATATAGTTCGACTTGTCGCACCTAATTAATGGTTTTGGTTTCTTTGGTTTATGGGGTTTAACGTCCCAAAGCGACTCAGGCTATGAGAGATGCCGTAGTGAAGGGCTCCCGAAATTTCGTCCACCTGGGGTTCTTTTACGTGCACTGACATCGCACAGTACACGGGCCTCGAATTTCTCCTCCAAAGAAATTCAACCGCCGCGGCCGGGATCGAACCCGCGTCTTTCGGGCTAGCAGCCGAGCACCATAACCAACCTAATTAATGTTAGTTAATTTACGTTGAGCCAAGGACACCGCTCGCCCGGTCACCACAGCGTGACACATTGATGGCGATCGGCCTCTTTTGCAATCCTCGGGAAGCGTACACGCTTTTGAGGAACCTCTGAGTTTCGTTTACCATCGTCTTTTTGATGCCCGCTTTCGCTTCTTGCTGGCACGGGTGGTAGAGAGAACGAAGAGTGAAATGTTCATGGATGGCCACCGTTAAGCCCGTGGAATGCAGGTGGAAGCTGAGATGAACAGAATAAAAAGAAAACTTGTGCAATTATATTAATACGAGCTCAAAGAAGAATGCTAGCGGTGCAACTATAACTTTGGAAGTAATTTATGGTGCTTGTACGCACATTTCTAAATACAAACACGATTTATCTTGTAAAAAACGCTATTTCCGATCTGAAGACTCTCACTTCAATAAGATAAGCTCTCCTGGCTTCTCCTTATAGATATATTAATAGGCAGGAGCGAAGTAATATTGCAGGACTATTGTTGGTCACCATCAGTGTCTCCAACACTAAGAAATCGTGCTTAATTGCTAACGGCCTTTTTCTGACTCTCACTTCAATCGCAGACAGAGCGAGAAAGAATATTTGAATGCTCAGAGAGACGGGACAGAACCAAATAATGAAAAAAAAATCTAAAAACTAAAGAAAAAGGCCGACAGCAATTAAGCACGTTTTCTAGCAGTGGAGACAGCGATGGTGACCAAACAAAAAATTCAGGGGGCACTTTGACTGTCTAAACTGCGTAGAGGCGAAAGCGTTTTCCGCACCACTTTCAGTGCTTCTGTGGCACTGGTGGCGTCACATGTAATGGAGTACTAATTACTAAGTGATGACAAAACACTAATTAATTGTTAATTACTGATTAATGTCTGAATACTAATTAACTGCTAATTAAGCTTAAGCTTCGCCTTTAGGAGCGGAACGCGACAGCGTGTTGTAGCGCTGCCAGGGAGTCCACGGAACGCCACTACCCGTTCGGCGTGATGCCTTGCCCTTTGAACGCTTTTTGAGGAAAGGAAAGGGCGCAGTAATTCTGTCATCTCGGTGGACACCTGAACTGCACCGTAGAGGAAGGGAGGAAGTGGGAGCGGAAGAAGAAAGACAACGATGGCCCGTAATGAAGAAAATGAAGATTGTATTTGAGGAAAGAAAATTACGCAGTAACTGTCTCACATATCTCGGTGGCCACCCGTCAAAATTCAGGGGGGGGGGGGGTGCACTTTTTTGACCTAAAGTGTGGTCACTGATGTGTGTTTAAGATGTTAAGCTTCGCCTCTAAGAGTGGAACGCGAGAGCGTCTTGCAACGCTGCCAGGGAGTCCATAGAACGCCATCGCCCATTCGGTTCTACGCTCGTCGGTAAATTGGTTTTTGAGGAAAGGAAATGTATTTCTCTCTCATATCTCGGTGGACACCTAAACCTCGCCGGAAGGAAAGGGAGGAGGATGGCAGTGAGCGAAGACACCGTATTCACTAGACGTGCCTTTGTTCATTCCAAACCATCGAGCTGGCATGGCGGAGTGGATAGCATTCTCGTCTCGCACTGCGAAGACCGGGGTTCGATTCCCGAGCTCGACCAATTTCTTACTAGGTTTTATTTATTTATATGGCCTGACTAGAGAAGTTAATTAGGCTAATTGTGTAATTAAGCAATTAACTAAGCTCAGTCCCACTTACTTGGAGCATCACTATATGGTCCCTTCAATTGGTTGCATGGTTACTAGCCAAAGTACAATTGGCCCCGTTTGAAATTGGCGCACTGTGACGTCACGACCGTTTCGACCAACTGAAATGCGTGACTTTATCTGTCGACAACTGCTGCTTACAACGATGAGACATTAAAGGCTTTCGCATTAATAGTCCTTCAATATTACTTCGCTACTGCCTATAATTATTACTATAAGGAGAAGCCAGGAGAGCTTACCTCATTTTACTCATCATCATTATCATCATCGGTTAATTAGTTACGGTTTCTGAAGCACTAAGAAAGTGGGGAGCGAACATAATAAATAAATTTAAACCTGTGCGCGACCTCTGCGACTCGCCATTGTGAATCCGCCTAAAGATTAAGTTTCACCATAAAATTAGGGTTGCCTGAATGTAATATGCATGCACCTTATTTATTTTTCATCTATTACACTATTTCTGATGTCAGTTGTGGGATATGTTTTTTTTTTTTTGCATTTGACACATGGCGCATATAAAAAAATGAACCAGGAGAAGCGTAATCAAAAGAAAAAAAAGGAATGCGACAGTTATGAAGCCATCTCAAGGCTCTGAATATCTTTTCCTGTAGTCATATTTTATCGCTTATGATGATCACCGCATTCCATTTTCTCCATCGTTTTTTCTGGTTTGTGTACAACTCTATGGCGTGTTGCATTCAGCACCATGCGTTGCATTGCAAGATACTGTGCCTGCCGAAACAACACAGAAATAGAAAGGACGAAAGAACGGTGAATGAGCGGTGGGAATGAGTGCTGTCCAGCTCGGACTCGAGAGTTCAGCCGGAGCTGACCGGAAGGGCAAGAACGGCTGCAAGGTACAATGGACTCCTGGAACAGGCAGAGGGACAACCGCCCGTTTTAGTTTCAAGTAAAAAGTCTTTCCGTCATCATCACCCGTTCCAGCCACGCGAACCCTACCTCGTGCGCTCGCGCGAGCGTGGCTTGAAGAGCAAGAAGCAGAAGATTATCAAGCGTAACGGCCGGCACGCCGGAGGAACGGCACGCTGGCTATTGCCCTCTCGAAGCGAACGCGGAGTCGAGGCTTACTGCTGAACAACGACCTCCTGTCTCCCGGCGCATCGTGTGCCACGGCTGCACGGAGTCCTGCTGTTCCCTCTCCTCCCCGTTGGTGCTGCTCTTCCACGGACTGCCTCTGCGTCTTCTGGCCGTCTTCAAATTTTGGTGAGGCCGTTCCGCGAGTGGGGGATTTGGTCAGGTCTTTCCCCCTTTGGATGTAGGTTCGAAGGCTTTGCAGGTTCTCCGCCATGGCTATGTCTTCTCCGGGCTCAGGTCCGGTAACCTGGTTCGCCAGTTTACCGGCTGAAAATCTGCCGCTAACATCTTTTAGTCAAAACGGTGTCAAGCTAATCCCTGTGGCGCTGGTCCCTGTAGGAGATGGTGTAATTAAAATAAAATACTCTCGATTGATCCAGGAGCAGCTGAAGGCAGCCACCAGCCACTATCTTGAGATTTCGGAGGTGCGACCATTTGGAAAGAGAGGAATTCTATGCAAATCGGCTCACTTGGATTGCGTTGCCGATTTGCGGCAGTGCACCTCTTTCGCCTCACTACCGGTGAAGGTATTCATCCCTGAGCAGCTAGCCTGCGTAAAAGGAATTATCCGCGCTGTGGATCCTTCCGCTACACCAGGGGAAATTCTTGCAGACTTTCATGACGCCGGTGTTGGGATCCTTTCAGTTTACCGCTGCGGCAGAGAGGCTGGAGGCTCTCGAACACCAACGGAGTCGGTTATTGCAATATTTGCAGGGTACTCTTGTCCGTCCGAGATCAAAGTTTGGCCTATTGTGTACCGTGTAGACCCACTGCAGCCCCGTCCTTTACAATGTAAGAATTGCTGGCGGTTCGGTCACAGTGACAAATCTTGCAAGTCCGTAACGCGCTGTCGCATTTGTGGCGGTGATCATGCACACGACATTTGCACTTCTGAGTCGCTTAGCTGCTGTCTTTGCCACTCTGATTACACAGCTGACGACCCCACCTGCCCGAAGCGTGCCGATGAGCAGAACGTCTTGGACATTATTCAGCGTGACAGGTGCTCGCGCGCTGATGCATACGCCCGCCTTGACAGACGGCAGTGCTCATACGCAAGTATTGCCCGCACGACCACTGCTGATGTGGAGGCAGCCTTAACTAAGTCCGTTGTTGCTGCGGTGGAGAAGGCTGTTGCTGGCGTACTTGACCGCATGATCAGTACGTTCAGCGATGCCTTGTCCCAGGTCATTTCCGCGCAGGCTGCTTCATCGGCTTTAAATAACCTCAACTCGTCTATCTGTCCTCCCTCCTCTGCCACTGCTGCTATTCAGCCCACCACCCCTTCTGCCTCCACGTCCGTGGGTGTAAATGACTCTGACCAAGTCCCCCTCTCTAACACTTGTGAGTCAGATGTTGAAATGACTACTCCATCTCAGAAGCGTCGTGCTTCCTCTTCTCCTTCGAAATCTGACCATCATCATGGTAAGACTAAGAAAAGTTCGCCTGGAATTTCAAAGAAAACAGATGTGTTGAAAGAGGCTGTTATGGCGGGAATATCTGTTCTCCAGTGGAATTGTCGCTCTATATCATCTTCTTTCCCCGATTTACAGCAGCTTATACTAAAACATAGTCCAGACATTATTTTAATACAGGAGTCGTGGCTCAATCCTAATCGCCCATTTTCAATTAAAAATTTCTCGGTTTTTAGAAATGATCGCCCAAACGGCGGGGTGGGGGCTTACTAACATTGATTTCAACGAAACTGTATCATCGTGCTAAAGTGTCTCACAAAATTATGAGACCTGATTGTGAGATACTTGCCGTTGAAATCACTATTCCGCAGTGCGCCCCTGTTACGGTGGCAAATATCTACTTCCCCGCAGGAGTCCGTAGGACGGATGAGCTTGATGCGTTACTGCGTAACAGCAGACGAGTAGTTCTAGCTGGGGACTTCAATTCTCATCATGTAATTTGGGGTTTCAGATCAGACTTTAGCGGGAAATTAATTTGGTCTTGGATGTCAGCAAACGGCGTGTGCTGTTACAATAGTCGCGCCATAACTTACATGAGGGCTAATTCTCGATCAGCTATTGATTTAACGCTAGCAGTTAATGGTACAGCGGTATCTTCGTGGTGTACAGTTGACTGCGGTACGTCCAGTGACCACTCCCCAATCACTTTCACTATTGCGTGCAGTCCAGTCAGGGCGACTGGTTCGCCACAAAAATTTATAAATACTATACTGTTCAAGAACCTCCTAGGTGAGGCCCTCTCGTCTGTTGCCCCTTCCGATAAATCTGACGGGGGCCCTCAAGTATTAAATTCTGTGTTAGACGCCTCTCGGCGAGCAGTCTTTACAGTCCGGTCAGGCGTTGAAAATAAGACTCCTTCCAGTTGGTGGAATGACGACTGCGAAAAAGCCTATCGTCAAAGGAAAGCTGCATGGAAGAGTCTAACGCACAACCAGTGCCCAAAGAACTGGATAAATTACAAATTCTTTGCAGCCTCTTTTAAAAGAACAATATCGAAGGCTAAGGATGATTACAATGCCAGCCTGAACACCTATCTGTCTAATCCTGTCAACCGGAAGTCTCTTTATAGATTCATGGAACGTACTCATGTGCTGCCCTCTTCTCACATCTCTCAGTCCACAGTATTGCCACCTCGGGACGAAAAAGATAAACTAGAGTCCATAGCCCAAGGCCTTGCTGTGCGTTTTTGAGCTCGCACTACCTTTCCATCAACCCCGTTTCATTTGGGTGGAGACTTCACTAAGGTATCTGTATCTGATTTAGCGTCTGTAGTTAATTGCCTGCAATCTGCTGCCCCTGGGATTGACGGAGTAACAGTTGGCATGCTTAAAATCCTAATGCAAGACTTTGCCCCGTACCTCTTGCAGATTGTGAACTGGTCTTTGGAAAAAGCCTGGATTCCACAAAATTGGAAAACAGCGAAAATTATTTTACTGCTGAAAGAGCAGGGGAAGGGTTTTGATCTCGACAATATTCAGCCGATTGCTCTCACATAAAATTTGGTTAAGCTTGTAGAGCGGGTAGTCTTGAGCCGCCTCACGAGTCATATTCTGAGTCTTCAAGGTTTTAGCGAGGCTCAGATTGGCTTCCGCCGGGGGTGTTTGATTTGGACCGCGCACATAGACTTGGAGGGCCGTATTAAGGTTGCTATGAGGCAAAATGAGGTATCAGCTCTGGTTACTTCAGATATTGCACAGGCTTACGACAGCGTTGAACACAGCATTTTGCTTCATAAACTGGCTAATGTACAACCTCCTTTGCACCTCTTTGCGTGGATAGGAGAGTTCTTAAAGAATAGAGCGTTCTTTTGTTCTAAGGGTACGTTAACTTCTGCAACATACGCCCAGTCTAGAGGTGTCCCACAAGGCTCCGTTCTTTCTCCGTTATTGTTTAACATACTAATGCGTGATATCCCTATTCACCCAGCTGTAAAATTTTATGTGTATGTGGATGATATTGCTTTTTTCGCTTCTGCCAAAGACATTCATGTCCTGTAGCAATTACTGCAAGAGTATTTAAGTGCTCTGGAAGTTTGGCTAGACAGCATAAAGATAACTTTAAATGTGAACAAGTGTGCCATCCTTGTTTTCCCACAAGCAACCCCTCTTTACATCTCTCTGTCGTATCACTCTATCCTCATCCTGCAAGTTGATTCAACAAAATACTTGGGTATAATATATGACCCGCATTTAGACTGGCGGCCACACATTAGAAGCATCGCGCTTAAGGGTGAGCGTGCCCTTGGCCGGTTGGTGAGGATCAGCAAGAAAAAATTCGGTACGCGACGAGACATTCTACTACTTCTTTATAAGACCTATGCACGGCCAATCCTTGAATTCGGCTTCGTTCTCTTTTCTGGGTGCCCAAAGTACAAGCGTGAACCCCTGTTTGTTATGGAGAGACGCGCTCTGTGACTTTGCTTAGGTCTGCCTAAATCAGTAGCTAATGCTGTGTTGTACTTCGAGGCGCGAATACCTGATCTCAATTCCCGGTTTGAGCTTATCACTGTGCGGACATTTTTAAGGTCTTTGGAGCCTGTTCCTGGATTGGCTAACCCTATATTTACAACGAACCCAACTCTCTTCTTTGGTACTCCCTGGCCTCGGTATAAGCTCCCTCAGGTGGTGTTCACTAACTCCCTGCTGTCAAATATTTCTGTTTCAATGAGATCTTTAGTACTAGTAAACCACAGGCGGGATGACACGGCAGTCTTCTTTGATAACATCCTCCCAAGGAACGCTAAGAACCTGCCCGCCAATATGTTAAATGGGCTCATAGAGGAGTACCTAGACAATTTTCCTAACCATATTGCCGTCTATACAGATGCCTCCCAGCAAAATGAAAAGGCCGCTATTGGTATTTACTCAAGGGCTCTTGATTGGAGCTTCTCATTTCGGGCCCCTGACTATACCCCTATTTTTGTAGCTGAGTTTCTGGCCATTGAGTTGGCCTTAATAAGGATTCCCATTCCCATGCAGTATCACTCGGGTTATTATACTCTCAGACAACCTTTCTGTTTTGGCAGCGCTCGAAACCTCGAGTGATACTCCTATGAGCCGTTCCCTTCAATTTTTTATTCCTGCACATGTTTCAGAAGTTCGCTTTCACTGGGTCCCTGGGCACTGTGGCATTGTTTCTAATGAGACGGCTGATTTTTTAGCAAAGTCTGCCCTTGATGGTCCTATTGTCCCTTTCGTCCGAAATACTGTTCACTTGACTCTAGCACGCTTTCAGCGATTCCAACGTTTCCACACCTTGAGCCATGAACCTCTCCTCGCTGCAGCGGATTTTCAACACCTGGCATTTCCTTGGAGTGTGCGGATGTGCAGTTCGAGGGAATGTGAGGTGTCCATGACCCTTTTGCGCTGCAGGATACCGCGGCTAAATCTTTATTTATGCCGATCGGGGCTTTCGATATCCAACCTATGTGAGGCTTGTGGCGAAATTGAGTCTATAGAACATTTTTTCCTCTCCTGCCGGCGGCTCGCTGCTCTCCGTAGAATTTACTTGGAGATCCCCCTCGCTCGGCTTGGGCTTCCTCTATCTATTCCGATTCTCTTATCCTTCGGGGCAAGCGCCAAGGGATATGCCCTGAAACCAGTGTTCGATTCTATTCACGATTATATAATTTCAACTGGTCGATTCCTCTGCTAGAATGTGAATTCACAACTTTTCTTCCTCCGTATTTTTTGTTTTGTACAAATTCTAGCTCTGCGTCCCAAAATTTTATATTTAAATATGCTCCATCACCTGTACATGAGTGCGTTTGTATCCGCTGTGCACCCTGGCCAATCCCCCACCGTGGGTATGTGCCATTCAGCCCGAGGACATCATCATCATCATCAACGGCCGGCCATGTCGACGCCCAAGGATCGCTCGAAGGTTTCTCGCTAGGAGCCGTGGCCACAAGTCTTCCATATCAGAGGGCGGCGGGAAACGGCGGTCTTCAGCGCCCGCTGACGATGCGGGCCGGAAGGCCAGCAAGAGCGACGTCGCCCAAGATGGCGGACGCGTACGCGGCGACGTCGCGGCCTTCTCCAAGCCCACCTCGGCCCCGCCTGATGCGCCGCCGTTGCCAAAACCTGAGGACATTCCCGCGGGTTCGAACCCCCTCCCGCCAGCTTCGTCCTCATTGCAACAACCTAAGGACGCTGCCACCGTCTCCTACCAGGACTTGCCACCTCTTGCATCGCCGTCTGAACAGCCTGGGGACGTGGCCGTGGTCTCGAACGAGGTCCCTCCGCTGGCTGTACCCTCGTCGGAACAACCTCACGGCAACGCCGTGGCCCCTGACCAGGGCTCACCGCCACCGGTTGTGTCCTCGCCGCAATAGCCTGAAGACGTTACCGCGGTCTCCAACCTGGTCCCGCCACAAACTACGTCCGCAGCTCAGCAGCCTGCGGACGTCTCCGCAGTTTCCGTTCCCGGCCGGCCGTTCGGCGCATCCTCACCGAAGCCTCGCGACGGCGACCCTGCGGTTCCCGCTGGACCCGACTTTCTGCCAGCGTTGCCAGTGCCAGCTGTACCGGTAGGTGCGGTTTCGTTCGGGGTGCTTGTAAAGCACTGTGGTGCATCGTTGTAGTGACCCGAGGCGGGTCTAATCAAGGAGGCTCTGGCTAAGCCTTTCGGATCGAGTTACTTAGGGGGAAAATCTGAACATGCTTGGCGGTTCGTGGCAGAAGCGCTACATGGGAGGAAGGAGCCCTACGGCAGTTAAGATTTTAAGGCGCCTCCTCACTAACCGGCATCTATTTTGATGCTTGCAAGATTCGACGAACTCGAAACGCAAAAAAAAATCGAAAAGCACAGCGAAGTCGTTGGCCTTCTCTCAACGCATGTAGGCTTAACGGTTATCCAGATGTATATCGTAGTGGTGCCAGGACCTTTATCGAGCTGTTTCGATTCTTTACCCGAATGAAACTGGTATGCTCCACTGGTTCTCAGTTTTCGTGAAAGGAGGTGCGGGTTATAGAATCGTGTTAGATTGTGCAACTTTTACAGTCAATGCCAATATGATGAGTTTCATTGTGCTTCGGCCGCCGCGATGGCTCAGCGGTTATGGTGCTCGGCTGCTGACCCGAAAGACGCGGGTTCGATCCCGGCCGCGGCGGCTGTAATTTCT
Source organism: Amblyomma mixtum (assembly GCF_055824585.1). Lineage (NCBI taxonomy): Eukaryota > Metazoa > Arthropoda > Arachnida > Ixodida > Ixodidae > Amblyomma > Amblyomma mixtum. The sequence goes on along the minus strand of NC_143014.1, from coordinate 337,630,219 downwards.
TAAGAGGAGAAATTCTAGAGGCCCGTGTACAGTGCGATGTCAGTGCCCGTTAAAGAACCCCAGGTGGTCGAAATTTCCGGAGCCCTTCACTACGGCGTCTCTCATAGCCTCAGTCGCTTTGGGACGTTAAACCCCATAAACCAAACCAAACCATTGTGCTTCGATCGACCAAGAACGATAAAAGTTTTGAAGTGTGTCTGCCATCCTTAAAGAGGGGCCATGAAGGGCGGGTGGACAATTAATCAATGCAGCCATGTTCATGTAATGTTTCGCTGTAAGGCTTCAAATAAGGCTTCGCTGCTCAGCCATGTAGTGGGGCTCTTGTGTTATAAGTCAACTCCGCAGCAGGAATGAAGACAAGAGTTCCGTTCACCTTCAAGAGCACTGCAGGTCTGGCAATGCAAACCGTGCCGTGTACTCCGCGCTCCAGAAGCAGACCCAGCGGCCTGTATAAGGCTGTACTTTTCATCTTTTTTTGCGAAAGGAAAGCTGCGGTTGAACACGTTGTTCGAAGAGGTTCATTCTGATGTTATCATAGTCATATCAATTCTGATTGTAGCTTTGTGAGCGATATGAAAGGGAGAAAAGTTTGATCATTCATATACTGATTAATCCATAACTATGTGTGACAAGCATGTGTTTTTTTGTTTTGTAACTAGTTTTTCTCTTGGCGTATCATATCCAAAAGTCAAGCTCAAAATCAGCGAAGAAATAACCAGAAAATCCGCAGTTTTGTGCAAAGCGTTTGTTCACTTTTATACTTCTCACGACTGTCCGCCGCTTTTCTTATTATCTTATACCTCTGCCTGTTATTGTGTGTTTTAGACGACGCACTGGACATGTCGCGCTGGAGCGGTTCATTGCGTCAACACTACATCAGCTGTGGTGAGGGGTTGGCTGTGGGCAGAAGGGTGTGCTAGTCGCACCAACCAGTCGCATATGCCAGCTTTATGCCCACGTCGAGCTCAGGTTCCTGTGCGCCTCCCCCTCCAGGTGATTCCGTCTACCTTGGCAGTTCAGCGCCGTCAGTCGTCGCGCTGGCAATCCCGGACATCGGTTTCATTCAAAGGTGTCCGCAGGCCCAGCTACAACGTCGAGGGCTTCGAAACGCGCGATGGAGTTCCGTCTCCTTGGGGCTACCCTTCATCCTTCGTGGTGAGGAGACGCATCGTCCTCACGAGTAGTTTTTACCAGCTGCATGCATGCTCTCCGCCTCAGTAACGCTGTTCGGCTGCGGGACACGACGCTGTGCAATGAACTCCTGACGCGGTCGCCTGCATTCGGATGGAGGGGAAATACAAAAAAAAATGAAGTTTGCGCATTACGAGGGATTTGGGGCAGCACTGTTATAGTCACGCTAAGCCTAGCGGCCTATCGCATTCTGTTGTGCAGCCACCAAGTCATTATCTTTCTTACGTCATGGATGATGTCAACGCGCTGTTCTTGAATTTTCAAAGCCGTTCGCCACTTAGTGGCAGTGAAGGGAACTAGAAACGCTTGCCCCGAATTGATGGTAATTCTTGTTATACGAACCGCGAAATTCAGCAGTAGCTAGTAGTGTACTATCAGCGTCAAATGAAATGCGAACAAAGCACCTGAAACGCGAGCACAAAAAATCAAGCATATTAGAGGCTCGAGGTGAAGTACAGGCGTGGGCTATTAACATTTCAGAAGTGCGGTCTTTTCGGCTTCGATGGGAAAATCACCTGCTGATGTATTTTGCCTCCCTAGTATAATATCTGCGATTTGTGCTGTTCGCGTTTCAATTGGCTTTTTCGCGTTTCAATTGACGCTGACAGTACATCCTGACGACCAGCGCGAAATTCGACAAGGGAACTCGCCGAGTATAGCGTACGTGCTTCTAGTAGTACACTTATCAATAATTCAAAATCTGCGCAACTTCACCCCTTCATTCTTTCCTTCTCGGTACAGCCCATGGCTTTCACCCGGCTATTGAGCCGACTACCTGGGTTCGAATCTGGCCACGGTGACCGCGTTTTGATGGAGGCGAAACTGAACTCAAATGACGCCCGTGTGCTGTACGATGTCAGTGCATGTTAAAGATGCCTAGGTGGTCGAAATTATTCGGGAGCCCTCATTACGACACCTCTTTCTCACTTTCATCCTTTACTTCCTCATTCCTCTCTTCCCCTCAGGGCGCGGTAGAGGTTTTCACCGAGAAGTGAGACAGTTACTGTGCCTTTGCTTTCCTCAAAAACATTTTTCCCCACCTAGTGTAAAACTTCTATCCCGCCTTTTCTTTCGTTAGGACTAATATTCCTGTACAGAGGCTCTCTGCGGCTCCCGCAGAGTTGGGACAGCGATGCTTTGTTTAGTTTATGGGGTTTAACTCAAAGCCTCAGGCTATAAGGGACGCCGTAGTGAAGGGCTCCTGAAATTTCGCCCACCTGGGGTTCTTTAGCGTGCACTGACATCGCACAGTACACGGGGCTCTAAAATTTCGCCTCCATTGAAATTCCACCGCCGCGACCGGTGGCGACCGATGCCTAGAGCACTGCTAGAGCTATGATATACTTAAATCTAGTGCGAAGCGACACCAGTGTGGATGGATGATACTGCTTTTTCGTAGTCTCCCGCGTTACGCGGCATGTTTAAAGCTATAGCTTTAAAGCTCCTATTCGGCAGAAAATGCGGCGTCGACGTGATGGCGAGAAACCCGCCTCACGGATGGATGTCAGGAAGCGTTTCATATCCACTTTGCTTGACGTCGCATAGTGGCGCCGGCATGCGGAGGCCAGCGGAAAATTCCCGGGACCTGATCTACGCCGCTGCCCCAGCAGAGGGCGCAGGAGCTGTATAAAGTTTTCACGACGCGGGATCTGAGTCTGGGGGGAATGCTTCTGTGTGTATAGAGAAGCAAGATTAAGGGCGTAAACTGCAGTGTGGAATAGTTCAAAGACAAAAATGTCTAAACTGTGTTATAATTGTGGTAAATTTGTGAACGTGAAAAAACAATAGCGACTGTTTGTGAAGGGAAACCACTGAAGGGAGCCATTAACGCTATCGCTTCATACCCTTAAAGGTGGAGTTTAAGTGGCCCCCTATATTTTTTTTCAGAGTGAAATGTGTGGGGCATAAACTTGCTGGTGTTATTGGGCAACACATTTGCGGACAACGACCCGCAATCAATCAATCAATCAATCAATCAATCAATCAATCAATCAATCAATCAATCAAGCAAGCAATCAATCCATCAATCAATCAATGAACCCGGCGTATTTTGCGGGCAGTGATCTCACGCTTACGTGGAGCATCAGAGAGGCGTTTCGAAATGCTTACCGGATGCACCCGATGACGGCGAATGTTGCACGAGGAGCGAGGCACGGGCGGCGTGCACAAGAGGTCGCGCCTCTTGCCCTCCTGCCTGTAGCTTCCACACAGCTGCTCTCTGCAAGGCAGTGGCAGTGTGTGTAACGGAATGGCGCCGGGTATCGACAGGTTATCCCATCTACAGCTACTGCTCTGGGAAAAAAGACCGGGGTTCAATGTGGCTTGAACCTAGTTATACGAGCGGAAGTTCTGTTAAGCATGGTATCCCCTGTCTCAGACAAAATGTCAAGGGTCAAGGGTCAAAGTCAGAGGTCAAGGTCAGGTACCCAATGTCCTAGTCATATGATTAGGTGGTCATACTACTATAGCTTAGGCCATACCACCACACAGTTAAGTTCGGATTGACCTTGTGAGGCATTGAAGGTCATTGTCGATGTGGTGCCCACGGTCTCAAATCACAGTAGTAAGGTGGAAAGTTGGGCGAGTTGAATCTTATTCATGATGAAGTTTAGCGCCAAAAACGAGGACAAAGAAGGAGTGAAGACACAACACGAGCGCTTTGACTGTTGTGTCAAAAGCGCTCGTGTTGTGTCTTCACTCCTTCTTTGTCCTCGTTTTTGGCGCTAAACTTCATCATGAATCAAATCACAGGTCAAGGGCAAATGTCAAGGGCAATGGTCAAGGTGAAAGGTCAAAGGTCAAAGGCAGATAACCGATGGTCATAGTCATACGATCACGTGGTCATAATACCTTAGCTTGGGCCATACCACCACGCAGGTTTGACCTTGCGAGGCGCTGAAGGTCACTATCTGATCCACATCAAATTCGGAAGTTGTACACCTAGAAGCGGAGCTCTCACTCTAATATGATTCCTGTCCTTACTGGCGAATGAATCTGCTTACGAAAGCCAGGCTAGCGTGTTTCGGCCGCATTTTTAAAAGTGCGTTTGATGTGTGTGGGATGACGAAAATAAAAATTAGTAACAAGGAAAAGAAGTGCGCAGTAGCAGTTTCCCTCTAAGTGGATACTTCAGCCGCGCCGAGAGGGAAATAATGAAGGGGGAATGGAAGAACGGGGAGACAAAGGGGCACCGTAGTGGGGCTTCGAATTAATTTCGACGACTTGGGATTCTTCCTTTTCCCCACGGCACCGTTGACGAGTACGCGATGTGCGACAGTTATCGAGCGTTTCCTTTTATGATGAAAAATGACCATTAGAAGTACTGATCGTGAAAGTTCCAGCTCATTGTTGAGAAGAATCTAAGCACATGCTTTCAGCTGATTAGCTTAGTGTCTTTTTCCCAGGAACTACTGCTCCGCCTCCTGGAGGCAGCTGCAAACACATACTCCAATCTGCACATCGTGAACAATAATTTATCCAACCGTAAGAACGCCCTATGCCGAACTTGTGGGGAGAAACTCACCATACGCCACACCCCACGACCCTGCCAAAACAAACGACAGCGACAAACATACAAAATACGAACGCGGAGCTAGGCTGCGCTATCAAGTTTGAACGCAGACGACCAGCTAAGGCTAGTCTAAAGCCCCCCTGTGGTCGCTGACGCTATTGAGCGGCTTTAGACTAGTAGAGTTCTCTCATCGGTAAGGATGAGACGTCGTTGACTAGGGGTGGCTACCAAGAGGATTCCGAGAGTTTTGAACTTCTAAGGCTAATAGAGTTTTAAATCAATCAATCAATCAATCAATCAATCAATCAATCAATCAATCAATCAATCAATCAGTCAGTGAATCCATGAATCAGTCAATCAATGAATCTATGAATCAATGTATGAATGAATGAATGAATCAATCAATCAATCAATCAATCAATCAATTAATCCGGGTCTAAGTAGTACTACCGACTTCTTTACAACGAGGACGATTGAAGTGTCAAGTTCATCGTGCTGCAGTGCATAATAAGCGTAATTTATGTTGCATTTGCAAGTGTTCCCCGTCGGCACCATTACATTCTGTTCATTCACAGGAACTGACACCACCACCCCAAGGCTTCGCCAAATGGTTCCCCTGGCTGGACGCGAAGACGGGTGCTGCACTCGCCGTCTTCCTTTTGATCGCGTCGGCCATGTTGGCAACTGTGCTGCAGGCCAGCCAGAGCAGAGGCGAGCGCGGCTGGCTGTGCATGACGATGCACTGCGCGGCACACAGGAACCTCCTCGACGCGGTTCTCAACGAGAGCGTGGACCCTTGCCAAGACTTCGACGTGTATGCCTGCCCACGCCACCGCACACCCTCCGCTGAGGCATACGGCCTGGACGCTTCGGCGTCCACTCTTTCATCCATGCGCCGACATTGGCTAGATGGATTTGGGAATTTACTGGAGGGCGGGAAAGAGTTCCTAGCGCTAGCAAACCAGGCGGCTGCCATATACGCCAGCTGTCTAACTCACAAGCCGACAAACAAGGACGCCGTAAAGCAGTTCGTGGATATGCTAATACTTGGATCCATCGACGAGCGACAGCAAGTGGCGAATGTGTTCGGTGTTCTTGTGGACGTCGCGTACAACTGGCAGGCGCCGCTGTGGTTCCGGGTTTCCGTCCAGCCCCAAAACGCTTACCATCCACTTCGCCGAGTACTCATCACCCGGAACCCGCTGATAGCGGAGTGGCAGGCAGCGCTAGAGGGACCGAATGCCAGCGACGAGTACCGCAAGCGTTGGAGTCAAACGGAGGGCGAGCATGCCAGCGACAACGTCATCTTCCGAAGCTACGAGACCAGGAGGACAATCTTGAGCATGTTATTGAGCAAGGGCGCGTCTACCACCGACGCGCTGCTGAAGTTTTCCCTGGGCGACGCATCCCGTTACAGCAGTTTCGCCAGTAACATGACGCAACTGCTTAATGAACGCATTAGACCGAATAAGGACTTCTCTAAAGATGATTTGATGATCTTTGAAGAAGTGCACTTGCTCGAAGTCATCAAAGCGGCTTTCGCCAGGTTCGAGAACGGAGAGCTGATGCAACATGTCCTGTGGCTCTTCAGGGATGTTTATGGTCCTGTAGCTGACCCTTCCATGCTACTGTCACATGGAGATGACCCAGAAGCCAACAGAACGCTCCACCGTTACTGCTCGTCTCAAGTGGAAGCCAGCTACCACCTGCTGGTCAACACTCTCTTTGCTTTCGTGCGCTTGACGCCTCTTGTACGCCAGTCCATCAGCGATCTGATAAAAGGAATGCATCAAAAAGCAGTACAGTTGATAACGGATGTAGACTGGCTAGAATGGCGCAGCAAGAGCATGGCTATCGCGAAGCTTGAGGGCCTCAAAACCCTCCTTTGGCCCCCAAATGAGCTTATCACGGAAGACGATCTATTCAACATATATGATGCTTTCCCTGACAATGCGTCCTCCTTCACAGAATATTGGATGGAGACACGAGGCGCGATCAGAAATTACACCACCCAGAATCCTTTAGGCAACGTTGAGCTCCTGGGCACTCTGGGCAGCTACGACGTGCCGATAATTAGCTACGTCCCCGTCTTGAATATCGCGTTAATCTCCATGGCAGCCTTGACAAGACCTCTCTTCTACGTAGCCGGGACCCAGGCGGTGAACTACGGAGGCCTCGGTTACCAGTACGCGAGAGAAATGGTGCGGGCGCTTGACAGTACAGGGGTTGGCATCGACGCATACGGAAGCATCGTGAAACGCTGGATTTCTGAACTAACTTCGGCCGAGTACGAGAAGCGCGTAGCGTGCCTTCGTTCGGTGGATAAAGACATCTTCCCAGACTTGCCTGCATTGGAGCTGGCGTACACGGCATACACTTAGGTAATGCAGAAGGACGGACCAAAGATTCTGGAGAGGAAGACCGAGACACAGATCTTCTTTATTACCATGTGCCTCGGGATGTGCAGGCAGCAGCGGGGGCATAAAGAGCCAGCCTGTAACAAGGCTGTCATGGCCTTTCAGCCGTTTGCTGAAGCGTTCAAGTGTGGCTCGTCCTCCAGGATGAACCTTAAGGAAAAATGTACGTTCTTTAAGTAGGATTTGCCAGAAGGGTTAGCTGCTAACAAACCATTGTTTTTGTGACCTTGTTTTTGATTCCCCCGGTGGGCTTCTTAAAAATACCGCCTCCAACTTGGTGTTTTTCTGTGCCCATGCTGTTCTTAGAGCAATTCAAAATGGCTTCGGGAACATTGCCTCATTTTAACGCAGATGTGTTTTTATATGCGGCTTTTTGATCGGCTGTGGCTGTGGGACTGTCATGAACTGTCGTGGCTGTCGTTGCTGTCGTGGCTGTCGAAGCCGCGGTGCATACGATCGGCTTTTTTTTCTTATTTTGGTTCGCAATGTTATTTGATGCTTATTTTTGCTGCAGCGCTTTTTTAAGGTTTGTCGCATTTTCGCGCTTAATTTCCAGCACAAGGGTCTTTCCCTCGTTTGTGTTCGAAATGGCCCTTTCTTGTATGGCTTTCTAGTTCTCAGTACATATCTGTAGTTTTTTCCTCTATCACAGTTCGTATGTTAGCTTTAGTGCTTAGACATGTGAGGCTGAACGAGCGGACAAATTTGCTAGAGAGAGCCCGCTCAAAATTTGCTGTGCTTGCATACAGTAGATGGCACGTTTTGACATTCCTAATGCACGTTTCTTGTTGGTGGAATGCAATATCCGTCAGATACAGATGTAAAATATACCCCATTCTCTTCGCCTTATTGCTTTCAACAATGATTCTTGGCTTGCACCTTTGCTTGCCTGAAAAGGTTGTCTGTTGTCGTGAGTACATTTTGTGTCGGGGTAGTCCTAATGCTTCCCTCCAGCGGAAGCATATTCATTGTGCATTTCTGACGGAACAGAGCATTCCATGTGCACTTAATTGGCTCCTGAAGGAACACACTGCTGGTGTTATCAGGTAACAGATTGTACTTGCGAAGTTCATAATTTGATTTGTTGCAAACTATTTAGTGATAACTCTCATATATTAGGACAATGACAAAATATTCCTTTCATCTGACCTTCATAATGTATACGACAGGTGTGTCAGAGAAGACCGCCCCTAATATTTAAAAGTCACTTTTGGAGCAACAATATGGCTTTGGCGACATAGAAATACCTGTGCTGGTGCATGCTGGTACACCTATGCATCGCTTTAATTTTTAATCCGATTGACTAGATTGCTGGCAGCTAGTAATAGACATGCTACAATACATACAATAGACGTCACGATGTTCGGCCATAAGGAGACAGTGAAAGTGGATCGCAGTGTTAGCAGTTGAAGATATAAGCTTCACTTTTATTTCGTGGATAACGCGCATTCGTGGGCAAATATGCACGTTAGGAATTTAAACAATAAGGACCATTTGACAGAGGTACTAAAATCGCTTTTTAACAAGTACAGGTACATATTAAAAAACATAAATAAGAGTACACAAGGCTGTTTTTGGTGGCGCCATGTAACTTGCACTTGCGCGCAATCAACAGAAAACGAAAGCAGTTACTAAAACGTCCTCAGAAAGTTAGGTGGGCGGTTGAGATTAAGAAGTTGAGGGGATACGGTGGCCACAGCTGACAAAGTATAGGGCCAATTGGAGAAACAAGGGAGAGACATTTGCCCTGCAGTAGTCAGGCTGCTGCTGTTGATGATGATGAGTTATTTATTTTAGTATTAAACCTGTCACAGTTTATGGTTTGTGTTTCGTTAGTGTCCTGTACTTTTTTTCTAGCTGCCGTCGTGAACAGTGCTCGACATTGAAGAGCTGAATTGAAACCTGCTATCCCAATTTGCTGCCTTAATGAAGGCGACTGCAGTTATCAGTCCCATAAAAATCCTTTAGTTAGGATAAATTCGTGTAAATAAGTTTTGAATGTTAGTAAAAGTGCAGGAAGAGGCAAGTTGATCTTACGAGATCGAAACACTGCGTTGAAGACGGAGGACCGAACAATACAGCGCACATTCTTCCTTCATGTGTAATGATTGTCCGTGTCCCTCCTATTTTATGGAGATAAGGTCATCCGAGGCTGAGCTGGTGGTGCTAGACTAACTCGGTTCTGCACAACTGTCCAAACCTGCCTCCTAATACTATAGCAGGTGGGGATGTTGGGATTGATATGAAAAGACATAGTTCGGAACGGCCACATACGAGGGTCGGCCAAAGCCAGGGAGTTTAACGAAAATTCGAGAAGAAAGGCCGCGATCGATTGGTGCAGAAATAGTACAGAGCGGAAGTAGACCAAAGAAAGAAAATCATAAAGCTTGGGTGGGAAGAATCCCAGGAGAAGGCTTAGGAAGAGATGGCGCGCGATTGTGGAGCAAGATATAGGGGTGAAGAGGCCGGCCAGCGTTCCTCCGTCCCTCTCGCAGAGCCACGCATACGACGAGCAGACGACAAGCAGACGACAAGCAGTCGGGCGGCGTTGGAACCGAACGCCCTTCGAGCGTCAAAAGCGAGGTGTGTTAAAACGGCAGTTGACGAGGCGCGAATCCCAAAGCTGGCCCCTCCGTCAGCTAATTAATTTAGCGCGAACCGCAAAGCGCCGCAAAGCGCGCACACGCACACACGACATACAACTCACGACTCCACGACAGCAGTTTTGTCAGAAAAACCGGCAGCACAGCAGCGCCTGCCAATGGAAGCATGATGTCGCTGGCGATGGAGCGGCGTTACCTACGCTTCGCTGGCTTCGCTTTCGTTTCCAGACGCGTTGCTTGCGTGTTTATAATCGCGATGCGTTGGAAATAAACCCAGCAGTTAGAGATTATTTATGCGTAACGCTGCTGATCACCTTTAGGTCCAGGCTTGGGCTTCCTTTAGACATCTTCGTTTTCTTCTAGAATGCCAGCGTTGTCGGGGCGATATATTTGTGATGAGGTACGGCCGCTAGGAAAGGCCCGGGTGTTTCCATTCAGCAACCGTGGCTGACACGAATCCGCGTGATGTTAGAGGTAATAAGTTAACACAAAAAATCAGCCTCGTAGTCACAAAGGCATACGGTACGGCTGGCAGAATCTCAAGCGAACAAACACTCCAGAAAACTAACTGGAAGACGAAGTTGTTGAGCCTAGATGACCTTGCACACAGTAATGGCCGCAAAATAAAGCCGCACAAAAATTTAATTTCAGCACGGATAGCAGTAACCCTCTTAAATAAACTTAAATCGATAAAAACGTTTTTAATAAGTGAAAACGAAACTAATAGCACGTCCAATAGATGGGAACCACCCACCTTGGTTCCATTGCACTGTCCTTGGCTTTTCCTTTGTGATTAAACTTTATCGATAAGGGTGCTTTATATGCGAACCGATAGACCAGTTATCCGCCAACTGTTCAAAAAATTTGCTTTTTGCGCATTCGAAACCTACTCGTAAACGTTGACACTTGGGTGACATGTCTGACAATGCAACCCCTTTAGAGCTCGGCATCCGCTATAACTACCGCAACAATTTTTATAGCCGTAGCTGTTAGTATTGCCCTAGAAATTTCGTCGTGGTGTGCTGTCACACTTGATGACGCTCTCAACCGGATCGGAGACAGGGGTGCGCTGAGCTTCGCTCTGCTGACACCACGGGCGCGCTAGTGTCGTAATGTAGGTCGGGCGTAGAAAGGAAAAAGTATGCGCGAAGGTCTGCATGGTTGCATCACACGCATTGATGCTGCTGTAACGTGACATGCAATGTGGCAGTTGGCTATATATAAAGAGATGGAGAACCTAAGCTTCTCGACATTCTGCTCTTTGACATGGAAGGAGAGGACGCTAGCTGCAGCCGGCCGTTGCCCTCGTTTCCGCGAGAGCGAAAACGATTATCGCGCGCGAATTTGAGGAGAACGTGCGCAAATGGCGAGACCATGCTGTGCGATGAGCCACTGCTATTTACACAATAAACGTAAACGCTGCCCATTTTTTTTTACTATAAATAACTAATTCTATAAATAACTAATTCTGAACTATTTTTTTCACTCGCTACTACTTGGGTAGAGCTTTAATAATTATTGCGAAATACATAATAATATTTTGCTTCAGTTGCATTTTGACATTGCTTGATGGTTAAATATGATCTGAGTGCATTCACAAAAGCAATCAGCGAATAACAATTAAGGTCTGCGTTTACTGCCATTCCCTTTGACTATATTCTCCTAAATATGCGAGCAAAAAAAAAAAGAGTGCTTTTTTCGGAGTGATTTGCTACTTCTCCTGCGCAGGGGAAATCGGAGGTTATCGATATACAAAAAGTTTATGCGTCCAGTGGGCTGACACTAAGAATTTTGCCTTTCTGTATGCTTCCCACGCAACCTTTGTTGTCTGATTTAGATACTGCCCCTTAATTTTACGAGGGTAATCCCAAAAGTAAGGTCGCCAAAGGGCTGCGGCCTCAGGGAAACTATTTGCGTGGCTGCTTGCCGTACTGCTGTGTGCATTGTTCCCCGTCTTCCAAACAAGCCATGACTAAGCGCGAAAGGGACTGCCAGTCTTGGCACGGCAGCCATTTGTAATGGAGCTTCCGTTTGTCGCTACCGCCAGGTGCGTAGTTCGCATAGTTATTCGATTTTTGAACGCAAAAGGCGGTCAACCAATCGAAATTCATCGCCAGTTGACGGAAGTGCACGGAGAGTTGTGCATGGATGTTAAACACGTCCGCAAGTGGTGTAGGGAGTTCGCCGCTGATGTTACTGAAATTCGCGACAAAAAGAATGAAGCTGAGACCGTCAATTTCTGATGAGACAGTCGCGAAGGTCGAAGAAATGATGCGGCAAGATTGGAGAATCACACTCGACGAGCTCTGCATTTTGGTTCCTTGGGTTTCTAGAAGCACTATTCACAGGATTTTGACAGCAAAGTTGAAATATCTGAAGGTGCGCTCTAGATGGGTTCCGCGAATGCTCACAGACGACCATCAATGGCAGTGCGTTGACTCCTCCCGCCAACTTCTTCGAGGTTATGGATATCAAAAGGAGACCTTTTTGTATTCCATTGTTACGGGTGACGAAACCTAGACATTCCACTTCACACCTGAGACCAAACAAGAATCACGTGAGTGGCGGCACCCCTCTTCGCAAAAGACGCGAAAATTCAAGCGAACACAGTCTGTCGGTAAAGTCATGGCAACTGTGTTTTGTGACCGAAAAAGGGTATTGTTGGTAGACTTCATGGCTTCTGGCAGCACAGTAAACGCGGACAGATATTATGGGAACGTTAAGAAACTCAGATGTACGATTAAAAATCTCAGAAAAGGAACGCTGAGCAAGGGCGTGAGTCTTCTCCACGACAACGCTCGCCCCCACGTTGCCTGCCAAACCGTTGCTGTCCTCCAACAGTTCGGATGGAACGTCATCAGCCACCCGCCTTACTGTCCGGACTTCGCACCAAGTGACTACCACTTGTTTCCAAAGCTAAAAGAACATCTCGCTGGAAGGCGCTTCACCGATGATGATGAAGGGAAAGATGCGGTCAAACGCTTCCTCAACGGCATGGCGGCGAGCTGGTAAGACATGGGCATACAAAAACTGCCCCAGCGTCTGCATAAATACTTAGACCGAAACGGCAATTATGTGGAAAAGTAGAAGAATGGTCTGCCTTTCAAGTGATTTGTAAATTGCTTAAAACAAACATTTCTTTCGATTTATAAAGTAACTGGAGACCTTAATTTTGGGATGACCCTCGTACCTTCTGACGTCACTGTACCCTGTTCCCACACAGGTGCAACCCACGGGTCAGAATTGTTGAAATCGGATGCTGCTGACGCTGTTTCCGTCCATTTTAGTCAATTTTAGGCCATATTTGCAAGGATATGCACTCAAAATTTTACAAGCAACCTTAGGCAAACGTCATTCTTTCTTTCTTTTTTATTTTTTTAGCAGCGATTTCGCAGCGTACTGGAATGGAGTGATAGGAAAATGGAGGAAGAGGAGAAATGAGTGCTTCAAGAAAGTTTGTCTCTTTCGGAGCTACGTTCGGAGCTAAGGCGATGAACAACTAGCTCCGACATCTTTGGGCCTCCAACTGAGCTTTTATTGCGCCGGGCCTAGTGATAAATTTTTTTCGAGCGGTTCTAAAAAAATGACAAAAATCTATTTTAGACCGCCGGTTCTAAACCATCCACTGGAGCCAAAAACTGTTCGCCATTTACTGATAACCATTTGATCTAAACGCTTCAGAAGCATTCCTTTTTGGGGGGCCGGAAGTTTTCTTCCAAAAACTCCTGCCAAAAGGCAAGTTGAAGAAAAATGCCTTTTTGGTTTTTTCGTATTTTGCTCAATCGCAATGTACTCATCTAAATTAATAACAACATTGAATATCACTGAAAAATGCATACATTTCTCCTTACATTAAGCTGAAAATTGTTTTTCGAGCTCATGCGCAAGGGTCCCTGCTTTGGTCCGCCTCTAGGCCACATAACCACAGGTGATGCTCTCTGCTATAGCTGCACAACGGAATAAAAAATAAATAAGGTGAAAGAACGCAAGAACTGCTTCAAATAAGCCAATAAAACTCCTCATTAATAAAACTAAATACTCACAATAAAAGTCGACCATCAATAAAACTCAACGTGTGTTCGTCTGTTCCTGCGTCCTTGTGTTGTTTGCGTTGTTTCAAGAATGAACATCATGAGAGGTAGTGTACACGATGCGGTCCGAAACATTCTTGCATTCAAAGTTCCTTGTTGCTTCTATTAAAATTATCCCGGTACTAGCATGGATGTTCTGCAACTCATAGCTCCCGTTTGAACATCCACTGGTGCCACTGGTTCCACTGGTTTGCACATGAGCCGTAGAGGAATAAAAGATGGTTGGTTTGGTTTATGGGGTTTAACGTCCCAAAGCGACTAAGGCTATGAGAGACGCCGTAGTGGAGGGCTCCGGAAATTTCGACCACCTGGGGTTCTTTAACGTGCACTGACATTGCACAGTACACGGGCCTCGAATTTCTCCTCCAAAGAAATTCAGCCGCCGCGGCCGGGATCGAACCTGCGTCTTTCGGGACAGCAGCCGAGCACCATAGCCACTGAGCCACCGCGGCGGCCCAGGAATAAAAGAAGCAGTCTCAGTTACGTCTCAAGTGTCACAAAGCACCGCCGTCGTTAGCCCTTTCGGGCGGTTGCAAGGGGCGTAGCAAACTGGTCAAGCGATCGCCGCACATGATTGGTCTGGCCGTGCTGCTCTCCGCAGCGACCCCTGGCGTCGTCGGCGTGCATTGCGAACAGCACGACGCCGGCAAAATGGCGCGTGGCGTCGAACAGTCGCGAAGAGTTCGGTCCGAAGCCAGCCTGCCAGAAGCGGTCCTTGTGCACCACGTGACAGTCGCCGTGGCGCGAGTAGTGATGCTTGTAGCCCATCTTGGCGGTCATCTCGCACGTCTGCCAGTAGTTCGAGTCGGTCGCCATTTTGACCGCGGGTACCCCTTCCTGCGCACATGCCGTATTAGGACGTTAAACGCCACATACCATGTACCATTGCCATGACGCTTAAATGTAATTTATATTTAAGGACTGAGATTGCTGAACTGGGGCGCTATGCCGGAAGGCCCGAGTTTGGCGATTGCCCGAGTTTCATCCGAGTTTGCGATGACGGCAGTCAGTGAACGAAGATAGCGCGGAACGAGCGCAGGCAGCGGACAATAAAATGTAGAGATAAAGCCACATAAAGGCGATACAAGCGCACCCTGCGCGCCTGTTTCACTCTTCAAACCCAATACACGGCGCAATACCAGGCCGCAGCGCTACCTGAAGTTATCAACGCCACATCAGCAAACGCGAAACCGTGACTTCTCTGCTATCTATCTGCACACTCGCCGCTAGCTGTTTGACACGCCTTTTCGGGCGCGTCGAAGGCGTGTCTTCTCTTTCAGGCTCTATCTGTCTCTCCATTTCCGAAGACGAATAGTGCGCCCTAGGTGCACTCTTGTATCAACCCTTTCTTTTCTCTCGAATACGTTAAAAGACAACAAATAATATTAAGAACATTTTATTCATTTCCAAATCTATTTTAAAATCTGAACCCAATGAACCGTTGTTGAAAAGCACAGCTTTGGGCAGTTAACAAAGATTTGACGCTTTCTGCCGCTAGTGGCGATAGTGAGGCCATAGCTTGCAGCGTGGCTTGCATACGAACTAGAGCGGCAGCCCACCGTGCTGAAAAAGAGCTCCTGCGCTGACACGCCGCCGGTAGCGCTGCCTTCGACTGGAAAGACTAGGCAACTACTACACGCTGAATCTGTCTTATTTTTCGGCCATTGCGATAATATGTTTTATTGTGTCGTATATCAAAATATAACAGTCATGCATCTTCTGGCTTGCATAATACACAAAAGCAAAAAATTGAACTGCACTGCTCCCCCGCGTCACTGCTGCTCTCTACAGCGACCTCAGGTGGAGTTCTCCGCTGCTACGGCCGCTGCCGCACCCCGCTATGGCCAACCATTGCTTTTAGTACGCTCTTGGCGAGTCTCAGCGGTAGAAATTGGCCGTGCGAGCGGATGTGATGCGGTGTGAGAAAAGAATTGCTGTTTCGCTGTATTCAATGATTCATTACGTATGCCCGTTGTGTGTGACGCCTCTTTAGGGCACTGCGGATGCGAAGAGCGTGCTACCCAGCGACAGAACTCATTCTATGTCATCAGACGCTGACTAAAAGCTGTGAAGGTGGTGGCGCGCGTATCTGCGTAGTATTTGTTTACGTCGCGCACTTCAAGGTTTTGCGGACTGGTTTTGTCACTAACGTCGATCGCCGTCGTATACCGCAGTGACATCACAATAATATCGTTCGGGCAGATGTGGGATCCTGTTTTGTAATGATGGAATCGGACTTATAACAGAGAAAGGTGTTTCGGTTGGGAAGTACGCAGTGCTTGCGTGCTGGAAATTACAAACTCTTTATTGCACTGGGTCTAGAGCAGCGACCGTTTGTCGATCCCGGATGTGTTTGACACATTGATCCAGAGCTTTATCACCGAAGAAAGGACGGCCAAGCTAAACACCTGTGATGAGATGTTGTTGGAGTAGGGCGTGCTCTAAGCACCGTTTCGTCGTCGTGCTCCGTGTTTGACGCCTTGCAAGCAGGTGTGACGCGCCGTCAGCGTTGTGCTGTGTCTTACGTGGTTGCAACAGGCTATAGTGTTGTGCAATCTTGGCGTGCGAGCGAAGAAATCGGCGGCTGTCGCTACGTTGCGTGTTCGTCGCAGAGGTGCTTAGATTAATCAGCGATGACGTCCGTTTTGCCTGTTATATTTCGATGGTCAACATCGTCGATGTCTGTCAGCAATCAGCACAGCCGCGCAGCATACATGTAGCCGGCAGGGATGTTGGGTGTGGCCCACCCGTAGCGCGTACGCCTATAATTTATGTACGGCACGCCGGGGGCGTGACCAATGGTTTTGATTGACAGGTGAACTCGGAGCTAAACTCGTGAACGGTGAAGTGCCCCGAATTCTTCTCGGCACTGTCATGGCGGCAGCAGCAGCAGCCTGGATTATCGCTTCCTCTGACAACAAATGTCAGTACGGCCGGCTGAACCCGTTTACTGCCATAGCCGACGACGAATTCCAGCGACATTCTCGCCTCTCCAAAACATAGGTACGATGGTTGTGTAAAGAGTTAGGCGACGACCCACGCCTGCGGAGAGTGCGTACCGGGCCTCATTCGCTTTCGGTCGAAGAGCAACTCCTCTGCACCCTCCGGTTCTTCGTGACCGGAAGCTTCCAGGGGAGCGTCGGCGCAGACCGCTTTATTGGACGCCACCAAAGCACTGTGAGCCGCTGTGTTAGGGACGTCTCCGACGCGCTTATCGACGCGGCTGGGCAGAAGTGGTGGCTCGCTTTCCTCGGGACTGCGGCCAAACGTGCCTACGTTAAGGAGCGTTTTCTTCTGCGCGGCGGCATCACAGATAACAAGGTGAATGCGTCTACTAGCTGGCAATGAACAGAGAGCAGTGAGTTGTGATTGACCGACTCTCAAATATTGTGCACAAGTTTCATACAAAACTCCCATGACATGCCTGATATTGAGTACTGCAATGAGACTGCTTGGGTGTTCGACTGGCTGGTCGAGGGCTGTGGCTCCTGCAAAACATTGTGAAAAGAAGTGCGTAAGATGCATAAAAAAAGCAAACGTAGCAATCTGTTTAAAGTGCATTAAAGCGCTTATTTGATCATACTTTTTCTGTTGAGTGCAAGCTGTGCAGCGATGCGTTAATTGCTTTCTCATCCCTACATATGCCATTTTGTAGTTGAGTGAAAATGGAAGAGTTTATGCTCTCTGTGCACTGTGCCTGCATGGTGAACTTACACATATGTAACAATTGGGTGGCGACACAACTTCAGCTGAAGCCTGCGTGATGGGAAGCGTTCATGTTTCAGGAGAAGAACTCTAGTTTGGGCTAGTTGGTTCATGATTCAACAGGAAAATGGCGCAAAAGACGTTGGACAAAAGAGACAAACACGACAGGACCAGCGCCAACTTACAACTGAATTTTATTTCGCACCAAACCCGCCTTTATGTAGGCCAACACGCCCTAACATCCGTGTAATCACGCACAGGCAGTAGAAAAGATCACTGTAAGATATCTAGCACATGAAGCGCAATAGCAACCACGTAACATACTATCATGGCTAAAAAAACAACAACAAAAAAAAACCAACAAAAGTATAGCAAACAACACTAAAACGGTCATGGCCAAGCAACTCTTCAACACCAAAAACGATACACACTCATGAGTGATACCAGATGACCAACAAAAAACGTGGAAAAAAGGTGAAGAATGAAGCGTTAAGACCAAAGCAGTGTCAAAGGTAAAAAAAGGTTGAAATGGATGAAGAGTGCAAACCTTAAAAATTGGAAACCAAAAATCAGCAGCCACATGAATGATAACCGATGACCAACCAGAAAAAAGATGGACGCGAAGCTGAGACCAAACTCGGCGTCAAAGGTATAACAACGAGAAAAAAAATAGGAAACGAACAACCAGCAGCCATATGAATGATAACCGATGACCAACAAGAAACATGAAAAAGGATGAATGCGGAGCTCAGACCAAGGTCAGCGTCAAAGGTGTAAAAAACGAGAACAAAAACCGCGCAAAAACCGCACATCGTCAAAAAAATCGTCAAAAATTGCAACCAATGCCAAAGGAAAGAGCGTGCACAACAAAACAAAACGAAGAGCCTACAGAAAACTTTCTAGAAAAGTGTACTCGTTGCTAAGCGTAATGGATGGCTTGCTGACGCATCTGCTCCCTTCTTTCCTGATGTAAAAGGCTTCCACCACCTCTCTCTCAAATCTGTCCTTCCCACTCCTCAAAAAAAATAGTTTTCTCGAACTCCGGACGGCAACCCCTGTTGCTATTGCGCTTCATGTGCTAGATATCTTACCGTGATCTTTTCTACTGCCTGTGCGTGATTACACGGATGTTAGGGCGTGTTGGCCTACATAAAGGCGGGTGTGGTGCGAAATAAAATTCAGTTGTAAGTTGGCGCTGGTCCTGTCGTGTTTGTCTCTTTTGTCCACGTCTTTTGCGCCATTTTCCTGTTGTTTCAGGAGAGACAACAATGACAGAAATGGCAAGGACAAATGGCAACAGCCAATCATTAATTTTCATGCTGTCCTCACCATGCTTTCAAGCATTGCACTGCTGCCCTCACACTGGTGCTCTCACATCATAACCATCACGCCGTCCTCGTCAAGCCATTTTCATTACGTTGTAATCACGACTTAGCGTCAGTCTCATCCTTGTAGATTGATCGAATTTAGTGCAATGCCTGGCCCAAATAATGCAGTTGAGCAGGATAGGGGCCAAATAAATGGGCAAACCCAAAGTGGAGATGCAGAAAACATCACGTGTGCGTGATGGGCACACACACCATGCTAAAGGTGCCTTACTGAATGCCATCAAGTAGAACCTCGAATATGCAGCAAGGTTTCCCAGCATTTGATACAAAGCAGCTTCTCAAGATGCACGTTGACTACCTTTTAATTTCATTCGGGCAGAACTGGTCTACGCTGATATTCAGAAGTCGGATTTCTCTTTACTGGCTGCTTCATGAAAGTGCCTAGATGCCTGGCAAAGAAAACCACTGTGCACTCGGCAAGAACACTTAACATTAACATTAAAATTGCTGCACACACTGTTCTGCACTCAGCAGTGTAGGGTCCTTCAAGAGCAGTGAAGGCCCGCAAGCCACCACACAGTCAAGGCCAACCAATGCAAGCACCCTTCCCCCAATATTGGGCAGCTTTCCACCACCCGTTTCACTGAAATTGAGAACAAAACGCGTATGAGTGGACGTCATGCAAAAGCAATCCCCAGATGAAAAGTTACCCGTGCAAAATTATTACACGGCCACCACTGCTACTATTCCTTCCTATCTACCTACCCATTTACTCCAGTGCTTTTAAAGTGAACAAAAGTTGCTAAAGATAAAAGTGATAGCATGGCTTCGCGGCTGTATACTGGCACAGTTAAGGAGTGCAACGAATGAAGTGAATTTCATTGCGCACATAACGCAGAATGGCAAAGGAACTGTCGTTTTTTGTTTACAAATAACAACAGCAGTCTAACTTACCTGGTTGCGGGCGACACGACGCTCACGTCTTTCTTAGTTTGTGCGACGAGTTGTGATCAAAACCGTCGCCAACCTGCTGCCTCTTTTACTGCGGGCCCCAATTCATTGAGGAGCTCTGCAACTTCTCGCCACAACCGCTCTCTTTCGAACCCCGCAAAAGATGACGATAAGTCGCTGCTCGGTCTTGCTAAACGGGTATGCTGCTCAAGAAAGTCAAGCAGCTGTAATTTCTAGCGAACGGAAGCATGCCGTCCCGACCTAGCCTTTTTCGCCGGAGGTGCTGTGGAGCTGCTTCCTGTCATGCAACTACTACAGAAATTGCCCACGGTGGAGGCGTGGCTTTGCTTCTAAGCACGGACTAACGCGTTTAAATTTTCGCGGTCCATTTCAAATTTTGGCGGGTTCACTTGAGACATGTGTCTATAAACGCCTTCTCAAAGACCGTCATTACGAATCTCACATTAAAAACCTAAGAACCCGAGGAAAAGTGGCGACCTTTGGTTTCATGTCTAAGTAATGCAGTGCCTGTTTGTTGACGCCCTACGCCGCGCCGTTTACGCTATCTACCTCGTCGCCATTGGCAGTCAGCTGATGACGGGACCTTAGCGTTGGTAGCGTTCCCTCGCGGTACAAAGCAAAAATTAATAATGCATGAATCACTCTAAAGCGCTTTAAATCCAAATCTTGCACACTATAAAATGCTTATAAAGGTGTACTAAGTGCATTATAAAATTCAACTAACCTCGTTTGTCTAATTGCACACGCAATGCACTTGGTGGAGCGACACACAAATGAAAAGTGCACCGGCGGTTGGCTCACGTGACCCGTTCTTTGTAGACCGCCCAAGAAGCCCATGAGGTGGCGACGATGTGATGATAAAGCACGGAATATATCCAGATAATCCAATGATGTTGGAGGCGTGACGAGGGTGGGATTTTGTCTTGCTACCATTGCTTCACTCATCTGAGGGTGTCGCCAGAGCTCGGGAAGATTCCGAGTTTCAGCAAACTCGGGCCTTCCAGCATAGCGCCCCTGTTCTTTGTTTTCTAGGAAAAGGTGCGTATCAGTAAAGAGTACATAGCAGTTACCGTCAGCATCCTCTTGAGAGCCGTCATATAACTGGAAGGGAAGCTATATAGCTTTCTTCGAAACTTCGCGGTTGAAGAAAAATCCGTCCTGGTCCGGGGTTTTATCCCGGAACCACAGCCTGCCTGGGGTAGTAGTCCTACCAGCTAAGGTTGAACTATGTGGAACAGCCGTAAATATTTTGTGTTAACACTTCAAAAATAAGTGGCAAGACCGGGTTTGGGTTAAGTCGTCCAAGTCCAAAGCTAGAAATTTTTACAGAGAGAACGCATTGGGCTCCATTTAATTGGAGCCCATTGGTAGTAAGTATTTGAACTGAAAAGCTCTAAAGTTAGTACGGTTCAGTCTCCGACAATTCGGCTGCGGTGTGACGCGAAATCATGCGTGGACGCATTCAGTTAGGCGCTGAAGTCGAGGGTTCGACGGCATACCTTCTGGTCAGGAATCATGGCTTGAAGGCATTCACTGGTCCATGGTCAGTGACCAGTGGAACTCATCAAGTCAGCAACGCGCTGTTTGTTATCGGCGGCCGACAGATGGTGCCAGTTATAGTTACACCCAGGGAAGCGATTTTTTAAATTTACTCGCAGAATTTGGTTCAGTTGGTTTATTCGGGTTTAACGTCGCGAAACAACTCAGGCTATGAGGGACGCCGTAGTGAAGGGCTCCGGAAATTTCGACCACCTGGGGTTCTTTAATGTGCACTGACATCGCACCGCCCGCGGGCCTCTAGAATTTCGCCTTCATCGAAATTCGGCCGCCGCGGCCGGGATCGAACCCGCGTCTTTCGGGTCAGAATTTACTAGCAGGAAAGTTAGTTGTAAAGACATCGTAGCGCGCATAACAAAAGCTGGCTTTTGAGCAGGTCAAAATCAGCTTTGTAATGTGCTCTCCTCTGTCGCATAGCTTTATTGCGAGAGAGGGGGACCCACGTGGAAAGAGCTCGAGCTGTTGAGGAAGTAGCTGGCCGCCTCGAAGGTGACGCTGAAGAGCAGCCGGGGTGCCATTGACTGCTCGAAGTCTAGCATCGTCTCCCGGAGGTCGGCCAGCAGCCGTGACATGCTCGGCGCCCGCGTCGCGCCGTTCAGGGCGATCGGCATCGGACAGGCGGCCGCTCGTTCCGGGGTAGGCGTCAAGTCGTGCGTGCGTAGAACCACGATGTCCTCCACCAGCGACAGTACGCCGCTCCCCCTCGCGGCCACGACGGGAATCACTGTGAATGAACCTTATACCTTACTCTTCGTGGAACAGGGCTTAAATGGCTTAACCTCGTCCTTCACTCATCTCTCTTAACGTCCTCACGGCGTGGTTCAGGTGTTCACCCTGAGCGACTGTACAAATCCTTACCGTTCAGTTTCCAAAGGACTGCCTCCCACCGTTTACTTTTTAATTCTGATCCCTCCGTCATACTAATTGTCATTGTAGAGATTGCCGAGATGGCAGGGTTGCAGACTTGGGCCGGCTACTAGACCTAGCCTGGACCCATGCCAGCGGACGGAGCCGCAGCAGTGAACGCTCTCAAGACCGGAAGCCAAAGACCCTTTATTGTCGCCGGCGTCTCTATTTATAGGGCTGAACCAGCGCCCTCTACATCTCCCCTTCCCGACACATTGACCCCCATCACGCACACGACACAGTTCACTGTCTTGTAGCGTCACAGGTTCAGTCTGCGAGGTGTCCTCACACGTCGGCCTGATCTTGTAGTGCGCCCAGGTGGTGGCGAAGAGGGGAGATCGTCCAGGACTTCTTCTGGCGAAGACTGTAGCATCTCACGATGAGGTGAGGTACCGTGCAACCCTCGAGGTGGTGTAGAAACAGGGCTGCTGTCAAGTGCACTTGTCGGAGACGACAGCGTGCTTGAACACTGAGGTTCAGTGCTTGTGCCCGAGGACTCTCCTGATGCTGCTTCTGTTTGAGTAGGCAAGGTCGAGTGGCCGTTGTCATTCCACACAAGCTCTGTCGACTGCGGAACAGAAATGTCATTGACAAAAGGCATCAAATGAATCGTGTTGCGGACTAGAATCTTAGTCGGAGTCTCCACCACATAGCAGCGTGGTCGGGCTGCTGGACTAAGTACCACCGCAGGAGTTTTTACATCTCGGATCCAAACACGATCCCCCAGCTTCTCGATCTCTCTGACGACTGGCTGCATGCCTTTCGTCGTAATGCTTCTTCTGAAGCTGGCGAGCCTGCCGATCCCTGGAGTGGAAAGTCGTAGATGACGGCCATTTGAGTCTCAACTGGCACTTAGCCATTGACAACCTTGTTCTCAATCTCCTACCTAACAATAGCTGCGCTGGGCTGTAACCAGTGACACCCGGAGTATTACGATAGGCCAACCATCCCAGAAATGGATCTGAACGCTTGGTGAAGATGTCTTTGATGGTGGGAACCATTCGCTCAACTTCACCGTTCGAATGCGGGTAATTAGGGCTTGACGTTCTATGTTCGAAACCATACTGACCCGCAAAGGAGGAAAAGAGCTTTGAAGAGAACTGAGGTGAGGAGTGCAAACTGCTGGGCTAGTTGGTTCATATTGCAAATAAAGGGAACCAGTGAAAAAAGACGCAACACAAGAACAAAGAAGGCACACACCACAACGCTGGACTTACAACTGATTTATTGCGATGAAGAATTGCTCAATTTAAAAGAATTTCCTGCCTGCGCACACACCCTACAGACAATACACTTCGCGCACCACATGGTGACATGGCTACTATAATGATAAAAACTTGCACTCTTTTTCGGTGATAATCACGGACGGCTCACTGACGCATTTCTGCCTATTCTTTCTGATCAGGAAAGCCTCCAATATCTCACGCTCATGTTTAGATTTCCCCCGCCCGATAATGCGGCTAGTGTGAAAACTAGGAGCACACTTGCAGTCCTTGATATGCAAGGCTAGATTGCTGCCTGTGCCAGTGCCCAAAGTTGTGCGATGTTGCCTCAGGCGCTCATTCAAGCATGCTCCGGTTTGGCCTAGGTAGATTTTCCCACATGACAATGGGATTGAATACACCACGCCCAATGCGCATGTGGTGAACATGGTCTGGTGTTTGGTCTTGCAAACACCAGTTCTGCGCAGGTCTGCAGAGGTTTGGGCGCACAAACCGGGCAGTTTGCAAGGGGCAGAAAATGCCATTAGTGACATCAAACTTCTGAGCCACTTTTTTCAGACCATGTGAAGTCTTGTGGAAGTAAGGCATGACTTCCAACTTTCTTGTTTTCACTTCTACTGGCCTGGCAGCCTTTGAAGATGACTTCAGTTTTTTCCCCAAGGATTCCGCCACCGCCGCAAGGATTCCGCCATTGTTGCTTCTTACTAGCTTGGGTATGCCGAATCGAGCAAAGATGCTTTTGATGGCATTTACAACGTCAACAGAAGTTGTATTCTTCAGGTGAATGACATCTGGATATCTCGAGTAATAGTCGACTACCAACAGATAATCATGACCTCTGTGCTTGAACAAATCTATGCCAACCTCCTCCCGTGGCATCAAAGGAGTTTTTGTAACCATATGTGGCTCCTGACGAGGGATTCGTGTTGAAGCACATTGTCGGCACATGAGTACCTTGTCACGGATCTGTTGAGACATGCCAAACCACCAAACAGCTTCTTGCGCCCGTTGGCGTGTTCTATTCATACCCTGGTGACCCTCGTGGAGAAGTTCTAATGTCACCTTTTTGAGAGAAGCAGGGATGACAAGTCTATGGTCCTTAAAGGGGTAGAGACATCAAATTCCAAGGTTGTACAAAAGACTGCCATACGTTTCCTTTGTATGTGAAGACAATAAGAGCGAAGTATTAAATTTAAGGGAGGTCTAGAACATATTTTAATTTCATTTTAAAGTTTGTGAAAATGCTCACTCTTGAAGTCTGGGCCATCGCTAGTGCATCAATGTGACGTAGGAACAGAGAAGAAAACACAAGCAAGTATTTCCTACGTCATTGCACAGTTTTCTGACGTACGGGACCAAGTTTTGCGGTTTCACGGCCTAGCAACCTTGGTTACGAGTGCTCACGAGTCTTTTTTTTTTCTGCACGCTCGCGAGTGCGACGGTGCTTTACGCCCGGCGTTGCCGAAAGATCCACTTTTGCACAGGCATATTGCCCGTGCTCTAATGTAGGAAGCATTCTCTGGTATCATGGATGTTATGTATTTTCTTGTGCGAACGTGAAGTACGCCGAGCATGCCGGTCGGCCGGCCGGCCGGCCAGCCTGGATCCCGTCTGCCGGCGTGTCATAAAAAGGAGCTAAAGTGTGTTCTTGACGTAAATAATAAACCCTGGGATAAGAAATGTGAAAATTGTGTCATTTTTGAGGATCGCTGACGAATACTGAGCTGCTGGCAAAGGTAACGACTGTGATACGAGCAAACTTTTTGCCACAACCGCCTCGCAGCTGCCGCTGGCCCGACGTTGCGGTCCGGCTCGCCTGGCGCCCGCTCGCTTCGCTGCTGAAGACGTCGTGGAGATTTACCATACTATTATTTTATTGTGAGATGATGCTGTTGACAGTAAAGCGATGTGTAGAGTAGGCCTTTTATTATAGCTCAGGCGACTTCCGAAGCGCCGGCCGCTGCGGCTTCGATGCGGAAGAGGCTATAGGCCTAGCGACGACCACGGCAACCAGGCAGTAGAAGAGCTCGTCGCCCGGAGCGCCCGCGAGCGATGCCGTTGCCGAAAGCTCGAAACATAAGCAGGCATGCTTTGTCGCTGCTCGAGCAGTCTTTCTGAGGGACTGCTGTACGGCGGCGAAGTGCGACACCGGTTGCGGGCGGAGCTTGGGTAGAGCGGCGCAGCGATGCTCACCGCTCCGTGTCCCTGCTTGCAGTGGGGCGCGGAAGTTCGCAAGCGACGATCAGTGCGGCGCGTCGGCCAAGTGGCCATATGGCTTGATGAATGTTGCTGCGCGTGCATTATTTGTCTAAATAATGATTGCACTTCGCGCTCTGAGCTCGCTACTTGTTTTTGGTCGGCGAATGTTTTCGCTCGGCCACCGGTATGTCCAAGGCACGTCGGCCAACGGGTCTCGTTTTGGACGGCGGCGTTGTCACACTAGGAAGACGCTTGGTCGCTGGGGCGTCGTCGTCGTCGTCGGTGCAGTGTGACTGGCTAGTCGGGGAACGGCCAGGTTGGCCGACGCGACCGTCGGCGTCGCTGTCGCGTCGACCTGGGGGTCCCGTCGGCCTAGTGTGAACGCGCCTGAACTGCGCGCTGGTCCCAGGCTGCCCTAGTCGTCGCTAGGCCTAGGTGGTCTCGCTTCCGCAGTTGACGGCGCTTTGGAAGTCGACTGTGCTATAATAAAAGGCCTACTCTACACATCGCTTTAGTGCGAACTCGTCCCATAATAGAAGATAAGTTCGATTTCCACGACGCCTTCATCAGCGGAGCTAGCAGACGAGCAGCGCGCAAGAAGCAGCAGCGTCGAGCTGTCGGGATGGGACAACGTCGGCGTGAGGTCGGCGCTGTTGTCGGCAGAGTGTGACACCCGGGTCGGCCGACGCCTGCTATCTTGGCGACGCGTCGGCGATGCGCTCGTCAGGCGACGACCGGCGCTCGGTCGGCGTCTGCGCAGTGTGACAGACGCGCCGACGGCACGAAAATCGCTGCCGCCGACCATCGCCAGACTGAAATCGGCCGATCGTCGGCCTAGTGTGAGCGCGCCTTTACCATTTGACGTTGCCTACACGCTCGGCGTTCGCTGGCACAATCTGAGCTGCGTCGGGCCTGACGCCTGTCTCCTCTTCGGAATCTCTGGCCAGCGGATCAAAAAGGAAGTGGTTGTCGGGGTTCGAACCGCGGCGTCTTCTTCCTCGTCTGCGTCATCCCGCGATTCCTCATAATCGGTGTCTTCGCCGAAATAAAACTCTTCTTTCCGACTCGGAGCTGTTCGACTTGCCCTCCGCCCGGCTCTCTGTGTTTACGCGCACCACGGCCGTGTCAAGCAGACGACATGCCTACACGACGTCACGGCTTTCCGGACCCACGTGACAACGCATTGTTTGGTTTTTGACGTCATGCAAGAGCCTGGCAAAAGCTGGCAACTACGAACCGAAACCGAAACTGCTGGGTACAAATAATACGATTATTAATTATATAATGCGAGTTCATGCTTCTAAGATGGTGTTCCATGCTCACTGAATCGCTACGCATTATTTACAACCCAGAGATATAACACAAAAATTTGGTGTCTCCACCCCTTTAAAGAGAATGTTATCTATGAGGGACAAATCACCTCTATACTCCCAATATTTTTTGATGTATTGTGGAAGCCTTTGCTTACGCGGCCAACCCTGAGTACAGTATTGAGTTAAAAGGGTACATTCTGCATCCTGCTGTTGATGGCTGCGAACATCATCAGGACTGATTAGACGAGTCTCAGTTATTGCTGAAATATGCAGCTGTAAGAATGTTTCGACCATATCCACTTGTTGGGGAGGTAGAGCTACTGGAGTGCGAGACAGCGTGTCTGCAGTAGCAAGCTGCTTGCCAGGAACATAAACAACTCGGAACTGATATCACATCAGTTTGATACGGAACCTCTGAATCCTAGATGGCATCATGTCAAGAACTGATTTCCCTAGAAGAGTTACTAGAGGTTGATGATCCGTTTCCAGAATAAATGAGATACCACGAATGAACTGGTCAAATCGGTAAATTGCTCATGTCACTGCTAGAGCCTCTTTTTCGGTCTGGGTGTAGCGTTTTTCTGCCTCTGACAGAGCACGAGACGCAAATGCTACAGGACGTAGCTCACCAGTGGGCTGTTCTTGCAAAAGAACTGTGCCAATGCCAAAAGAGCTGGCATCACATGACAAAGTTATGTTGTAGCTTGGATGATACTTAGCTACACACAGTGAAGACGTGAGCATTGTTTTGACCTTGTTCAAAGCTAACTCTTGCATAAGACCCCAGTACCAGTCACTATGCTTATTTAGGAGTTCTCTAATCGGTGCTGTAGGCTGTGACAGATTTGGAAGGAAGCTACCAATATGATTCACCATACCAAGAAACCGGCGAACACTATAAACATCTGTCGGAGTTGGTAAAGAACGGATAGCTTCAAGCTTGTCAGGACCCGGAGAAATACCGTTTTCACTCACAACTACGCCTAGAAATTCTATTTTCCGTTGGCCAAAACAACGTATGTTTTTGTTAAGCTTTACACCTGCTTTGCTTAGACGATCCAGAACTTCAGATAACTTCTGGTCGTGTTCCTCTTTATCTTTCCCAAAAACCAGAGTGTCATCAATCATATTAACAACATTAGATTGACCTTCCAAGATTCTAGCCATTTCCCTTTGAAAGAATTCCGGAGCAGATGTTATTCCAAACGGTAAACGACAGTAGCAGTAACGACAAAAAGGCGTGATGAATGTAGTGAATTCATGACAATCTTCCGAAAGACGGATTTGATGAAATCCGGCAGTAGCGTCCAGCTTTGAGAATACTTTGGCATCACCTAATTCTCCTAGGACCCATTCAACCATAGGTAAAACGTGCCTTTCCCTGAGAACCTCCTTGTTAAGTTTGGTCAGATCCACACAGAGGCGGTATCCACCTGAAACTTTAGGAACTACCACCAAGCCTGCACACCATGCCGTTGTCTTGTCAATACGCCTAATAACTCCCAGTCTTTCAAGCTAGTCAAGTTCATCTTTAACCACGTTATGGAGGGGCAGGGGAATCCTACGTGGGACGCTCAGAGCAAAAGGTACAGCGTTCGGTTTTAGTCGGATAGTGTACTCCGCACCAAAAGTCCCTAAGCCTTCAAAAATATCCTGCGTCGGCAACTGACCAGGAGAATGAGAAGGAGGAGCCTGAATTACTTGCGAACGTGCCAGCGCATCAACGAAATGAACAACTCCAAGAGCTGTGATGGCTGGATAACCCAGAAGTGGCGTCGACTGCGATGGCAGGACGTAGACTCTCTGCTGCGATTTGCGACCTTTCCATTCGATGGTAGCTAAAAAATGACAAGCAACCCTCAACTGCCGGTTGTCTGGCACGGTAAGGCGACCCTCCGGCGCGTCCAGCCGCGTGGGAATGCCTGGAAAAGTGGCGGGAACCACAGTCACTTCTGCACCAGAGTCCACTTTAAATTCAAGAGGACGTCCGTTGACCTTGACACACAGGAACTTGGCGTTCTCCGTCTTCTCCTTCTTGATAGGATGTACAGAAAGGGAGTGCGAATGTCTTGCGAATGAGCGTTGCTTCGTGACGCAGACGCTCTCAAAATGACCTTTTTTTTGCAGAACCTGCATGCAGCGTTCCGCGCAGGGCAGGTATAACGTGTATGAGCTTCGCGTCCGCAGAAGTTGCAGGGTTTTTCCGAAGCGTTTCGACGAGCGTCTCTCGGAATGGATTTGCGACGCGCGGTGGCGTCAACATGCACAGGCAAAGTACCGTTGTACGCTCGTTCCTTGCTTTCCTTCTGCGCGTCCTCATACAAGCAGGCATGTAAAAGCGCCTTCTCGAGAGTCAAATCCGGCGTTCGGAAAAGCTGTTCCGAAAGCTTAGTATCGAACAGGCCAACAACGAAGCGGTCACGAACCATCCTGTCTTCGACGCTGGAAGAGCCGTAGTTGCATTTCTTTACCATCGAACGCAGGGTGGAATAGAACGCGTCCACGCTCTCGGATGGTTGTTGTACACGCTTATGGAAGCGAAAGCTTTCATGAACTTCGTTCACTGGATGAATGAAGTTAGCCGTGAAGCGTTGTTTAACTTCGCCATACGACGCGCTTTCTAACTCGGTGAGCCCAAGAGAAGAGAGGATGCGGCGCGCTTGAACGCCCATGCAATAAAGAACTGTGCGAATTCTTACTTCATCCGTTGCTGAAGATGCACCCGTGGCGACAGCAAAATCTTCAAATTCCTCCACCCACGATGACCAGGAGGCCGGGTCATCGAAGTCGAACGCTGGTGGCGGCGCTAGGCCAGACAAACCCGCGAATCGAGGTTGCGTCTCAGTCGAAGACAACGCGCCCATGGCGCTGCAGATGGTCTTGGTCTTGAGATGGTCTTGAGATAGCCTAAAGATTAAAAAAAAAAGAAAAAACAGAATTCAAAGACTTCTGACACCGTGTAGAGATTGCCGAGATGGCAGGGTTGCAGAGTTGGGCCGGCTACTAGGCCTAGCCTGGACCCATGCCAGCGGACGGAGCCGCAGCAGTGAACGCTCTCAAGACCGGAAGCCAAAGACCCTTTATTGTCGCCAGCGTCTCTATTTATAGGGCTGAACCAGCGCCCTCTACAGTCATTACCAATGCCACCGCGACCATCACAGGGCCCGGGAGGGTAGCGATAGCTCCGCTAGTGGGGCTAGAGCAAACCTACACCTAACTGAAGACAGTGTCCATTCAAATGGCGCTTGTTCGCGTATCTTTTTATTTGAATGTTCAATCTTCCGTTGCGGGCTGCTAGCATGAACGCTCCTCTATCAGAAGTTTGCAATGAGCGAGAGATAAAAAAGTAATTGCATTGGAGGTGCAATTTGGAGGGCCTGGGCAAGTGACTCAGCACACACTTTGCGCCGAGGACCCTCTATTGTTCCTGACGACTGCGGGTGTCTCAGTGAGTGATCTTATAATATATACACTAGCACAAGACACGCCGTGTCTTATTAGTATAGTCTGGACGTTAATAGCAGAAACACGAGTAAGACACAAGGTATCTATGTCTAGCAGGACAAGTGTTGCGTCTGTCCTGTGCCCGTGCCCGACTATAAGCTCTGTAACACTACAGCGTTAACTACACGGGTGTCTCGGTATCAAGAACATCCATGCTATCAAAAGCCTCACAGATACAGGAGCCCTCCCACGAAACACAAAATGTCTTACAAACGTCTCGGAACAGCTCCAAACGACTACAAACGTCTTGCGCTGCGTTCAAACGTCTCATAGATGTCGACAAGAAGAAGTTTCCTCTGCGACGTCTCTTAAACATCTGCAGTAAGGCGTTTGCTGTGGTACTTCTGTGAAACATCTGTAGTCAGATGTTTTCTAGACTTGCTTCTAACACGTACGTACGTGGAACTTGAGACCACGTCAAGGAGACGCGCCTAGCAATCAGCAGAGAGTTGCCGCCGTGGATTAAACATGCTGTAAACCACGGCACATAAATTAGATGGCTCTCCTGCTTGACGTTTGGAAAAGCAGGCGCGCCGGTGCAAAAATCGCTCTTTGTATCCGAACACTGAAAGCGCGTTTTCTCCTACGGAGCCCGAATCACGTTCCACGTCGAGTGCAGCTAACCCGCCACTCGTAAGGCTGGATTTAGGTAACATATAATGGACCTCAAAGCCGACGGTAGTTACGCGAGTGAAAAAATTTGCTTCATGTTGCGGACGCCTCTTTTACGCCTCGCCTAGCTGGCGGGAGCACGCGGATTGACAGGCGCAGCGTACGCTGCCATTGCCGCCTTCCCGCCGCCTTCGCCGAGCTCGCTCGCGCGCTCTTTTTTCATGGCCTCCGAGATCACCCGCGCGCTATCGTTTCGTAACGGCAGATCTTGGAGGCAATAATCTTTCTTGATTTACACCGCAGCTTGCTGCTTGGTGTCGCTCCGCACGGTGGCGGTGCAGGCTAGTTTGCCAAAGTGGTTTTAACCGTTTCAAGCAGAAATAAATCTTTGTGCAAGCTGCAAGCGCTTAGTTTCACATCAAAACATTAGATTCAGTTTGCTTTCTTTGTTCTTTGATGATTCGTTTATTTTTACGTTTAGAAATTTAGTGCTTCATTTGGCCATTTGGCGTTGCAGAGGCAGAAATAGCTACGCGCGCGAAGTGGATGCTGCGTACGTTGTACGTTTCGCTGCGCACTTTTTTCCGCGCTGGTTGGCACTTCACGCCGCTGCAGTTTGCAGTTTCCCCTTTTTCTGCGGTATCGTCTACGACCAGTGTTGCACTGAGATGTGAGCCTCGTTTTCCGCAAAAGTAAGTAACTTTCCATTTCTCTTCTGTGGTGAAAGTGTCGGCCTTGCTTCAGCTAAGCCATTAACGCGCCTGATTGAACGGTCGGCTAGTGTGTCACTCCTTTGGTTTACAAAACACAAAACAGTATCAGCCAGTGTTTTACACACCAAAATGCAGCGTGGAATGTATTAAAACTGGGCATTTGCATGTATTTGAGCTTTTGTTGAGTGGATACAACTAGGCTGCTCTCGCATGCGAGTTGCTTTCTTTACCAAGGCGGTGACAAGATGAACGTGACAAAGCTTCAAAATGACTAGCTTTGTTTAAGCGTACGTTGATAAGGCGGGAATTTTTTCCTACACATTGATTAAAGTCTGTGCTCTATTGCATTCTGGCAGGGTTTTATTCTTGCCAAGGACTCTCATCTGGCCACCTGTGGGCTCCAATTCTCCTTGCTGTGATTTCCGTCAGTGAAACTCGCGTTAAAAACGCTTTGGGTATCTTAACTGCGTCAAGCTTTTATTTCATTACGATTGAGAGCCCCGGCACAAAGGTAGTTTACACTACAAAGGTAGTGGTGCTGCTCTGTACGTGTGCAGGCTGTTTGATAGTGCAGTGAAGTACTACACCTCTTTGCAGGCATGGCTGCTTTTATTTTTTGGAAAACCATTGCACCGTGCACAGCTGGCGTTGTCCCTGCTTCACTGTGTACATTTCGTTTTGGGTACAGGCTGTTCAACAATGGTTTTCAGAGGACCTCCTTGCCTGCTCAACTTCTGAAGTTTTGGTAAGCACGCTTTGCAGCTGACACCTTTTCTTTCACTTCATGATTTCTTGTATAGGTCTAGGCTGTTTGCTAATGTTCATTCCACAAGCCCCATTATTTGTTTGTCCTTTAGAACTCCAACTGTTGGCCGGAGGAGCAAGGACCTGGTCTAGTTTCACGCAAATTAATCGCAGCACCTTGTACTTGGTTGTTCAGACGACTTGGCCTGGAGATTGTTTCAGTTCTGAGGTGAGAATCTGTACTAATGCTTCTTGTGCAGTGGTGTAAGTAATCTCTTGCCCGCTGTTTGAGCTTCATCGTACAGATTAGAAAGGGCTTGTTTGGCAACGCAATGTTAGGAACCTTATACACATGCACTTTTATTTGTCTTATCTTTCAGATGTGCCTCTGTGTGGCTGTCAAGGTAAGGTCCAAGATTTAACCCATCTCTGGTGTATAATGAAGTGATGCAGGTATTACCAGGACAGCAGCATCTCTGCTATGTTTTCGTGCGACGGTGCAAGATGTGAACCTTCAACCACTTTTGATTCAGCCACATCTTGCAGGTAAGAGAAAGCCTGTTTGCAAGAAGCAGCTTAGGGGATTCTGTGAGTACAGTGTGCATCACAGTAAGGCAGTGCACTTGCTATGGACTGCTTGGCTTTCAGTGTCCATGCACGCTGTTTGAATTTTGCTTCTGTTAAAGGCCTCCACAGTGATTGACTTCTTCAGTTTTTGGTTAGCCGTACCACTCTGCTGAAATGCCGCTTTCAATGACATCATATGCATCTATGTTTTTAGTTAGCTTGTTTTATTGCCTGTGCTGTCACTCCTTGCCATTTCCTGGTCTTATTTGCTGCCGACTCCTCATTGGCCATTCTACATGCACCTGACTGACTGTGCCTTTGGTTACTCTAATATTTTTCCCTTCTGCAGGCTGCTGATCAGAGCTGGATTTGACTTCCCCTTGTTACCGTCTAGTTGGCATCCTCCTTGCAAGAAAAGCAATTTTTGGAACACCTGGCGAGCTCTTCACTGCCATCCACATCACAGCGACTTGTTCATCAACGCATCCGTTGTGGGACAAGGCCCAGGGCCGAATCAATTTTTGATTAGTTGCTGCTCGACACTTTCCCGCCATCCAAGTGCTTACCGTTGTAATGTCAGCCAAACCAGTGAAGCTACCTCCTCCGCGGCTTCTAAACATTAATTTCCTGGTCCTTTTATTTTTTTCTGTGGGTGTATGCACTGTATTCAATAAAGAGTAACGCAGTGACTGAAAAGTGTGCTAGCACATGCATTTATGGCTCATTGCTACAGCCACACATCCCTTGTAATGTGGGCTCAATGTTCGGGTCATTGCAAATCAGCTTTGAGCTCTTTTTTGAGTGGTGTATACCAAAAAAATGAACGAAAATTTTTAAAGCTTTAGAGGGTTTAAAGGTAGCACTAAAATCAGTCTTGAAATGCATAAAATATTCCAGGCAACCATTCCGGAAAAAAAAGGAACGTCTAAAAAAATTCTAGAAAACTTCTACCTCAGAAGTTTTCTAGCCGTATACAAGCGTAGCGTTAGCAGAGCTAATAGAGGGCTAGTAAGCGTCTAAGTCTAAAAAACTGCTTAGATGAACCTTCTTTTAGATGTCAAGCTTTTCTTTCCAAGACATTTTTAGACGTCTATTAGCGCTTTTTGTGTTTCGTGGGCTGTAGTGTCCCGGCTGTCCTGCCAATTTGGAGCCCAGCTCTTAGCTTCGCTTATCGCTGCACAACAGAATCTACGACCGAATAGAAAAGAAAGGGGTGATGGAGAGACCTGCTGGGGGACAGCGGGCCGTAGGGCTGCTCCTTATAAAACGAGACCACGGCTGACACGAACAGGCCCATCCGGCCCAGGTCGTCACGCATGCGCTCCATGTGCGCGAAGAACTCGGCGTCCGTGGCCGTGGATGTGCGGTGCGACCGGTAGAACATCAGCCTGTCCAGCTGCTTCGAGTGTAGCCACTTGCCGGCCATAGAGCTGAGTTCGTTCGGGGTGGAGCCGCGCACCTGCGTCAGATCGTTTGCAGAGATGCAACAGAAAGCGACGAGACAGTTGCACTGGATTTCGTAATGCATCTCTGTAATGGAACGCCCACATAAATAGCGTTCGGCGTCGAGAGAGAGTGAAGTTCCTCATACTTAATGGCTCCAGCTCTTTCCGACGCAAACCCCGACCGGGGCGAGGCGAACGCGATCGGTATAGACCAGATTTCAGCGCTCTGTCAAATCGCTCGCTCAGAAGGAATGAAAGTTTCTCTCACTGCCTCGCTTGTTAGTACATACCCCATGGTGCGTTTACATGTTTAGGGTATATATCGTGCGATCGCATGAATTGTTGTCCTTCGTTGTGTACCCTATATTCCACAAACATCCTTGCGACGTCCCTATTCCGTCTAAACGTCTATACCGTCAGGTAGCAGCTCTTATTCGCCCCACATATATCAACCTTTATTGAGGAAAATAACTGGACCAACTTGCAGCGGTGTGTCCATATTATTCTGAGACCGCACAGACTATATAGCTCCGCAACCGAGACGGCGTGAAGCGGGTCACTACCCTAGCTAGCTGTTCAGAGAGAGGCTAGATCGATTCGGGACATATTCGGTATACAGACCCGATCACACCTGTCTAGAGCGCTCGAGCGTCGTGCTGCGGAGCAAATGAAGTTAAGCAAGTTCACGTGCTGCTCTGCTGTTGGCCAAGGCGCTTGTGCCTGTGCGGTTCGTATGCCTATTCGGCAACGCTCGAGCGCAAGTGTTATCAGTGAAAGTCAATATACCTGCTTTAGAATTTTTGCTTCATTTCCTCATCACTACTCGAGCGCTCTGGACAGTAATTAACTGTACTGTGGACGAGTGCGATCTGATCTGTACACGAAACATTCTGAACACCTCTCCGAATTTCCCACACTGTCTGTTCCTTTTGGCGTGCTGCTTTCACACGGGCCTGGAAAACTTCCAACGGGCCCCAGCGGTGCAAGTGCTCGTTTCCACCAAACCTTACAGTTCTGGTTTCAAATAAGGCTTATCGCATATATCCTCCTTCGACGAAAAGTAACGAACATATGACGGCCTCGCCCTGCACCGCAGGGAGTGACTGCCATAGCTTCAATAAACGGGACGCAACACGAAGACCCACCCACCTGGTTGCAGATGACCGCCGTGGTCTGGACGCCATCGCCCAAGAGCGCGTACAGCGGCAGACTCAGACGGCGGCGTCGCAGGGATGCGAAGGCGTCCACCCCGTCGGGACCTTCGTCCTCGGCTCGCCGGTAGAGTACCCTGCGCCCCGTCAGCTGGACGCATCAGTAGAGCACCACGGTGCACACCGACGCCGGACGGACGGACGGACGGACGGACGGACCGACCGACCGACCGACCGACCGACCGACCGACCGACCGACCGACCGACCGACCGACCGACCGACCGACCGACCGACCGACCGACCGACCGACCGACCGACCGACCGACCGACCGACCGACCGACCGACCGACCGACCGACAGACAGACAGACAGACAGACAGACAGACAGACAGACAGACAGACAGACAGACAGACAGACAGACAGACAGACAGACAGACAGACAGACACAGACAGACAGACAGAGGGACGGACGGACGGACGGACGGATGAAAGCTGTAGCAGCGTAGCCTGTGAAACAGGATGGCGGACAGACAGACAGACAGACAGAGGGACGGACGGATGAAAGCTGTAGCAGCGTAGCCTGTGAAACAGGATGGCGGTAGTTGCCACCTTGCTTGGCTTTTCCCCCTCATATTTCTGTAAGAAATCTGTCAAATTTAAGGGTATTTTCTATATGTATAAAATTGGCCATTTTTGTTTAATTACAATTTTTAATCCTGAACTGGTATCCTTACGTCACCTTCTGAACTACGAGTCAGGCAATCACTTTTTGCTAATTCTACCGCAGATTAATTGACATGACCTTCGTTATGTCTGAACCGTACGGCCTCAGAGAGTGTGACTGGGCACATCGACATATCCGGAAGGATACTTTCTCATTATAGCGCACGATTTTCGATCGTTCCTACATACTTTCCACACTATGCACATATATCATTTTCTTAGATAAATTTATTTTTTTAGCTACGATTGCTAAATAAACCCTTATATAGCTTCAAAAAATTGGCAGTGGCTTAGCTCTGGTTAAGCCTGGATATACAAGCGAAAAGCTGCAGTTATGCTCTGTTTGACGTCATGGCTGTCGCAGTTCGCGCACAATGCACTGGGAGCACAACGGTAGCGGTGTAGATTTTGAGCCAACTCCCTCGCCACCACTTCTGGGTATTCTTTTCTTCCTTCCATGGGGACTGTCTGCGTCTCTTCTACGGCCGCCGCCGCCGTTCACACGTGCGTTCTCGCAACGCCTTGCGAAAGAACCTTCTCTTGGGACGGCGGCGGAGACCGCGCAGCAGCGGCAACGGGTAAACCGGTGGCGAGGAGGAGAAGAGGGCGATGGAGAGCGCGCCGCGGCGCGCGGCCTCTTTTATGTCCGCCGCCCGCGCTCTGGTGTTATCGCAACGTTTTGCGATAACGCGATAAGACGCGATAAGAACCGCTAGCAGCGGCGAAGGGTAAACAGGCGGCGAGGAGGAGAATGGAGGGGGTGGCGAGAGGAGGAAGGGCGCGCCGCGGCGGCGCCAAGGGGTGGCTCACGCGAAGCGCGGTGTTGACGAGCTGAGTGAAGCTATTCGCTTCAAAAGTAGGGCGCTCTCTCCTGAGTTACCAAGGGACTATTGCTTCCTGATTTGCCTTATCCAGTTCTATTCAGTTCTACAGTGTGCTACTTTTCTCTTGAATTCATCTAGTTTTTACCTTCCTCGCTTTTTAACTTGTTTAATTTAAAGCTCATCATTTCTCCGTCCTACTGTTTAATGCATACTAATTAGTTAGGCTTCCTGCATACTAACTAGTTAGTTTCCTAGTCCTTTTCTGCCACTGGAGTCAGCGCTCTTTCTGTACAAGTATTTATACACCTTAGAGGCCCACCTGTTATCCTTCAATTTCCTCAGGCGTTCTTCATTCAATAATTTCTTCTGAGCTTCCCGTGCTTCAATCGATGCCTAGCCCATGTCCCCCTGTACTGCCTTATTGGTGTTTTTTTCCTTGGGCACCTAGTGCTAATCTGCCAACAGATCTCTGATTTATTTCCAGCCTCGACTGAACTTCTAGCTGCCCTTGAGCACAAAAGCCCCTTCCCGAAAGTAAGCCCTGGCGGCATTTTTTATTTCAAGATATCAAATTAAATCAGATCTTTATTTCCATATATGCCCACGTACACGAAGGGCTGCGGAAAAAAAGCTGCCCTTTGGCTTGTTATATTCATACTTACTGTAACCGCATAATGCTCTGTGCTTCATTATAGCGGCATTTCTTCGCCATTTTGTCCTAATAGCCTGTTCATGCATTTCCATGTATTCTGGCCTTAGTTTGCCCAAATACCTCGATATTTGTATTCTGCCATTATGGGTATATTATGGCCTTGTGTTGTGAGCACCTACAATGGAACCCTTGAAATCACCAGACCTCACTTAGTTGCGCTAAAAGTGAAGCCTACAGAGTGTCATTCCTCTCCACAAAAATTGACCAGAGTCTATAAATCTTCGAGGCTGTTAGCTAACAGTAAAATATATATCGTCCGAATATAATGAACCGGGCAGCCGCTGCTCCATGGCCGTTCCGCCTAATCTGCACGATAGATCATAACCTGGATTACATTCTTCTAGCTAGCCTAAATTTCCATATTTCTCATATAAATCATGAACAGCAGCGGTGATACAGGACAATCGTGCCTTAATGCTGTGTGTACCTTGACAGTTGTCCTACTTCTTAATCCATTCCATCAAATTTCAATTTTATTGTCTCGGTATATTTCCACAGACAATTTCTATTTTACATTGTCGTACGCACCGTTTATGTCCAGGAAGGCTAAATACAACAGGTTGTTTTCCGCCCTGGATATTTCTGAGCATAAGGCAAGCACGAAAAGATCATCATGTAAGTGCGTACCGCTTCTGAACCCGGGGCTGGCACGCAGTGGTTTGGCACAGCTGCACTTCGCAACAAAATGTCATGACGAGAAAGTTTTCGCTTTACCGGAATTTAGCAAAAGGTCTACTTGCACAATGCAGTTTCAACTAATGAAGGAAAAAGAAAAGGTTCCTAAGGTCTCACCGAAAGTTGAACTCGGATCGCTGGATTCAGAGTGCAGAGTGCTAACCATTACACCATGAGACCGTAAAGAAACTCTTCCGACGCCGGGAATCGAACTCGGGCCTCCTGGGTGAGAGCCAGGTATCCTAGCCACTAGACCACACCGGAACTTTTCTTTATTGCATGGAAGAACTTCCGTAGAAAGGAGGAAAACTTCAATCAGACTGGTTCGCGTCTCAAGTTACCGGGCTGCTTAATAGGAGCCCGCCATAGCCCTAACTCAACCCTGCATCCCCATCAAAACATCAAAATTCAGGGAGGCACACACATGCATCTAGGCACGGCAGCCAGCTTGGAGGTTCTTCGCGTGCAGCATATACACTCCTCACCAAAGCACACTGTTCACGAAACACAGATTTGGACGATCTTGGTGGCTCGGCATGTCTTTCCATCATACGGCTTTTCCAAAGACTGAATAGTCCCATCAACACAAACAGATCATAAGGCACAACAGAGTTTTTGTCAACAGGCAGAAATCTAATAGTGTATGGTGTAATTTCAATGTCCTTCTTAAGAGTTCGTTGTAGTATGTCCCAAAAAAACATGGCATCACGGCACAGGATGAAGCAATGATCAATTGTCTCAGGCACGTTACACAGACGGCAATTCACATTCCAGGGTACAAACATCCCCTTGTCATTAAGAAATGTGTTGACAGGCAGCGTCGCTGTGTGTAGTTTGCAAAAAAAAAACGTTTTAGCGGCTGCCTGAATGCACATCCGCCTAACACGCTTTAGAACACTGATGTCCAAAGACACCAGATAAGGCTGCCGATACAATGGTGTAGGGAACAAAGACTCAGTGAGAGCCTGGGTGATCTGTTTTCTCGAGAGGCTATACAGGTAATCTA
This sequence comes from Amblyomma mixtum, assembly GCF_055824585.1. Taxonomy (NCBI): domain Eukaryota; kingdom Metazoa; phylum Arthropoda; class Arachnida; order Ixodida; family Ixodidae; genus Amblyomma; species Amblyomma mixtum. Next base: position 337,590,525 of record NC_143014.1, on the reverse strand, counting down.
AAGAGAAGCGCACAGTGAGGAAATTGAAAGTGTCAGCAACCTCCTTAAGGAATCCCCATAAAGTCCCCTCACGAGCCTGCACAGTCGGTGCGAATATGTAAGGCAAATGAAAACTAAACCGCCTAATGAGCACAGCTACTAGAAACGGGTGGTTTGCCGATTTTAAAAAGAAAAAACGAGAAACAAGTTGATGCACGAACAGGTGAACAAGACCCACTCCACCACCCTCTAAGGGAAAGAACAAGTTGTCACGCCTCATGGGCTCCCATTGAGAGCGCCAAACGAATGTTGCAAATATTCTGTGTATTGCTTGCACCTTCCTCCTCGCACAATGCAGGACTTGAAGGACATACGCGAGCTTTGCAAAAAAATATGTTACAGACCTGTGCCCTCGCAAACACTGAGAGTTCCCTACCCATCCAAGCCTGTGTTTGCCGTCGTAGAGTTACAATTTGTGAATCCCAGTAGGCTGTACTGTTGCGAACTTGGTGCAGCGGAACGCCTAGGTACACAAGAGGGCTACTGTCCCAGCATATGCCACCGAACTGGCTTGGCCTAGTTCCCCAATAACCCAACCAAAAGCCTTTGGATTTCTCTAAATTAAGAGCCACGCCTGATACATCACAGAACTGTTTAGTCAAGTTTAGAGCCTAAAGTACACTCTTTTTGTCAGAACAAAAGAGGGCGACATCATCAGCATAGGCTAAAACTTCACATTGAGCCAGAGAGAAACCGCGGATAGCTGCGCTGTTAATTATACTGAGACAGAGGGGTTCCAGATATAGGGCAAAAACAATGGAGACAGTGGACATCTTTGACGAACAGATGCTTCTAGTGGTATTGGTTTTGTTAGCTCCTGATTAACAATAACCCTTGTATAGGAGTTCTTATAGCACAGCCTTATGCCTTTGAGCAAGACGTCACCAATATTTGCATACTCCAAGACCGCGAACAAGAAATCGTGCCGAACTTTATCAAACGCCTTCGCCAAGTCAATTTCAATCAGAGCTACTTGGCCTGTCTCATCTGATACTGTCTCTAATACTGAACGTGCAATATGGATATGTGTTTGAATACTGCGGCCTCTAATACCACAGACCTGATGCGAACCTATCAAGTCCATAATGACGAGCTGCAGACGACTGCTAAGAAACTTGGCAAAAATTTTGTAATCAACATTGCAGAGGGAAATTGGACGATATCCCTCAACAGTTTTCAACCGATTAGTATCTTTGCTTTTGGGAATTAATATTGTGTGCCCAGAATAGAAAGTGGGAGGCAGTGCACCCACATCATAAGATGCTTGGAAAACTTCCATCAAAACAGGCACTAGGCAAGGCGAAAAAGTTTTATAGAATTCGCTAGTAATACCATCTGGCCCAGGAGATTTCTGGCTCTGCAGGGCAGAAATGGCTGATTGAATTTCATCCAAAGTGATAGGTCCCTTCACTATAGCACACTTCTCATCGTCAAGTCGAGGGAAGTTTCCGAGTAAGGAACTGTAATCGAAACCCTGATTTGGATCTTCGCAACTGCCAAGCAGCTTTCGATAATAGTCGAAGAAAGCAGCAAGAATACCAGGCGCATCGCTGTATGTGCAATCACCATACTGAATTTCCAATATTTCCTTCGCAAGAGCATTCTCTCTTTCATCACTCAGGGCCCGATGAGAAGGTTGCTCATCAAGAAACCTTCGGGACCTAGATCGTATCAAGGCCCCCTTATATCTTTCTGTCGCAAATTGTTGAAGCTCTGCTTTTACGCTATTAATCTCTTCGAGATAGGCACCCGGGCTTATCCTCTCTAGCTCATGTAGCTCCGTTAGGGTGCGCCCAAGCTCACGAAGGTGGTGTCTCTTCAGGAAAGCGATTCTTGCTGAGGCCTCAATTGCCAAGTTTTTGATCTCCTGTTTAAACAAATCCCACTTCTGAAAAACGGACAGATCATGGCGTGACCATACGTCCTTCAAACAAGTAGGTACAGCACGCTGAAAGATTTCGTCTGAGAGCAGAGAGTTATTCATCTTCCACAACTCCCATCGAGGGTGAAGTACATGCCGAGTGTACCTCCCTATCTGAAGAGACACCATACAGTGGTCACTGAAGAAGATGGGCCGCACCCAGTAGCCAAACACACTTGCTAACGCGTCTACAGAAACGTAAATTCTGTCACGGCGAGGATTAGAGGAAAACTGGAAATGAGTGAAATGTATACTGTCGCCTTTTTTGTGTCCCACATCCACAAGACTATATTCAGAAACCAAGTCGGTAAGTAATGCAGCACTAGGGTCGTATCTCTTACATACCACTGATCGGTCCTTATCCCTACAAACGCAATTAAAATCTCCCAACAATATAATTTTGCGTTCCGTGCACAAATGTTCAACTAATGACAGAAAGAAAAGCCTTCTATCGCGCTGCTTTGTGGGGGCGTAAACACAAATAATCCGCCACTGTACACCTGAAATGATGAGATCACAGCATACAAGTCGCCCCTCGTCATCTATGCAATAAGACATGGCTGTTATCTCTAGCGTGTTCGCCAGCAATAGCATACAACCTCCTGATAAGCCTCTCGCGTGGCTAACAATAATGTTGTATTCCGACAAAAAAGGCTCGAGAGCAGCTGCTGTCTCTTCATCAGAGGACAACTTTGTTTCCTGGATAGCGGCCACACACACACTCCATTTCTTTAAGAGATGCCGTACCTGCTGTTGCCTCCTACGATTACGCATACCCCTAACGTTAAGGGTAGCGACTTGATATGCTGCGACGCTCGCCATTTTTGGTGCCAGTCTTAACAAACGCCATCCCCTGGAATGGGGTGGCCCGCCTCCAAATTGGCGGCCTCTCGGGCAGACATCGCCCTCCTCTTTAACGCCACCCTTCCCGTGGCCTCTACACATGGTGCCTTGTGGTCAGCGCCATCGATACACACCTCGTCAGCATCTGCTGGACGTTTCAAAGGTGCGGTGCTGTCCATGTCTTCCTCTGAGACAGCCAAGGCCTCAGCCCACGAACCTGAGGGGAGCACATCACTCGCTGCCACACTAACAGCCGACAGAGAACCGGACACGCCAGAGATCGACGCCACACACGGCTCACCGTTACCCTCCAACGACGAAGCAGAATCAGGAACAGAGGAGGATCGGCGAGCATTCACTGGCTGTATTCGCTCGTCTGACTCCACAGGAGGCATATCCGGACGTTGACCTGTGGCGACGAGGTGTTCCTGTGCAGCAAGCACAGCAGTCTCTGTAGCACTCACGGGGGGGGGGGGGGGGGGGCCGGGTCCGGCGGTTTTCGTTCTGGAGGCGCGGATGCTAGATGGCCAGTCACTTCAGATTTCGTGTTGGTTTAAGGTGTTGAAGTCTTCTGTTCCCGATCTATTCGATGCTCACGACTTAGTTCTCCGGTCGCGCCGACAACCTCAGACACATCCATGATGTGTTCTGATGCCACGTCATCTTCCCGTGACCACTAGCCTTGACGCAGCCTGTCAGCGTAACTCAAGACACAGTTCCCCGCAGTATGGCCAAAGCGTCGGCACTGGGTGCACCGAGGCGTGCGACACTGGCACCGTACATGTCCCACCCGGCTGCATCGGAGGCACAGTGGAGGTCTCCCTGGGATAAGGACTAATGCCTGCACTCCATAAACATTAAGTGTGTGTGGGATTGTGCTTGCTGACACTCCATCCTTGAGTGTGAGGGAGATTTCACGGTTCGACGTTTCCATATGCTCCATCCCTGGGCATCGCCACTTTTCACGCTCCACAGACTGAATCGTGCCATAAGGCTCTAATGCTTCCACAATCCTCCGGTGTTTCATATAGCGGGGAAGCCAAAGGAGCTTAACCTTGACGTTCTTAGTGTCCGGGTCAAACACCACGCACCGCAGTCCTTTGACAGGAAACTCCGCTTTGTTAACAAGCTTCTGTTTGGAAGAACTACTCTCGCAGGTAACCATCCACACGTGGCTCATTTGGTATTGACCAATGCACAAAATTTCCCGGAGATCCAATATCTGTGCGAGTACGTCACGGAAGTCAGGTGCTCGGTACGGGCGACCCTTAAGGTCAGCATGCAGGAAAACAGTATTCAGGACAACATTACCGGTAGGCAATCGGGGAAGTACAACTTTGTACGAGTCCGTAGTGTCCTGAGACGTCGGTAGACCTCGGCCAACGGCCGATGCGCTGTTTCCAGCAAGGAGCATGTTGAAGCACAGCCGCACAGAACGGCTTCTTTCCCTAGACCACGCCCGAACTGGTGGCGCTATCACACCAGCCATGAACTGCATCACACATCAGAGCGTAACCTTCACGGAACAAAATTGGAAGGGCAAAAAATATGCGTCTCGCCCGGACAATTATTTATGACCGATATTTATTTTCCGTAATGCCTCTCTCAAGCCGAAATACTTTATTGTTTTCGCATGTAGTTTTTTGTTTCCCCACTAGATGGCGCAACAAGCTCGCGTTCTTGGACTGCTAAAGTTAGCCGGCGAAATTTAACCAGTACGGCACTAGGTTCCGCGTTCGCTGCACAGTGGTTCGCTGTGACGCTACTAACTGAAGGATGCAGAGTCCTGTCAAATATTTTTACTTTGTTTTTCCTGCATGGCAGGCATGTCGGTGCGGTGTTTACGAATGTTTGTGGGTGCGCTTTGAAACTTGGGGGTAGGGGGTGGCGACTGAAAGCGACCACACATTTAAGCGTTCAAGAAAATGATAACGGAACACGGATTAAGGTGGAAGTGGGGTCAGAAACATTTTTTAAAGGTCGTGGATGTGGATAGAGGGGTGGATTCACTGTTGGGCAACCGAAAGTGGCAAAAACTGGAAGACACGGAGCCGCAAGATGCTGGGATCTCTATGAGCGCTTGATTCTATGCTTCAATAAGTTGAGATAGCTGGCTCACTCGGTTTTAAGTGCTGTACACCGTCTTCCGACCGCAAATTCTTGTTTTCTCATTGTTTCAGCAGCCCGCGAGTAAGCATTTACTTGCAACGCCTTCTTCTCTAAGAAGAACGCTCTGAAAGGTACAGACCAACCCAACGGGCAAATAATATGTTGGGATCGGTCAGTGTGCATAGAAACAAGGCGCATGCGCGGAGATTTCCTGCGCATGCCCAGTTGACACTGTACCACCCCCATGCGACGCCATACAGGATTCACGACTTGCTTGAAAGAGAAAGGCAGAACCCAACGCCCAGGTCAGGCAACACCTTTTTTTATTTTTCAAGGGTGGTATGCAGACAGACACGGCATTGAAATTTCAGGTACGCACTCATGCATTCACGATAAATTCATGCACAACATTTTTTCTTTTGCTTTTGCCCAGAAGAATGGTTCAGCGCTGGATATATTTTTTCATTGCACAAGCGAAGCGAACGAAAATGGCGAGCGAAATCCATTCTACGCAGAATTATATAAGCTCCGGCTTTTCTTCGAGGGCTTCGCTGCAGGGGGCCATTTAGTCTATATCGCCGCCTGCGCCGGTCAGTGAATCGACATCCTGCGCAGAACCGATCGAACGCAGTAAGAATAAAAGCCACCAAGGCAACATTACGTCTATATATAGCGCTATGAGCATCACACGAAAAGCCTCGTTAATTAATGGGTTGCCGTGCATGGATTAAACGGATGTATCACTAAACGCGGATCGGACACGATATCGAAATTTTCGAAGTATGTCCAGTGGCATCGCTGCCTCTGGGCGAAATTCAGTTTTAACGTGGCCTCCGAAATTACCTGAGCGGTGCATGCAGCCCGCTCAATTAAAGTAAAAACACAAGTAGCATTGGAAGCGACAGCAAAAGGCTGCCAGTTCTCCGCGTAACAAGAGTTTTGGCTGTTATGGGTCACAAGAGGGGACCATGTGGCCTTACGGGGAAATATTGAACGCTGAAGGGCTAGAGATAAAGAGCCTGACAATGAAAAGGGTAGTCGCAAGATGCTGTGATACTGCAGGATCCTCAATTACTGACGCTAATGAAGCCGCGAACGCGGAAAAGCTGGTTTGATACATGATCACTTGAAGACAAAAGCATGAGCTGTTTGCAGCTGCGTGTTGCCTGGTTGCAGTGCTATAGATGCCGGACCAGTCTGGACGACAGTGAGCGTATGGGATTCTATCCTAAATAAATTGCTATTAATATTGTAAGCGGTGATTTGTGATCCGGCCGCACCTGTGTCATGCGAGTGCATGCTAACCGTAGTAGGCAATGCCTTCACCAGAACTCCAAGGTCACTCCCGAATAAAAATGGCTGCAAACTGTAGTGCCTCAGGAAACTGACTGAAATTTATGGTACCCGATACGGCTTACGTACCAAACATCAATGACGTGACAGTAAATAGCTACCTTGTCACATAATGTGTGTAGTTAAGCTCAATAATTTCTTTGCATTCCGCTTGTAACTCTACACAGCTAGCTAATCGATCAGTTAGCCGATTAAGTCTTTCAATGGACGAGGCCAGAGCCTCTCATCGAAGCCTTGCCCTTATAATGTTGAGAACTGCTGACCACCGTTAGATTGGGTGCGAAATACGCAAGTTATAGAATTTGGGACCAACGCTCAGACAGAAAAGCGCATCAACGTTATTTTTTTTTGTACTAACTTCAAGGAGGCTCTTGAAAGAAATCACCTCGTCCGGGGTTAGCTTCGTCGGACGGAATAACACCAGGACCAAAGCCACCTGCGTAAAAAAAAATAAGGGACCGTAGTCAAACAACTCTCACACAGAAGCATCAGCGCAACATATCTGTAGCTTGTAAATTTAAGTTCCGCCAGTACGTGCTACGCGTTGAAGTGTATAAGCGGCTTTTCACCATCCAAGGACCCTCTTCCAGCTAATGGCGTCCACCGATTCTCGTGACCCTGCTAGTGGGACAAAACAGGGAGTGGCAGATGAAAGGGGAGAATCCCTCACTTCTGTGGTCGGGGATAGACCCCATCTCTACATTGTCGCTCCGCTCCCTGCATTGTCACGCTAGCAGGTGCATGAGAATCGGCCGACGCCATTGGCTGGAAGGGGGTCCTTTGACGGGGAAAAGCCGCTGCGTTCTTGAGTTGTGTCCGACTATAGTGACTACTGTAAGCAGTTTCTGCTTGAGGGTACTTGTAACTTGCTATTCAAGATCTCAGAGTACCTGGCCCCATCTTAGCTATTTCACTCTTGTGGTCCTGACATGCGGTCGCTCTAGTCGGATACAACTCTAGAACGAAACGGTTTTTCCCCGTCAAAGAACCCCTTTCCAGCCAATGACGGCCTTCAATCCTCCCCAATGGTCATCGAAACTGCCTTGGACGTCCCATGGATATCCAAAACGTCCACAGGACATTCAAGGGAGCTTATTGCCCACTGGATCGTGACCTGGCTAGCGTGACAATGCAGAGAGCGGCGCGACAATTCAGGGAGGTGCCTATGCCCTTTCAAGCAGCCTACGCGAGCCAAGGCATTCCTCAGTGCAGGTCAGCTCACCTGCAATGCCAGCACCGCCACCGCCACGCAGAAGACAATCACGGTGCGTTTGTGGCTGCCCAGGCGGTGCAGGGTCGGACGGCTGGGGCACTGGTTCCGCTCGGAGGACTCGACCAGCGCCTGCTGGGAACCTCCCATCACTGCCTCGAGCTTCATTGCGGCACCGGCACTGGTTAGGGCGGGCTCGCGTTTACGAGGGTTCGGAATGGGCTTCGCTGGTCCCTAGCTGCACGCGGTACGGGCTTCTTCTGAGGGTTGGTGGTGATGATGATGATGTCCTCAGGCTTAACGGCACATACCCACGGCCGGGGGTTGGCCTGGGTGCATAGCGGACACAAACGCACTCATGTGCAGGCAGTGGAGTATTTGGATAATATTGCAGCTTAAAGCTAGAATTTCTACAGAATAAAAAATGCAGAACAAGAAAAACTAGTGAATTCACATTCCAGTAGAGGGGTCTACCAGATGAAATTATAGAATAATGAATATAACCTCACACTGGTTTCAGCGCATATCCGTTGGCGCTGGCCACGAAGGAGAAGAGAATCGGAATAGATAGAGGCAGCCCTAGTCTAGCGAGGGGGATTTCCAAGTAAATTCTACGGAGAGCAGCGAACCGCTGGCAGAAGAGGAAAAAGTGATCTATCGGCTCAATTTTTGAAGTTTTTTGAAGTTTCGAATTTTATTTTACCACAAAGCAAAAAATTAATACTTGAGATGTGGCAGAGAAGGTGGGAAAAAAGCTACACATTTGTAGCTTGACTAGCCCCACCTCCCAATAACTGACAGCGGACGCTTTGACAAAGGTTAGTAGCACAGATTCACGCAACAAATATCACGACTACGAAGTTAGTTTGTAAACAATAGAGATCAAATTCAAACAACTCTATTACATAAGGAATTGGAAAGAACAGTGAAGTATTAGCAAGCATTGTACAAAAAGTGAATACAAGTCAAGTTTAGAAAGTGCGCGCAATTCCTCTGTTGTGGGGTGGTATTTATTTAAAATCTGTGGAATGCTAGACTGAACCATATGAAATCCATAATTCGTGCGAGATCTTGGAACATGCCACAGTTGTGTGTGCCACATTAAGCGTAAAGATGTGTTTCTTTTCAAATTTCCCAATGTTGTGAGTATGTGTGCCTTTACGTATTTCACGATTTTGAGTTTACTGAATAATGGAGATGTGTGGGCATCATAAGGCTGCTTTGAAATCACTCGTAGAGTTTTTTTTTTGAACTATTATTAGGTTATACATTGCCTTCATGGTGCCGTTTCCCCAGACTAAATGGCAGTAGCACAAATGCGATTTCACCACAAGACTCACAAATTTCTTCTTTTGCTTCTTTCACGCCTCTGAAATATAAGCGATAATTGTGGCGTTAATATAGCAATGCTTTTCGAAATCTGTTAAACTTTTCGCGGGCTGCGGCTGGGTTTGAGGCACGGTGAACAGTAAAAGCCCGAATTCAATTTTAGTATTAGCGATGCAAATGAAGACGCAGCTCTTGTGTGCTTTTGTTCACCGTTGTGGCTGAAGAGAAAAAAATTGCTGGCGGTTTAGCATTGCTGAGCACGAAACGCTGCGCGAAAGCACAGTTTTTTTTTTTTGCTGGTGGACATCACCGCCGCGTACCCGAAAGCGCGACTGAGACGTCCACTGACCCTGAAGCCAGTTGTTGTTTTTCTTCATTAAAGGGCTTCTCTCTCTCTTTGTTGCTGTTAGCCTTTCAAAAGATGGCACAAACCCACACGGGGGATCGACCAAGAATCGGAAGGCGGAGGTTGCTATTCACCTGTACATAATAAAGACAAAAGAAAAGCACGCGGAGAGCAACACTGAAAAGGAATAAGAGTTTGGATGAAAAAATAGAGAGAGGAAAAAAAGGAAGAATTGATTAAGTCAAAATGTAATAAAAGGTTGAAAAGAAACTATTGCAACATTTAGCGAGGCAGTCGATGAAATTCCAGCAAGAAATTTTGAACACCGGCACAAACAGACCTGTGGCTGAACCCAAGCGTGGTGGCACCAAATGATAGCAAGAGCGGACTGCTCAAACTAAGGCCAAGATGCTGTAAGGGCAACTCCAGCAGTCTTCTTCTCACGGAGATGAAGCGTCGACAATGGAGCCAAATATGATCGATAGATTGAGGCTCACGGTAAAATGTGCAGAAGGGAGATAGCGCCAAACCGGACCTGTGTAGATAGAAATTCAGAGGAATGATACGGCAGCGCAGCCTCGTCACAGATACTTCAAGCTGCCGAGGTCGACAAACTTTCCTTCTCCAGCAATATCTCAGATGTTGTTAATCCACCGACGTTAAAGGTGATGTGTGTTGCGCGCTTACTAACGCTCGTCGCCGTGACCTAGATGCTGTTATATACGCTGTAGTTGGGATGATAGGCAACACGAAGCCGCTTAGGGATGCCTTTGCGTGGTTATCAGTGATTTCATTTACGATCATACTGCTGTGACCGGGCACTCGAACAAGGATATAATGTGCTGGATGCAGGGTTAAGAATGTGCTGAAAGTAGGAGAGTCGATATGCGATGCGATTGACGCACATAAAGAAAAAGAATCGGTAATGACTGCCTCTGCGGAAATACGGGTAGAGGGGTCTGTCTTGCGTAGAGCAAGTACTACTGTCAGAAACTATGCTTTAAAAATAGGGGTGAAATCGGGAAGGCGTAGAGAAAAGGACCAGTGTAAACGTGGACAGAATGTTCCCACACCTGCCTTTTCGTTGCATTGCGAGGCGTCGGTTCCTATTGTAATGTTTGTGGGTAGGGTCCTTAAATGATCTTCTAATAGTCCATTTAGAATACGTGGTGGTAAAAGTTATACATTTGGGGGGGGGGGGGGGGGAAATGGTGTCGAAAACAACGTGGACAGAGGACGCACAGCTTAGTGTAGGAAGGACGTTATAAACTTGCACTTTTAAAGGCTGAAGTAGTCTTAGCGTAAACACAACCTGTGGGGTATGAAAACGAGTCCAGTGGGCACCAAAAAAGGTCATCAGCTGGCAACAGAAAATACTTTGCGAACGGAGCAAATGTGATTCACAGCCAGAAAGTTAAGTCTAGATGAGAGAGGGGGAATGCGGGCACTAAGGTACAGCGTCTTCAATAATCTATGCAGACTGCTTTTGCTCTAGTGACACGTTTCTGCAGCAATGTTGTCAACTCCAACGCGTATTGCTCTAGTGCCTTGTTGCTGCCACAGTGTTGTCCAAGCCAAATCATGCAGCGCACATCTCTCTGTCACCACCGCCACATAGCTCAAAGCGCGAATATTAGATTGGTACTAGTATTAGTTGATGAAGGAGACGATGTGCAATGCACAGCGCAAGAGTGTGTTGCAGTTTAATACGAGTTGTGCTCGGCTGCGGCCAATTTAGACGTCATACCAACCGATACAGTTGGGATTTATTTATTTATTTATTATACCCTTAGGGTACAAATGTACATTATAGAGGGGAGGGGCGGATGCAGAGGCATACACATTGTACACATAAAAGTTATTAGTAAAAAATATACACAATCCCTGTAAAACCAGTGCAAAAACAAAAGTAAGCACACAAAAAGAATGAAAAAGAACAAGGGTACAAAGAGTACAAAGGTACAAAACGGGAACGGTGTTAATAAATACAGAAAAATATGACAAAGAAAACAAATAAAAAACAAGGAATACAGTTCCTAATAAACAAACAGCCATATTGGAAATATGAATGCCATCTATGAAAGCCATGATGACAATAAGTTTCTGATATGATAATATGATAATGGTAATGTTATATTATGATAATGTTTCTGTTGTTGCCGCAACAGGCATGGCAAAGCACGGATATAACGGCTGCTTCATCGTTTTAACTCACTACTGTGCTGAAGTCAGCGTTCCTCCAGAGCCGGACTGACAACGAATGTAGAAGCGGCGATTATCAGTTTTTTCATGCCTCACGTGACCTATAACCACACTTTGACGTCACAATCCTCGTTCAGCTGTTGAAACTGAAACAGCATGAGAAAGAAATTCTATTATAAAATATTTAGCGGTGGTAGGAGAATACCACGTGGTAAATCGAGCACAATAATGCCTTACGCTTCATTACAAACAAGAGAACACCCACCCAAAAGCACGGCCGGATTAAGAAAAATTAACTGCTGACAACATGTCGAAGCAGTGCGTGACCGTGGAAAGGAATGCGGAAAAAACCATGTATACCTCTCGGCCACTGCCCTTCACACCCTATCTCGAAAGCTGGTGTCAACTGTTGGGAGCTCAAGTTCTAATATAAATTCCCCTCTTCTTCTAAAAAGTTAATGGTGGTCGACTGACGCATTTCCCTCGCGCTAACCCCGGTCTGCATTATGCATCAGATCACGTAAGTGTTTCTGGTCCGATCGGGAAAGTATCCCCAGAACCGACAGGGCTATATATAAATGGGAGAAGAAAGGCTGCGAGGCGTCTCTAATCGGGAGAATAAACAGGACGGGGGACCACTCGTCACAAGCTAGCTTAGCCGGTTCAGAAGCTAAAGTGGACGACTTTGGTCGTCAAGCAACGCCCTTATGACGTCACGTTTGCTTCGCCTGAAATGGAATCAGCATGCACGCGTTTATTGGAGGTAAAGTTCTGCACAATGCGCAATAATGCCATCGTGCACCGAGTGTGTCTGCCGCCTCGAAGATTCGCAGGCCTGGCTGAAAATCCTGGAAAAGTCACACGAGCGTTACTAAAAACGTCGAATTTGTTACTGCCTCACGCTTTTCATAGCTGAGGTCCATTACAGGAAGCTTCAGCATTACCATCCGAGGCGCGTCTCTAAGACCTCACAGACCTGAGCGCATGTTATTTTAATGGTAACATTTTCAAAGGAAGATAACACGTAATTTTGATTATATGTTCTGCATTATTACTCAGTCGATACAGATATACTGCCTACCGGCAATCTGCGGGGTACGCGTACACGGTCGACTGGGGTCCAGCAACCACGTTGTTCTGTACAGCTGTGTGGTTTGAAAAGATTAGAAAAACTTTTCCGTCCCTGCAGTGCACGGGCTTTAAGTTGTTCTAGGTAAATACAGTAATGAACGCAGCGCATCAGTTTTTGTTCATTTGAACCGGCACGTATTTTGCAACGCGCAATGACCTAATTGCCCGACCGAGGCGCGCAGAGATGAGCCAGCCCCCTGAACTGAGCCACGAACCTCAAAGAGAAAAATATGTGTTTATTATTTAACACAGATTTTGTTTCTGCCATAATCTTTCGCTTCACAGCGCTTAATTGTCTAGAGCATGCTTGCTTGGCATCCAGCTGTTTTTATTGATTTACCTCGCGTTAACGGCACCTGTTCCAAATTCCTATCCACAGGCAGGAATACCTTTCGACGGGGAAGAAAAATGAGAAGGAAAAGGATAAGGCAGGTCATTTTTTTTTTATCAAGACAACAACCTTATTGCACGCACAGCAGAGCGCACATGTGCTGTTGGCACGTGTCCCGCTCAAAAAAGCCGACTTGATAATACAAGAATTTCTTCTTCTTGGCCTCCATTTGAATATGCCTCCTTCCTTCGAGATGTCCGCACTTTGCACAAGCTCTATTCGATAACTGCCTGGAAAACAATGCTCACTAGCGTTGGAGCGCGATCATCTTCGCTGAGGTTGAGCGAAGAGTTTTCTAGTCTACTACAGCAAATAAAACACGTTTAAAGCTTTTCACTGGAGCGCTTCATCCGATTTAAGGTGCGTGTTTTCATATATATAACAAATATTTATTGCGCAAAGGACTGCACGCGCTACCGGTACCAGCGCTTTCCACGAGCCGCAGCGAGCAGACGCTCCGAACCTGTCCGCACTCCAGTCTCAAAGTACGTCACTTTCGGCGGGCGAAAATGCGCCCGTTTTTTTCAGTTTCGGTATTGAAAACTCTGGTGTTTGCGTGCCGTTGGCACCTTAACTGCTTGAAACTGGAACGCAATGTTTTGTGGCTAGCATAATACGGGGATGTACTATGAAAAAAACAACCTTTTTACGGTTTGCAATTTCGGTCAACGCACAATGCATGCGCCACTCCCCCGTTGTGCATGGTTCAAACTCAGGAAACCACAAACACCGGTCATTTTGTTTTAACCAGTTGTTGTGCACGCACTGCAGTAACTGCACTGGGTCACTGACAAAGAACAATGACATGTGGGCATGTGATGTGTGCGGAAAAACGAAATTATTTGCCAGTGATTTTTTGGCTGGGGCTTGGGGGGTCTTGGTCAAATAGTACCTAAAAGGCATCATCGCGCCTCGATTTGCAGTGTTGTTGTCAGTAACAACGCACATGACTTTGTATCCAATTTTTTATAGGCCGTGAATGACGTCTCCCAAAGCCTTGTGCAGAAAAATCGTGAGCGAAAAATCCACGAATAATCCCCAGAGAAGCAGCCCAGGAGGCAGATGGGCCCCCTAGGTCAAGTAAATCTTGTGGCATCATTACAACCTGCCCGGCGGATTGTGAGTAAACTGTTCACTGTGGCCGTTAATGATTCGTCGATAGAGGTTGCTCGGGGAGAGCAACCGGGGTCTCACGAGCCCCACCGGTGACAGCACCTGCCATCGCAGGGCAGTGGCGCAACGCTTAACCGCTGCACCACTGCACGAGGAGTTATGTGAGGGCTTCCAGGGATGTATGAATGTCAAGTAGAGGATGAGCAATTCTGCACATATGTACATTAACCAATTCAAGCTATCTCACCACACCCTTAAGGCGGAGCTTATGTGTTATGGGGCCACTCCGCGTGCAGCCGGCCGGGAAGGCGAGCTTCCGTGCCAGCTATGCGCGGGCGTTCTCGTGTCCCCAAACCGTGGCGCAAAGTCACAGCCACGGCGGGTTCGGACGAAGTAGGCAACGAACAGAGTACGCTAGGAAACAGTTTATTAACCTAGCGCAAGGCAAAGCACACTGCGGAAGAGTGTTCTATCCGATAATATACGGTTCAGCAGCTTACCAAGTCGTCGTCGACCGGCGTTGGATAGTCCGGGGAGGCGCGGGCAGGAAGGGCGTCGGCGAGGCAAAACGGCAGTAACACCGCGGCGAGAAGAGAAAGAGCCCTCGTTCCCGCTCGAGCTCTCCTTAAACCCCTACGACATAGCACCCCCCTTGGGCAACCGGTTACCTTTAATGGGAGTCGTGCACCCCGTCCCTAAAACGCCAGAGCGTACGCGTGACGTCACGTCCGTGCTGGGAGTGAGGAGAGGGGCCGGGTGCCCCCCTCTCCCCATTCCCAGCGGCGCGCGCTCTCGTCGCGTGACTCGGCGCGGGGGCGATGAAGGATATTTGTATATCCCACATCGTGTCCACTATATTTTTTTATATCCCGTGCTCTTACGGTTGAAACAGGCGACCAGTGGACCTGGCCTCAATTTTGAGCTCAGGTTACGTGAGGCGGTAACGTCACAGCCACCGGTAGGGGTTGGAAACCGAGACAACGTGAGAAAACAAATTCAGTTACGAATTATTCACCAGGCGTCGACAAATTAAGGGTGGTGATCATGTAAACTAAACCTTTAGCCTCCAAAGAAGACAACTTTGAATCAAAACTTTAATCTTAATACTCTACTGATTCGGACTACCTAATTTTTCTACGCGCACAGTAGAGAATGGAAAAAGTAGGCGCCTGAGACGCCAGTAAATGATGACAGAAGAAAAAATTGACAAGGGTTTAGAGTGGAACTCGCTCAGTCGAACTAGAAAGTCAGTCTTTCGCCGCTCACTTTCCCTGGGCGTTCCTTCATCGTGTTCCCTGGATGGGGATTCACTGTCTCCTCCTCTACATTCCTCCCTCACTCGGTTTCGCCGGCAGCTGCTCCGCACCACGTGACCACCTACGGCGCCGCCACGCGGAAGGCTCGAATGCAGGCGCGCGGCGCGCACACCAGCTGCGTGCTCTGACGTCACTCTGCACATGCGCACAGCTGGCGGAGCGGTGCTGCCACTGTTCAGCGCGCAGCCACGCTTACCCCGCAAAGGGCCTGGCGCAGTGTAGCTATCGCTACAAAACCGCTGTTTCTTTTGAACTGTTGCATATTGCAAGCCATGGACCAGACAAATAAACAATGCCAGTACAAAGAAACTGAGAAAAAACGATGACACGTACGATTTCAACAAAAAGAACAAAAATCGGCAACTGCAGATTTCATTCTTCATTTTTTATTTCTTTCACATGTAGTGTGCTACTTTCCTGGACTACATTTGAAACTGTACTATCGTGAGACTCCACGCGGTTATCAAATTAGCAAGGTTGAAATGTATACATGATTATACCATTGAGTGACTACGTGGCGAAGTGGGAAAGTGAGAAAACACTGGGAGTGTTTTATGCATACCTCACAGAAACACTACCCTTGTACAAGGCATATTGAAGAACGCAGGCATACACAAGTGCTACAAGAAAGGCAAAATGGCCCAGATCGGTGCAATATACCGTGTATTGCAAGTGCAATATCCTGTATATTTCACGTCGATCTCGGAAGTCAGGGAGTTGAGGAAGGGTAGGGGTGGGGGTGATTGAACGGCATAACTATTCAGTTTGATTACCTCCCCGCCTTGACCTGCAGTGGGTAGAGGCAACGAAAATGGAAAACGAATGCTAGAATTCAGCTCCTACATACCCCCTTGCATATGTCTGCGGTCCGTAAGAGCACAACCTGCTCCATGGCCTCTCTAAGCTCTTACCTGAGCTTTTATTGCGTTAGTAATACTGATACAGCTCAGAAGTGGACGAAGAAGACGTGCTCCGCCATCTCGCTTGTGACGAGGAAGAACAAGTGTTTCGCCTGCTTGCTGGTGACCGCTCGGCAGACTGGAACAGTTCTTGTGTATCTAACGGTGTGCCGTGTAATACTCGTGACAAATCTGGTGGAGGTGCGGGGTACGCTCCCAGACCCGCGTAGGCTACCGACCAATACGGATCTCACCCCAGTTCACCAGCGCCGCGGCCGCCGCCTCCGTGGAGCGTCCCCTGAATTCGGAATCCTTCCGGCTGCAGCCAGTGCGACGCAACCCCGGTCTTCGGAGGCACCAGCTGCCATGGAAACTGAGACCATGCTCCCGGCGCACATCCTCTGTCATCAGCCACGAACACCCCCGTCGTTTCATGGCGACGTGTTCGAGGACGCCGAGGATTGGCTCGAGATCTTCGAACGGGTTGCCCGTTACAACGGCTGGAGTGACAACCGTAAGCTCCACAATGTCTATTTTGCAATTGAAGAGTCGGCTCGGACATGGTTCGAAAACCATGAAGCTTCGTTTACGTCCTGGGAAGCTTTCTGCCGCAATCTTAAAGCCACTTTTCCGAATGCAGACCGTCGAGAGCGAGCAGAAGCTGCGTTACACTCGCGCAACCAGCGCCACAACGAGAGTGTACGCATGTACTGCGAGGACATGACTCGCCTTTATAAGCGCGCGGATCCCAACATGACAGAAGACAAGAAGCTTCGTCACCTCATGCGGGGTGTCAAGCAAGAGCTCTTCGCAGGACTCGTGCGCAGCCCACCAAGCACTGTGGCAGAGTTCCTCACCGAGGCGGCAACTATGGAGAAGACGCTGGAACAGCGAGCCCGCCAGTACAATCGCGACGTCAACACCTTCGGGCCTGATCCCATCTCCATGCCTCCCGGAATCGACGCGGCCTTTCTACGCGAGCTGGTCCGATCTGTCGTCAGAGAGGAACTGCAGGCCTTCCGTACGCCGTCCGAGACGCCATCTTTCACGCCACTGAGCGAAGTCATCCGGGACGAGGTGTGCCTGCAGCACAACAGCACCTGATTTCCGAGGTTCCTCGCCAGCCTGATGCAAGGCCCACGTATGCGTCCGTCCTGCGCCAGGCCCCTGGGTACGACGTCACTGCCGCGACTCCAGCAGTGCTCTCTTCGAGCTCCCCTCGTGGTGACGCTCCGCCAGCCTATCAGCGGCCGCGAAGGAGTGCAGTGTGGCGTGCCCCGGATCGTCGGCCCCTCTGCTATCACTGTGGCGAGGCGGGTCACCTCTACAGGGCGTGCCCATACCGCCGCGTGGGCCTGCGTGGTTTCGCGCCGGACGACCCGTGCCCTCAGAACGGGGAACGACCGCAGGAGATAGCATTCCATCTGTCGTCGCGCCAGAACCACATCACGTCAGGCCACCAGGAGGCTCGATCACCGTCGCCGAGACGCTACCGTTCTCCAAGCCCCCGTCAAGCCGCAGGCTACTCCGGAAGCCGTTCTCCCAGTCCACGCCGGGAAAACTGATTCCAGCGGCCTCTGGAGGCAAGGCCGCTGATGCCGGGACTTGTGAAGATCCTCCTGCGCCACTACCACGCGACGATGTTTCTCCGGGAGCGAGTAGCGACAGCATCCGACGCGCTACCTCCGATTTGTGCGTCAAAATTGACGGAATCGACGTGACCGCTTTGCTGGATACTGGTGCCGACTATTCTGTCATGTGCCTGGCCCTTGCCTTACAACTGAAGAAAGTATTTACGGGGTGGTCGGGGCCTAGCATTCGCACTGCTGGGGGTCACCTGATTATCCCCGCCGGCAGGTGCACAGCTCGTGTCGATATCCGTGGTTTTGTGTACGTCGGCGAATTTGTAGTCCTCCGTGAGTGTTCGAGGGACTTGATCCTCGGTCTCGACTTTCTCCACACGAACGGTGCTGTCATTGACCTGCACGAAGCACGGGTCACGTTCTCGACTAAACGGGCCGTGGCGCGCACTGACACAGACGACTCACGCTTCACTGCTCTGCGACTTGTTGACGACGACGTAATGGTGCCACCCAGGTCCAGTGTGCTAGTTCTCGTAAGGAACGACTTATTCCACGACTACGAAGGTGTCGCTGATAGCCACGTACCCCTGCTGCTCGAGAAGGGAGTAGCCGTCGCTCACGGGCTCGTCCAACTACAAGACGGTTGTGCTAGTGTGCTCCTTACAAATTTTGCCAACGAGTTGCAGCACCTCGCCAAGGGCACGGCTGTCGCCTTCCTGCATGACTTCGCCGTGGTGCCTCAAGTGTGCGCCCTGGAGACAAGCGCTCAAGACCAGGCTCCACCATGTCCTGTCCTTCCGTCCGTCAGAATCAATCCGGATTTGGCGCCTGAGCAGAAGGCTCTCCTCTCGGCGCTTATAACCGACTTCGCGGATTGTTTTGCCACAAGCTCCAGGGTCGGTCGTACGCCTGTCGCAAAGCATCGCATCATCACCGACGAGACTACACCACCCGTATGCCAGCGCCCTTACCGCGTTTCTTCGACGGAACGCGAAGCCATTAAAAGGCAAGTGGACGAAATGCTCGCCGACGATGTCATTCAACCGTCGACAAGCCCATGGGCATCACCGGTGGTCCTCGTGAAAAAGAAAGACAACACCTTGAGATTTTGTGTTGATTACCGGAAACTGAACAACGTGACCAAAAAGGACGTTTACCCGCTCCCCAGGATTGATGATGCACTCGACAGACTACGTGATGCCAGCTTCTTTTCCTCTTTAGATCTCAAAAGCGGCTACTGGCAGATAGAGGTGGACGAGCGAGACCGCGAGAAAACTGCTTTTGTGACGCCTGATGGTCTATACAAATTTAAGGTGCTCCCGTTTGGACTGTGCTCAGCGCGGGCACCTTCCAGCGCATGATGGACACTGTCTTATCTGGGCTCAAGTGGCAGACATGCCTCGTATACCTGGACGATGTCGTCATTTTCTCGCCCACCTTCGAGCAACACTTGGAGCGGCTGCGCACAGTGCTCCGGGCGCTCGAATGTGCGCAACTTACGATCAAGCCTGTGAAATGCTATTTCGGTTTTGAGGAGCTTCGTTTCCTCGGCCATGTTGTCAGCGCGCGCGGTGTTCTCCCAGATCCCGACAAGACGGCTGCGGTCTCCAGTTTCCCGCGTCCCACTGACAAAAAGACTCTTCGACGTTTTTTGGGACTGTGCTCTTACTATCGACGATTCGTCCAAGATTTTTCCAAAATAGCTGAACCCTTAACAGCGCTGACCAGAGACGACACACCCTTCTTGTGGGGAAGCGACCAAGAGGATGCTTTCGTGGAGCTCCGACAACGCCTGCAACGTCCACCGATACTCGCCCATTTCGATGACGCCGCAGCAACCGACATACCCACTGATGCTAGCAACGTAGGCCTTGGGGCGGTCCTGGTACAGTGGCAGGATGGCGCCGAACGAGTCATCGCTTACGCAAGCCGTACACTTTCGCGCTCGGAATGCAACTATTCAACGACTGAGAAAGAATGTCTTGCGATAGTCTGGGCCATCAGTAAGTTCCGCCCATACCTTTACGGAAGACCCTTTCGCGTTGTCAGCGATCACCACTCGTTATGCTGGCTGGCCAGCCTAAAAGATCCATCTGGGCGGTTGGCGAGGTGGAGCCTCCGTTTGCAGGAGTACGACGTAACGGTCGTGTACAAGTCGGGGCGGAAGCACCAAGATGCGGATTGTTTATCAAGCGCGCCAGTGGACCTGGCTTCCCCGGAAATCACTGAAGACTTCTCTTTCCTTGGTGCTGTTAGCGCAACCGATATGGCGCAGCTTCAAAGGGAGGACCCAGAGTTAGCGCCGCTCATCGCGTACCTGGAAGGCTGCGATGGTCCCCGCGTTCCTCGTCTTTTTCTTCGTGGGCTCAAATCTTTCACTCTGCAGAACGGCGTCCTCTACAAGCGCAACTTTGAGAGCAACACCGCAACATTTCTGCTCGTAGTCCCGTCCCAGTTGCGACCTGATATCTTGAGCGCTTGCCACGACGAACAATCTGCCGGCCACCTGGGGGTCAGTCGTACCTTAGCGAGGATTCGGGAGAGGTACTACTGGCCCAGATTACTTCCATCAGTGCGGACATACGTCAAAACCTGTCGCGACTGCCAGCGCCGTAAGTCTCCTCCTTTAAAACCCGCAGGATTTCTTCATCCCATAGCGCATCCGAAGACGCCTTTCCAACAAGTGGGAATGGACCTACTCGGCCCTTTCCCGAAGTCATCCACTGGAAAACGTTGGATTGCTGTCGCGACGGATTATTTGACGCGGTACGCTCAGACAACGGCGCTTGCAAACGGAACTGCTGTCGAAGTAGCTACGTTTTTTGTACACAACATCATGCTGCGTCATGGGGCTCCGGCGGTTATCATTACTGAACGTGGAGCTGCTTTCACGGCCCGCTTGACTCAGGCAGTCCTAGATCTGACCCACACAAGCCATAGGCGTACAACAGCGTACCACTCACAGACAAATGGTTTGGTGGAGCGCCTTAACAGAACCCTGGTCGACATGCTCTCCATGTATGTGGATGTGGGGCATAAAACGTGGGACCAAATTCTCCCATACGTAACGTTCGCTTACAATACGGCCCTGCAGGAGACAACGCGGCTCACTCCCTTCCAGCTTGTCTTCGGTCGTCCAGTTGTTACTTCTTTGGATGCCATGTTGCCCGTCGACCCTCAGTGTGACCTAGAGCCAGATCTTGACGTCGCCACTTTCGTTCAGCGGGCTGAAGAAGCACGTCAACTGGCCAGGCAGCGAATACACCGTTAACAGCACGTCGACGCTGACCGCTACAATCTCGGACGGCGATTTGTTACGTACGAACCAGGCGACCATGTGTGGGTTTGGACACCAGTTCATCGCCGTGGGTTGTCCGAAAAATTACTGCGCCGATACTTCGGACCTCACCGAGTTCTTCGCCGCATTAGCGACGTGACGTACGAAGTTTCACCGACAACCCCAGGCCGCCCATCGCGCAGACCACCGCATCAGGATGTTGTGCACGAAGTTCGTATGAAGCCGTACTACGACCGTCCTGCTGATTGTACTTTGAGTGCCACCGGTTCTGTGTCGTGATAGCTGTGTTTAACTTTCTGTGTCCAACCCATTTTCCCCTCTATGAAAGCGGCCCGCATCGAGGCGATGCTGCAGAGGAGGGAGCAATGATACAGCTTAGAAGTGGACGAAGAAGAAGTGCTCCGCCATCTCGCTTGTGACGAGGAAGAAGAAGTGTTTCGCCTGCTTGCTGGTGACCGCTCGGCAGACTGGAACAGTTCTTGTGTATCTAACGGTGTGCCGTGTAATATTCGTGACAATACTACTGTAGGCTTCGCCTCATCGCGTAGCCGCGGTCGGTAGGGACGGATCACCTTGAGCAGCGTTGCTTCAGCCGTGCACCGCCAGATGGCAGCGCCCTCGGCGCGATGAACAACGCCTGAGGATATTGGACGATAACAGGTGGGCAGCTAAGGTATTTAAATATTTATACAGAAAGAGCGTTGACTCAAGGAGGCGGAAAAAAATTAGAAAACTAACCAGTAAGGATGCCGGTCATGAGGACGGAGAAAGAAAGTGCATTAAACGACAGGTTAAAAACGCGGAAGTTAAAAATTGGATTAATTCAATGCAAAAGAAATATAGTGTAGAACTATATCGATACTGGAAAAGGCAGATCAGGAAAGAATTTTTCTATGATAACTCACGAGGCAGTGCCCTACTTTTTGAATCTAGGTCAGGGTGTCTTAGAACGCTCAGCTACAAAAAGAAATTTAACGAAGAGGATAACACATGTGCACTGTGTGGTAGATCTGTGGAAACAATTGAACACCTTATAATCAGATGTGATGGCATCCATCCGGATGTCGATGCAGGCACAGTCACTCTTCCGGGGGCCCTAGGGTTAAAAGATAACAAAGGCCATCTAAATAAATCTGCAGTGGAAGTTAGCAAAAAGCGATTGGAGGATTGGTAGCTGAAAACCAGAGATGTGACATCAGGATAGAAGTGTAGGAAACCGTAGGTAAAGAGGATGGCGGATCTTAATGAAAATTGACAACACAGTTAAAAAAAGTAAAGAAAAGCTGAGCATGGTGGCAATCGCCACCACCCCCTTTCAAAGGCGGCGCTCTTATCCATCCATCCATCCATCCATCCATCGCGCGGTAGCGGTGCCGAGCAGTTTGTTCTGCCTACGACAGATGGCGCCACTAGGAGGTCCGCCACTTCTGGCCTTCGAAGCCGGCGTTAGCAGCATTGGCGCGCAGTGCATCGATGGCATTCGAATGATATCGGTTAAGCAATTAGCATACTTTCTAGTCAGACCGCAAATAAAAAATTACACCGAGTAGGAAATTGGTCGAGTTGAGGAAATCGAACCAGTGCCTCAGGAGTGCGAGACGCCCGCGCTAACCACTCCGCCACGCCAGCTCTTTTTTTTTCTTTCATGGTATTTATCTTCATGGCTTTTTTTTCGCCGAACGTTGCTGCATGTAAAGGACATTTACAAAGAATGTGACTTTTTACCGGATTGGTTTCCTCTCCTGAAGCGCCGTATATCCTTACCGGCATTTTAGTTCTAATATGTTTACTAACATGTTTGTGCCACGTAGCGTCTACCTAGGTTCGCTGTAAATAGTTTTTTTTTGTGTGTGTATGCACACACACCCGTATGTATATAGATCCTTTCTGTACAAATCCGCTATGCCAGCTCGATGGTTTGAAATGAACAAAGGCGCGTCTAGTGAATACGCGGTCTTTGTTCACTCCCGTCTTCCTCCCTTCCCGTTACGGCGAGGTTCAGGTTTCCACCGACATATGCAAGACGGATACATTTCCTTTCCTCAAAAACCAATTTACCGACGAGCAAGGCGTACAGCCGAACGGGAGATGTCGTTCTGTGGACTCCCTGGCAGCGTGGCGGAATGGTCACGTGACCAAATATGGCGGCGCCCATGCTCCCACGCTGTAAATCGTCTATAAATGCGCGCATGCCTTGTCGTGAATGCTATGCTAAGCAGTCTTCTAAGGAGAAGTGGCAGCAACAGGAAGAAGCGAGAACGGGCACAAGAGACGACAGAACAGCGTGAAGAACGTCTTGCAAAGCGTCGTGCTAAGAATGCAGCTCGGCGACAACGTTCTACCTCGCAGAGTGGTTCCGCAATGCCACAAGATGAAGGCGACGCGCCGAAGAATCGCCAGAAGAACTAGCGTACCATTGCTACAGCATTTTACTCTGATAACCAGAGCGAAACCACTGCCATTTTATTTATCGTTCATGCCCTTTTTAAGCTCTCAGCTGGGCTTTGCGTTATCAGTCGCCTACTCGATAAGCAGATCGGCCATGGCAACCTCCCTCGCCTTCTTGGAAACCCGGGACTTCGTGGTAGATCCGTTGTTCCACCTGCGGCCCTCCCAGTTTCTCCGAGTCCTTGTCTTTGTGGCTGAGGCTCGCAAGAGCGCAATTTCCTTCTTGACCTTTTTAAGCTATCACCTGGTGTTAACTGTTTTTACTCGTGCCAATACCGTTTCGGCCGCCGTAGAAGGGAAAGCATTTGAGATATCATTTGTATGCTTTTTAATTTCTGTAGCGAAACGTACATTCGCCACGAACTTGCAATTTCGCTGCGGTGGTGCTCCGAGTAGGTACAGAGACCGACCTTGAGCCGTTGCCTAGCAACCGCCACAGCTGGCGGACGCCGCGCGATCACCGTGCCATCTAGCAAGACGTCACACCGCGCGCCTCACCGCTGTTTGGTATGACGTCACACCGCTTGCCTCGTCGTTGCGCTCGCCTCGCCAGAGTTGTCACATGACTGCTTTCTCTACGTAATAGCCTGGAATAGCCGGGCTAAGCCACTGCCAATTTTTTTTTGTAAGCCACGCAATATGTCGATGGATGTGGAGGACCTGAGACGACAATGAAATGAAGGAAGGATAAAAAAAGAGGATCGTGCTTGATTTCAGCGGAAAGACGAAAATAGGGTGACTAGAGTGGTCAACATTTTTTGAAAAAAGTGCGTCTGCACAGAGAACAGAACAAAACTTTAGTAAAAGCACAGAAACAAGTCTATGATGAGGTGCAAGTTCTCTGAACTTAAGCATTTCAAGTATTACGAATGAGAACAAAAAAGGAAAATCGATGGAAGTAAACATGAAGCATGCACACTACCACGAACATGTGGGCATGCAAAAAACTAAAACATACGCCTAAAAATATTCAGTATTCCTTCTTCGAAAGGGGTCTAAAAACAGCAGCTCGCCGCCACGAGGCATTGAAGAAAGTCATTAAGGAACCCCAAAAAGGGCGCACATAGTGTCGGTAAAAGCAAAAACAAAAAATTCAGCGGAAAGACCGAACAAGTTGATTATACTCCAGAAAAGATTAGTACTGCGCGAATGGGACAGGACAGGAGAACAAGAAACACAGGCGACAAACGTCGTTCTCCTGTCTTGTCCCATTCGCGCAGTACTAATCTTTTCTGCAATGAACCAACTAGCCCGCAAGAACGTTCCACTTCGTCACATTTGATTATACTCCCCACGTGACTGTAGCCGCTGTGCGCCGAGGACGGAACACGTTCGTACATTTGTAGTATTCGCATTGGCATATGTCACCTTGCAAAATGACGGAACGAAACAACCGATGAAAGTTGAAACATCTGTTGTCGTACGGCTCCGCACTGAGACATGGCCCAGGTAATCTGTAGTTGAATGCACATTTCATACGCTTAGCAAAGAAACAGACAAGAAAAGAACATACCGAACACAGCAGCCATGTATACATAGGTGCCGCAGATGTGTTAGTTTAGCAGAAGCAAGAAATGTAGCCAATCCCCCTACACGATGCAACAACTGCATACAAATGTGCGACTGAGATGCGAACCAGTAGGCGAACACTCAAATCCGTCGCCTGCTCGCGCTATCACTGCCCTCCCTCGGCGAGGATTTGACCGGTGGAGTTCCGCTCTGGAGACGCCGTGCCATTGCGTCGTGCTCAGAGAACGAGGACGCCCGGGGCGGAATCTCGGGTGGATTCGGATGTGGCGTCCGTCTCGTATTCTTGCGTTCACTCCGAACTTTCCTCTGTTCTTCTCTCTTGGCAATTAAGTTCTCCTTGAACGCTTTGTAGCGTACTTCTTCAGGCAAGGAGAAGTCGATCCCCAGTGTCGGGAACGGCATTTCTGGCCTATTTTTAGAGACTGGGAACGAGACCTGGGCGTGAGAGTGCAGGTTGAAGGGGCGCGAGGCCATTGGTGTCCCGGCAGTTGACGGGCGAACGGACTCGACCGCGCGCTGTGGCTCCAGCCCTGGATGCGTCGGGAAAGGCATTTCTGCCCTGTATTGAGAGACTGGGAACGAGACCTGAGCCTGAGAGTGCAGGTTGAAGGGCTGCGAGGCCATCGGTGTCCCGGCGGTTGACGGGCGAACGGATTCGACCGCGCGCGGTGGCTCCAACCCTGGATGCGTCGGGAACGGCATTTCTGCCCTGTATCGAGAGACTGGGAACGAGACCTGAGCCTGAGAGTGCAGGTTGAAGGGCTGCGAGGCCATCGGTGGCTCCATCCCTGGAAAAGCCGGCTGTTGAGACCGGAGACTGACGATGGCTGAGATGACGTAGCTCGGGGGCAGTCCACTCAAATCCCATAGGTGGCGGTCCAAAGGTGGCGGTGCCCATGGCGACCGTTCATTCGTATCCGTGTGCTCAGGGAACAAGTAGTCCAGGGACAGCATTTCGGGGGTGAAGTCGGTGATGCTGCTTCCTTCGGGAACGTGGGCGGCCGTCGAGGACTTGGAGCCTTCGACGTCACTCCCGGCGGTGGTTTTGCTCTTGCGCGACAAGTCCATTGCGTGTTCTTGACAAGATTGAGCTCCCACGATGAGGCTTTCGCCACATGAATCCCGCTCTGTAGACGCCAGCCGCGCGGACTGCTCTTTGCTCGGGAAGGGTAGGTTGTCTTTGCCGTAGGTTGCCTTAGCCTTCCACTGTGCTTGTGGTCAAGATGCCTCCGGAGCCCAAGATATGCTGCATGGTGAAAAAGAATCCAGTAAAAAAAAGTCAAAAGGCTGCGTCTTGGGTATCAGCGACCATATGCAGCCCAACCGCATCACGGCAGCAGGTCTTACAGATACTATAAAGCTTCTTTGAAGCATGACAGTGACGACAACAGACGAAGCAAAGGACACTGAAAGGTGTGAGCCGTTAATCGAAGGTGAATCCATTTTCACAATGCGGGTTCAGAACAGATAATGACGCATGTGTCCTTATGATGAATTCGCCTTGTCGCCAGATGTTAAGCCAACTTTCGCAATATTATAGTAAAATGGATCTGCTATGCTGATATGGGTTCCGTGATAAAACCCCCTCCCTTTCTGTCGTTTCTTGCTATCGTGCTTGGCACGAATCGCTTGTGTGCCACACTGCAAGAATTGTGAACTTTTTGAAGTTTTATGGAAGAACCTGCTAAATTTAAAAAAAAAATAATGTAGCCAGAAATGCTACAGAGCTGGTTTTCTGTTGCTGCTACATGATTCGCGCTTGGCGCCTCCGTTGTAATTACTACTTTGGCGCCCTAATCTAACAAGGCTTTATGAATGGGCAAAAAACATTGTTGCTGGCTTATACAAGGTTGTTGACATTATCATACGACCGCATCTCGTGCGTAGCACGAAAGCGCGAACCACTGGGCTAATTCGTCTTGCATGCGAACTAAACAACGCAACTGTGCACATACATGGATAATAAAGAACTAGGCAACACAGTGCTCAATAACAAATGACATTTATTGGGATTCTGTATCTACCATGTTTCCGTGTTGACCACTGCATTAACCACACAGGTAATGGAGTGCATTATTAATCACAACGTGCAATACC
Source organism: Amblyomma mixtum (assembly GCF_055824585.1). NCBI lineage: Eukaryota > Metazoa > Arthropoda > Arachnida > Ixodida > Ixodidae > Amblyomma > Amblyomma mixtum. The sequence goes on along the minus strand of NC_143014.1, from coordinate 337,563,367 downwards.
AATGCGACGAGCTATATGGACAAAAAATTACGACCGCAAGCGGCCGAATTATGTAGTAACGTTTTCAAAAAGCAAGCGCCGGTCCTGTGCCCTTCCCGCAATATGTTTTTGTCCCCCTATTATGCTTTCTGAAAGCGTAATCATCTAGCCTGTCTGGAAGTTGTTTGAAAAGGTATAGTACGCTATTCTTTCCGGACTCGACTGAGACATAGTACAGAGGGCGTCCACTCCCAACCTGAACACCGCTCCGTGCGGCCAGCGCAGCCGGCGCTCCGCGGTGCGCCTCTCTCGGGCGCCTGGGAAGTATTGCGCGCAAGCGCAGTGACAGCTGTAGGCGGGGCCTTCGCCGCGTCGTCTGCTTCAGCGCGACGGCTCCGCGAAGCCACGCTTGCTATGAGGTGAAGCGAACTTTGCTCTTGCCATGCGCAATAAAACGACAGTCCGGCACGATGGTGAAGAAGCGCAGCAACCGCGCTTGGTTCTGTGTAGCGCGTGTTATATCGGTGGCGTTTACCGCTGTTCGTGTTACCTTCCTTCCTTCCTTCATTAACACTTCTCTTGGGCGAGTTGGTAGCATACTTCGCCTTCCCTTCCTTCCCTTCCTTCCCTTCCTTCCCTCCTTCTTTCGTCTTTCTTTCGTTCGTTCGTTCGTTCTTTCCTTCTTTCCTTCTTTCCTTCTTTCTTCTTTCGTTCGTTCGTTCGTTCGTTCTTTCCTTCTTTCCTTCTTTCCTTCTTTCTTCGTTCGTTCGTTCGTTCGTTCTTTCCTTCTTTCCTTCTTTCCTTCTTTCTTTCGTTCGTTCGTTCGTTCGTTCTTTCCTTCTTCTTTCGTTCGTTCGTTCGTTCGTTCCTTCTTTCCTTCTTTCTTTCGTTCGTTCGTTCGTTCGTTCCTTCTTTCCTTCTTTCCTTCTTTCCTTCTTTCCTTCTTTCGTTCGTTCCTTCCTTCTTTCCCTTCGTTCGTTCGTTCCTTCCTTCTTTCCTTCGTTCGTTCGTTCCTTTCCTTCTTTCCTTCGTTCGTTCGTTCCTTCCTTCTTTCCTTCGTTCCGTTCGTTCCTTCGTTCTTTCCTTCGTTCCTTCGTTCGTTCGTTCCTTCGTTCCTTCCTTCGTTCGTTCGTTCCTTCGTTCCTTCCTTCGTTCGTTCGTTCCTTCGTTCCTTCCTTCGTTCGTTCGTTCCTTCGTTCCTTCCTTCGTTCGTTCGTTCCTTCGTTCCTTCCTTCGTTCGTTCGTTCCTTCGTTCCTTCCTTCGTTCGTTCGTTCCTTCGTTCGTTCCTTCGTTCGTTCGTTCCTTCGTTCGTTCCTTCCTTCGTTCGTTCCTTCGTTCGTTCCTTCCTTCCTTCGTTCCTTCGTTCGTTCCTTCCTTCCTTCGTTCCTTCCTTCCTTCGTTCCTTCCTTCCTTCGTTCCTTCCTTCCTTCGTTCCTTCCTTCCTTCGTTCCTTCATTCCTTCGTTCCTTCCTTCTTCCTTCCTTCCTTCGTTCCTTCCTTCCTTCCTTCCTTCCTTCTTCCTTCCTTCCTCCTTCCTTCCTTCCTTCCTTCCTTCCTTCCTTCCTTCCTTCCTTCCTTCCTTCCTTCCTTCCTTCCTTCCTTCCTTCCTTCCTTCCTTCCTTCCTCCTTCCTTCCTTCTTCCTTCCTTCCTTCCTTCCTTCCTTCCTCCTTCCTTCCTTCTTCCTCCTTCCTTCTTCCTTCCTTCCTTCCTTCCTTCCTTCCTTCCTTCCTTCCTTCTTCCTTCCTTCCTTCCTTCCTTCCTTCCTTCCTTCTTCCTTCCTTCCTTCCTTCCTTCCTTCCTTCCTCTTCCTTCTTCCTTCCTTCCTTCCTTCCTTCCTTCCTTCCTCTTCCTTCCTTCCTTCCTTCCTTCCTTCCTTCCCTTCCTTCCTTCCTTCCTTCCTACCTTCCTTCCTTCCTTCCTTCCTTCCTTCCTTCCTTCCTTCCTTCCTTCCTTCCTTCCTTCCTTCCTTCCTTCCTTCCTTCCTTCTTCCTTCCCTTCCTTCCTTCCTTCCTTCCTTCCTTCCGTTCCTTCCTTCCTTCCTTCCTCCTTCCTTCCTTCCTTCCTTCCTTTCCTTCCTTCCTTCCTTCCTTCCTTCCTTCTTCCTTCCTTCCTTCCTTCCTTCCTTCCTTCCTTCCTTCCTTTCCTTCCTCCTTCCTTCCTTCCTTCCTTCCTTCCTTCCTTCCTTCCTTCCTTCTCTTCCTTCGCTTCCTTCCTTCCTTCCTTCCTTCCTTCCTTCCTTCCTTCCTTCCTTCCTTCCTTTCCTTCCTTCCTTCCTTCCTTCCTTCCTTCCTTCTTCCTTCTTCCTTCCTTCCTTCCTTCCTTCCTTCCTTCCTTCCTTCCTCCTTCCTTCCTTCCTTCCTCCTTCCGTTCCTTCCTTCCTTCCTTCCTTCCTTCCTTCCTTCCTTCCTTCCTTCCTTCTTCCCTTCCTTCCTTCCTTCTCCTTCCTTCCTTCCTTCCTCTCCTTCCTTCTTCCTTCCTTCCTTCCTTCCTTCCTCCTTCCTTCCTTCCTTCCTTCTTCCTTCTTCCTTCCTTTCCTTCCTTCCTTCCTTCCTTCCTTCTTCTTCCTTCCTTCCTTCCTTCCTTCCTTCCTTCCTTCCTTCCTTCCTTCCTTCTCCTTCCTTCCTTCCTTCCCTTCCTTCCTTCCTTCCTTCCTTCCTTCCTTCCTTCCTTCCTTCTTCCTTCCTTCCTTCTTCCTTCCTTCCTTCCTTCCTTCCTTCCTTCCTTCCTTCCTTCCTTCCTTCCTTCCTCCTTCTTCCTTCCTTTCTTCCTTTCCTTCCTTTCTTCCTTTCTTCCTTTCTTCCTTCCTTCTTCCTTCCTTCCTTCCTTCCTTCCTTCCTTCCTTCTTCCTTCTCCTTTCTTCCTTTCTTCCTTTCTCCTTTCTTCCTTCCTTCCTTCCTTCCTTCCTTCCTTTCTTCCTTCTTCCTTTCTTCTCCTTCCTTCCTTCCTTCCTTCCTTCCTTCCTTCCTTCCTTCCTTCCTTCCTTTCTTCCTTCTTCCTTTCTTCCTTTCTTCCTTTCTTCCTTCTTCCTTTCTTCCTTTCTTCCTTTCTTCCTTTCTTCCTTTCTTCCTTTCTTCCTTTCTTCCTTTCTTCCTTTCTTCCTTTCTTCCTTTTCTTCCTTTCTTCCTTTTCTTCCTTTCTTCCTTC